>NC_092416.1:157937131-158248931 GCF_040894005.1 Engystomops pustulosus | reverse complement strand
ATAGAGTAGGACCTAACTAGAAGTGCCTCCAAAATCAAAGGTCCCACCCTACCATGAGCTAACTTGGCACCCCATAGCAGTGTCTCTGGTTCATTAGACCATTCCTAGCTCCATGTGGTCCCTCAGCAGTGTTAGTGTCGGGGGTTGCCTAAGGTTAGTGAGCCAGCCGGGCTCCATACACTATAAAATAGTCATTCAGTTTAGCCAAGCCTGACATACAGTGTACTGTGAGATACAGAATGTGCCAGGTGCTGTGAACACGTGTCAACTTCTTACCTGGTAGCATAAAAAGCAGGTACTGCCAATAGTTAATTCATAGGTGGAGAACCAAGCGACGCCATTAATACATAATTGTATTGTTTTACAATAAAAACTCTGCTGAGAAATGTGACTCATCATTGTATCAGCAGGTTCTACCTGCCCTTCTATTAAGGGGTCAAAAACATGTGTCCATGTAAAGTCCTACTCCCAGAACACTGCAGCATAGCAATTTACGACTTGATGAGACTATTTACATTGCAAAGATGAGAATATAATATTTCATGGTGGGTGTTCATTTTACTACATAATTAGATCTATGGGCAGTTACACACATACTGGTAGTTTGGTATTGGATCTTTAACTGCCTGTATATCTGATATCATAAAACACAGAAGCACGTTGCTCTTAGGAAGTTAAGATTTTCATCTTTACAATGGCACCAGAACCATAGTTCAAGCTGCTAGGGGTCAGCCGAGTCAGGGGGGACTGAAGTGACACTTTCCGTCCATCCATTAAAAATGACACATCTAAGGCAAAAAAATGACTTATTATTTCCATATGACTTTTGGTAATTTTTTTTATAGAAAGGAAAGTTTTAACACAAAAGAGGGAATGAAAAAAGGTAAATTTTATACCCTACCTGAGAGTGATTGTATTTTAGTGGTGTAAAAGCAGGGCCCCTTGAAACGATGGAATTCACTACCGCAAGATGTAGCAATGACAGAAACAACGGCATTGATTAAAAGAAGGGCTAGGTGTCTTTCTAGTGAGTGATGGTTGGTCATGACAGACTTCCTTGTTATAATCTATGGGACTTCTGGTTGGAGAAATTTGATCCATGAATTATTCGGATTACCTGATTTTTCCAATAACATGGGATAATTGGTATCTGATTTTCCCTACATGTGGATAAACACTGTGGGGCACATTTACTTACCCGGTCTTGTCACGATCCCCGCGGTGCGTTGTCCAACGAGGATGAAGTCCGGTGTGATTCACTAAGATCGTGCGTCCAATTTCCTGCATGTGTCGCTTCCCGCTGAGGTCCGCCGGAGTTCACCTTCTTCTTCCCGTGTATGTGAGTGCATGTCTTGCGACAAATCCCTCCCTTAGTCCGAATCAGTGGGGTTGTCAAATGGCCAAGATGCCCCACTCCCAACACCGCCCCCCCCCCCCCCCAATTTGTGTTGCATGAAAATCCGAACGCGTGCGCCAAAAACCCCTGTTAAATGTGGCCAAATCAGAAATAGTCGGGAAACCCACTGAAATGTGGTCCGCGGACCCTTAATAAATGTGCCCCTGTAGGTAGGACTTTATGGACTTGAGTCTTTTTCAACCCTCATGCGTTATCTGTGCCATTAATTTCTAATTTTTATTTTCTACTTTTCTGTATACCTGTGCAGGTGATGCTGTGTACATGGAAAATGAAGCCGAGAAAAATGAATATGTTATGAATGAAAACGGGGTCATCTTCTTTGGCAGCTCACCCACTCCGAAGGCAAGGCCTTGGGACTTTGCTCAGGTAAAGGCTTGAAGAGATTTTTATTACGTAGGGTGATTTTTGAGGGCAGCGGGGTGAGGGAACAGATGAAGCTCCCAAAGAAGGCAAAGACACAGGTACATGTACATGCAGGGACATAGACATGAAAAGTGGCCAACCCCTTCAATAAATCGGCAACTGGGTGTTACCGTTAACCTTGTCAAAGTCAGATACTGGCAGCAATAATGATGCGTTGTGAAAATTCATACACCCCCTACTGGTCAAACAGATGAAACTAATGGCTAACACGGATTCAACTCATTCGAGGGTTTCAGTGTCTCTCTGTATGTGTAGTGTGTGTGTGTGTTTTTATAGCTTTTCTTTTAGCTGTGTTTTATTTTTTTTTTATTTGCAGTTTGAAGAAGATATTTTAAATATCATTCTGAAAATACTGGACTGTAGCACTGACTACAAAAGGGATCCTAAGAAAGACGTGAGTCAGAGGCTTGACCCTGTTCATGTGGGAAGAGTCCTGAGTGCCATGGTAAGGCGTCCTTAATGTTTTTTAACTCTATGATAGCCTCTATCAGCTAATTGTATAGTGCTACATACTGAACTATCTGTACAGTGAGAGCTTATGTTAGCTATTTATTATTTATACTCAATATGTGGATCAGTATGCAGGGCTCTCCTTTATAAATCCTTCATATTTGCAAATTTCAGAAATCTGTCAAATCCATTATGCCGCCCATCTGCTAGATACATAGCGAGAAGCTGAGCTTTGCGATATTTAGGTTTATAAGATATGTAGCAGGTGTTTTGAGTTAAAAACGGATCAAATCCTGTCAGGGATCCTTTTTGGGAGGCAGTGAGAGCCCTGTGTAACCCATTCCACACACAGTGATTGACTGCCGGTAGTCACATACAGAAATATAAAGATCTGTCAATCATTGTGTGTGGGAGGAGTAATCAGGGCTCTCACTGTCAATCACTGTGTGTGGGAGGAGTAATCAGGGCTCTCACTGTCAATCACTGTGTGTGGCCGGAGTAATCACGACTCTCACTGCCAATCACTGTGTGTGGGTGGGGTAAGCAGGTCTCTTCCTGTCAGTCCCTGTGCATGAGAGGGGTAATCAGGACTTTTCCTGTCAATCACTGTGTGTGGGTAGAGTAATCAGGACTCTCATTGTCAATCACTGTGTGTGGGTGGAGTAATCACGACGCTCACTGTCAATCACTGTGTGTGGGCGGAGTAATCAGGACTCTCACTGTCAATCACTGTGTGTGGGCGGAGTAATAAGGACTCTCACTGTCAATCACTGTGTGTAGGTGGAGTAATCAGGACTCTTGCTGTCAATCACTGTGTGTGGGTGGGGTAAGCAGGTCTCTCCCTGTCAGCCCCTGTGCATGAGAGGGGTAATCAGGACTTTTCCTGTCAATCACTGTGTGTGGGAGAGTTAATCAGGACTCTCTTTGTCAATCACTGTGTGTGGGTGGAGTAATCACGATGCTCACTGTCAATCACTGTGTGTAGGTGGAGTAATCAGGACTCTCACTGTCAATCACTGTGTTTGGGGACGGAGTAATCAGGACTCTCACTGTCAGCCACTGTGCATGAGAGGGGTAATCGGGACTTTTCCTGTCAATCACTGTGTGTGGAAAGAGTAATCAGGACTCTCACTTAAACTCTCATAAAAGCAATTATCTGTTATCTGTTTCTGGCTTTGGAACAACCTTTTAAATGTTTGTAGTTAATCTTACCACAGTGGCTGACTGAAAAACTTACAAAGCTCATTCTAAAGCCATATGAATCACTTTGTGATTGCCTCTAATGTGGAGATACTTTTTGTCTTTCTATCCCCTTACAAGAGGCACAGGGATAAGACCTGGTGCTAACTTTTTGCTTCCCTACAAGCATGAAATATCTTTACATTCTTACTGAAAACCCCTGTGTATATCATTGTTTTTAGATTAATGTCCAAAATGACAATGGAGTGCTGGTAGGTAACTGGAGTGGAGACTATGCAGGAGGAGAGAGACCTACAAAATGGAATGGGAGCTCCGACATCCTCCGTCGGTGGATGAAAAATGGACCAGTCCAATTTGGACAATGTTGGGTGTTTGCCGGGGTCCTCTGTACAGGTCTGTGGAAAACAGTGCAACATATTTTAACATAAGAAATTAACAATTGTATGTATAAACCCTTCAATGGCCCAAGTCTGTTTTCTCTTTTGTCCATCATGTTATCTCCCATCCACACCACTGGGACCACAGTCAATTAAAATACTATTCTATTCCCCCCAAATGTATGGTTCTCTGTGTATGTGACAGAGAATTTAACAAGTTTTGTACTTCTCTTGATGCAGCGCTGAGATGTCTTGGTATACCTGCACGGGTCATCACAAATTTTGCCTCAGCTCATGACACAGATGAGAATCTCATTGTTGATCGCTATTTTGATGAAGAAGGAAAAGAATCTTCAGAAACATCTGACAGTATATGGTAACTACAAATAAGGGGAATATGGGTAAAAAACTCCGCACTTTAGACCCACTAGTTATTACCTTTTATCAGGGCTGTGGAGTCGGTAAGCCAAACCTCAGACTGATTGCTCATTTTCCCTCAACTTCGACTCCAGCTCCACCAAAATGATCATTCACTTTGACGTCACAGCCCTGGTAACTTTAGCAGTGCTGAGATAAATGCAGGCATTCATTCCCAGTGGCTTATTCCTCTAAACTCTGTAGCAGAGGACCTATGTCACTGAGCATGTACATAAAGTGCAGCAACATTCATCTCAACTAAAAGCCTAGTAGAGGAAGCACAACCCAGGCCGACAGGCCACATGGCCGCTCCACTCTGTGTCCTAACTCCTGACACTAGTTGTATGCACCGGGTTAAGGACACTGAGAATAATGGCCCCAGGAGCAGCTGAAAACCTGAAAATGATAATTACTTACTGTACTTTACTGTACTGCTCTCAGGTCCTCTCCTGCTCCTGGCACAGGGTCCTGATACCAGGCCATATAACAGTGCAGGACACAGGGAAGCACATGGAGGAGAGAAGAAGCTGCAGTGTGGTGCACGGAGCAGAATAAAAGCCGGGAAAGGAGAATATTTATATTTTTTGTCTTCTATAGGGGTCTCCAGTTTTATTAGTTTTATGCTCTGGGTTCTCCAATATTATTATCTGATATGGGTTCTCCAGTATTATTATCTGATATGGGGTCTCCAGTATTATTATCTGATATGGGGTCTCCAGTATTATTGTCTGCCCCTGGGGTCTCCAGTATTAGCATTTGTCTGTTCAGGGGTTCTCCAGTATTGTTAGTTTGCTATGTAGTCATCTATATGGGACTGCTCTGGGGTTCTCCAGTATTAGTAGTTTTATGCTCTGGGGTCTCCAGTATTGTTAGTCTTCTATTGGTTCTCCAGTATTATCATTATCTGCTCTGGGGTCTCCACTATTATTGTCTGCTCTGACTGCAGTATTTGGTTTCAGGGGTGGTATTTATTGCTGTACGGTGGGATTTATACTTTCTGGGTTGGCATTCGGTGCTGTACTGTGGTTGTGGGTACATCTAGGATGCTGGTTACTAATTAGGTCCCTTAAAGTTGAGAAGTATGGCAACATGGCCTTTGGACCAATCAATGTTGTTCACCCTTGGCCTAAATTCTTAGATCAGGAACAGAGCACACATTTAAAGGAAATTTTATAATTTTTATAATTTGTTATAGTTATTGTTTGTGGAGTCTGAGTCAGTCCATTTTATCAAAACTTGACTCCACCAAAATTGTCACCGACTCCACGACTCCATCTCCACAGCCCTACCTTTTATGATTGTGACAACCGTTTAAAGTCAAGTAGTTGTGAATACCCATAGAAACTGGGAAGTTGTCTATGACTCCCATTTCCTGAAGCCTCAGAATTAAAAAAAAAACGTGAATTCCACTAGTATGTGAAAATTATAGGGCAAAGGTATATGGGTTCTTATTGGCAATTGTATATGATTACTATATGGTTGTATTATGTGAAGTTTATATGGCAGAATTATATCCTGCTGTGGGGGAATTTATGTTGAATAATAAAATGGTTAGATGGCATGAGGGTTGCTAAGCTTGCGATGGTCATAATCCTTTTAACTTAGCCAATAAAAGGTATCAACATCTGAGGACTCTGTATAATAATTAAAGGGAACCTGTCATCAGGAGCCATTTTTCTGGCTCCTCCATGCCCCCATAGAGTATAGTGTACACATTACCAAATAATTTATCTAGTTTTTCAGGAAAAAAAGGTTAATTTAGATGAAAGGTTACTTTTTTATATGCAAATCTGTATCCCTACTCCCATGGGAGGGGCCAGTGAGGAGAGGGGTAGACATGTATAACGTCCTGTGGGGGGAAGAGATATGGAGGACACGGGAGTTTTTTTTTTTTGTTTAAAACAGACAGAGAGTTTTCCCAAGGGTGGGACCACTCCTCACTGACAACTACTAGGGGACTGGGGACCCTCTCTGCCTACAGAAAGGTAAACTTTGGCCCAACTTCGTAAAAATACACTTTTACTATAAAAACACTTTGGTAATGTGTACACTATTCTCTATGGGGACATGGGGAAGGCAAGAAGAGGGCTCCTGATAACTTAAAGTGTTTTGTATCTATAGGAACTTTCATGTATGGGTTGAAGCTTGGTTTGCAAGGAATGACATTGGTTCTGCTTACGACGGATGGCAAGTTTTGGACTCCACTCCACAGGAAGCAAGTGAAGGTAATGTAAGAATATTATTATGGATATTCTTAGAAGTTTCAGAATGATTTATCAAATAAATGACAAACCACGAAGTCATGTTTTAATGATAAATTATTTATATAAAATGAAAGTTACATCATAAACAATATGAATTATCCAACAGTCACCCCTTTAGCCTACCAACTACCCTACTTCTACTATATAGTTGGTATCACAGCTTTTGACCCTAATAGATACATTTAAAGTAGCATCTCTAGTTATGGGTTTAGGAAGCCTACATTGTATACAGTTTGAAGCAGAATGTGTTTAGAAAGTTTTTTGGGTAGAAAGTCACTGGGTGGTGGTTTTTCTGGCAACCTCCTGGTCTTATCCTCCTTTGTCCTGGCTTTGGTCCTTCTGCCTTCCCTGGCCTCCTTCTGTCCACCTTCTTCCTGTCTCTCTCTCCCTTCATAGAACTTGAAAACCCTGTCCATATATATGACCACAGAACTACATCGGTGCTTCGTGTTTGGTTTGTATCAACCTCAAAACAGATGACTGCTTCTTCGAGAGTCTCGCTTTCTCAAACGGAGATTTCTTTGACTACTGAAGTTATTGGCTAGTGTTTTGCAGAACAACAATCTATCTTTATGAAGAAGACTGAGGCTGAAATATTACAATACAAACCAAATATATTACACCAGGGTAAAAACACAACAAAAGCAATTATGGGGAATCTTACAATATAATAATATATCTGTCGTTAATAGTTTAAATTCTCCTGACCTTTAAGTTACTTAAAAGGGGAATAATATTATGACCACACCTACTAATTACCATTTTGGAAGACATCTTGGTTGGTAAAATTGCCTTGGTCTCAGTTGCTCAGTTTTCTCAAAGGCCTCCTAATTTTATCAACTGATATTGAAATCTTCTGCCTTTTCTTCACCAGGATTATATCGTCTTGGACCCTGCTCTGTGAAGGCCATTAAAGAGGGAGACCTGGACCTTAACTATGATGCCCCTTTTGTATTTGCTGAAGTGAATGGAGACGTCACGGACTGGTTGATGAATGCTGATAATTCCACAAAGAAAATTAGCTCAAATACACGCACAGTAGGAAAACTAACCAGCACCAAGGCAATAAATTCAGATGCCCGTGTAGATGTAACTAAAGATTATAAATATGATGAAGGTAAGGACTTTACATAATAAAGATTAGATTTTTACAGTATAAAAATTAAGTATGAAAAAGGAGTTCCCTGAAAATAATTTTCTCCGATTCCCAAAAATCTGTGATCCAAAGTGTAGCTAAGCGACAAATTAATCTGTAGTGCCTAAGTAGGGGACATAAAATATTGCACAGATGACATTGAAATTTATTGGGGGAGATTTATCAGAAGTGTCTGAGGGAAAACTTTTCTGGTTACCGGTGAAAACCAATCAGAGCTCAGCTTTCATTTTATAAACAGCTGTGAGGAAATGAAAGCTAAGCCCTTATTGGTCTCAGACACTTCTGATATATCACCCCCATTGTGTGTAAAATGCATAGACATATTAGGGGAGATTTAACAGAAGTGTCTAAGAGCAAAACTGCTCTAGTTGCCCCTGGGAACCACTCAAAGCTCAGCTGGACATGTGACAACTGTGGGTGCGCTCTGCTGGACGTGTGACCTCTATGGGGGCACTCTGCTGGACATTTTATTGATGAGGAGAGACTACTGGACATTTTATTGTTGAGCAGACTTGTACTCAAGTAAATAGGTTTTCCCAGTTTTTGGTGGTAGAATTAGGTCCCTCGGCTTATACTCGGGTCGACTTATACTCAAGTATATACGGTATATTGATAAACTACCTAATATCCTGCCCCCCACACGAACACACACATTACAAAAACATGAGGTTCAGTGGTCATCCCCTTTAATGTCTCATTAAAAAAATATAATCTAAAATTTTGTGCATTTTTAGGCAGCGCCAAAGAAAGAGAAATATTTAATAAAGCGCGAGGGAAACTGGCTGGCACTGGATTTGGTGCCAGAAGAAGTACTGTTGCATTTTCGGCTGAAAACACAGCACCAGCACCAAAACCTGATTTTAAAGGCAGTTTTAAGTATAACAGTGACATAGAAGTTGGTCGTGATGTCACATTCAGCCTGAATCTAAAAAATACAATCGCTAGTGACATGAGTCTACAGGTGAACTTCACTGCCTCTGCCATTGTATATACTGGTACCGTGGTCAAAGACATCCTCAGCAACTCTCAGTCTGTCAAACTGGGACCTAATGAAGGTAAGTTCCTTGGTTTTTGATATATTGGTTACATAAAATGAGTAAATGAAAGAAAAAAAAACAGAATTTTTATTTTAAGAATTTTACGTTAAAAATGACTTTTAAAGGGATTTACCATGTTTCAATAAATATCCTCTATTAGACATGTCTCTGCCTGTATACATACCTGCGTCTTTGCCCTGTAGTCTTACCTGTTCTCAGTATACTGCCCTCTGCATACACACACAGTTGCTGGCTCTCACACTGCTCTAGATCGTCCTCATGGCACACTCTGTGTTTCTTTTCTCACAGTCCATCTATACTGACAGAGACAGGGAGAATGGGGGGAGGGGGCAGCAGGATGAGTCATAACTCTTCTGCAACAGCTCCGCCTATTCAGCAGAGCTCAGATATGTAAAAAAAAAAGCCATGGAGGGTCTGCAAATGGTACAAACTTAAATGGAGGATTGCTTACTCATAAGTCAGTAAAGGCACATGGGTAAATTATGTAAAAGAGTGGGTAAAGCTCTTTTAAGGGTTGCCTTCTATAGACAATCTCTATCTGATCAAATGGTTTAAATTGTCAGATAATTAGGGTAGTCTTGATTTGACTTTCTGTACTGATGGCTCAACTTTACAAGTGTATAAGATATAGCATTTCTCTTCTATCCGCAAAACGAGGTTCTTTCTTTTCGAAAATGATCCACGTCTGACACTGCATTATGTATTTTCCAATTCAGAGAACAGCATCCCATACACTATACCATTTGCTGAATATGATAAGGCAATAACTGCAGACAACATGATCAAAGTGGTGGCAGTGTGTATAGATGAGAAAGGAGGTAAACTGCTGGTGGACAACGTGATCACACTGAAGAATCCGCCCATAATGATGAAGGTAAATAGAATAGATCCCGCCTCTAGGAGCAAGAAAGCCAATAAGTCGTTGTATTGCATATTTTGGTTTAATGCTTTCTTTGTTGCTTTCTACACCATTGACTGGCTGATTACACGGGACACAAACTTACCAAATTACATTTCAATAATCAGTCACTTTTTACAGCTTTGTAAAGACAAAAATGATCCTTTCTCTACACACATATGTACATATAAACATTACATACACATGATATACATATATGTACATACTATACTAAATATTCACACTACACATATATACAAACATATTTACACACAATACACACATATACACATACATTACACACATATACACATACATTACACACATATACACGTACATTACACACATATACACATACATTACACACATATACACATACATTACACACATATACACGTACAATTACACCCACCCATTAAGGTAACAAGCTATAACAGCAATAAAACGGAGTAAAATTGTAAAGTAAAGGGTTTAAAATTATCTTTATTGTGTTGTACATCACTAGGGGACTGAAATTTGAGAATTTTCTTTCATGGGCACACCCATTTAATGGGAACCTGTTGTTTAAATTTGCCCATCCAAAACAAATACTTCATAAAAAACTATGATTAAAAGCATTGTTCATATCCTTAAATGGTTCCTCTCCATGGCTTCAAAGTTAAAAAAAAATCAATTTGTAAACGTATATGAAACTCATCTGAGATGAGTCCAATGTTAAAAATGGAGTTCTGCATATGCAGTGTCCACGGCATTGCCCTGCCTCCCTAGTCCTGATTGACAGGTCTCACTGCTACCAATAGTTAGGGACCATCTGCCAATATTCAGTTACATTCATATACAGCTCTGTAGGAATTACTGTTTCATATGTTTTACACAGCGCCTTGCTGGAACATTGAGATAGAGCTCTGTTACATCATTCAGCACTTCATGTCATGTGACCAAGATTATGTCAACTAACATTTGCAACATGTACTCCATGTATGTCCTAAATCACAGCATGCCTCAATGGAGGCATGGGGAGAACTTGAAGTCCATGGAGCAATGCTGTGATTTCATATGATCAGATACATACATGGGGTAGGCGTTTCAAATGTGAGGGGGTAAAGGACATTAGATGGAATCACGCTGGTCACATGACGTGAAGTTATGAATGGTGAGGGGGCATATAACATGGAGAGGAGTAGATGGGAGGGGCTGGCCATGCAGGACACACCCACTCAGGTTAGGAAACATAGTTGATTTTATGGGGATCTGAGGGAAGCAATTTTTAGTTAAATGGGTGTCTTTTAGTTAATAGGGCTCTATTCCCTTCAACGTGGCACTTGGGGAGTGCATTAGCAGTGGGATACATGCCTGAATACCCCAGTACACTTGTTTTATGAATTGTTTATCTACTAATTCCTTTGTACTTCTTTTTTGAGTAATAGTATAAGTTTCCAATGACATATGCATATAGTCTGTAGGAAACAGGAACAATTACTGATTTTTGGTTTTTAAAAAGTGTCTTGTCAATTCAATAATATACAGTTTTAATGTTTGTCTTATGTTTTCCAGATATTGGACCAAGCCCAACTCAATAAAAAACTAAGTGTAGAGATCACACTCACCAATCCTACTCCCGATGAGGCCCGTGACTGTGTTCTGACCGTTGAGGGGAGCGGGCTGGTAAAGGAGCAGATCACAATTCAGTAAGTATGAAATACAAAATCACATGCAAAAGCTTATGCTTTTGAAATTATTACATTACACACAGAGATCATCAACTTCAGTCCAGTATCTTCTAGATGCAAACAAGGCCGAATCCAAAAATTTTACCAGATTTGACTGCCTTTAGCCCAATTTTTTGACTGTGTGGTACAACCACTTGCACCCTTTCTAATCACAAGAGCAGAGATCACATTCTCTTAACTGAATCGAGGGGCTTAGGGCAGCCAAGAAGTTCCATTTGGAATAAATGGATCGGAAGTTTGCATGGTTGATGAGATATTACTTTCCGGTGTAGATACCAAACTCCCGCAAATCAACAGATTAATCTTTTAAGCTTTTAGTAGTAGAAAACAAAAGTGATGATTTTCTTTAAAATAGATGATTGATTGAATCTCATTTTTGACAGCTTTTGAACAGATACCTCATACATATCTCTTCTCCCACAGAGTGCCACAGATGAAAAAGAACCAAAAATATGTCAAAAAGGTCGAAATTTTACCATACAGATCCGGTCCAAGATATCTGGTGGTAGACTTCTCATCTGATAAAATCACAGATGTTAAGGGGTCTCTACCAATTAATGTTACTTCTAAATAGACAAGTCACAATTCAACGTTATATGTTCAACTGAATTATTTTTAGATTTTTTGTATTTGTTCATGGTTGTAGATGTGTTTTGTTAGGCCTTTTTACTGTAATTATTGTGTGCCGTCTTTGAGAAATATAGTAATATGGGGGAGCTTAAAAGCCGAATTATGTAGGGAAAATATTTCCAGGTATGTAAGGAGACCAGCTTTAGCCTTCTCTCCTTAGCTATCTGCAGTGTACAAACTTCAGAACTGCTTTCATATAAACTGCTCACCGCAGGGAAAAGAGGAGGTGACAGACAGGACAAAGAAGTATTTTACTCTAATAAAGTTTAGAACAAAGTTTACTAAGATAATAAAGTAAGGTTTTGAAAGTTTAGATGCGCTTCAACAATTTAAAGTACACATAAAAAAAAAATGAAGGCCTCAGCAATGTTTCGGAACCTATTGTATGGAATACTGGGTTTATGGTTAAAATTAAACAATTTGGACATCCGTACTATGGAACACTTGACAGCTCTAATGAATAATAAGCTGGAACATTTTGACCTAATCTGCACCCCTTGTGATGACTACTGGAGTAGTAATGATTGTTAACACATATTTGGGCACATCTACTAACAACAGTGCAGTCTGTATTATGTGCAGTTTGCCCGTGTAGTGTGCAGGGTGCGCCAGATTTAGGAATTGTGGTGCACGTTCTTTATGAATCTGGCACCCCCTGCGCGGCTCCGCCAGAGTGCACCAACTTTTCTTTGGTGCACTTTTAACATGGGACGTGCAACACATTTCTGTTGGACTTTGCATGATAAATCTGGCGCCCGGTCCGACTGAGCACCGGAACGCCGCTTAATTTGTGTTGTATGAAGCCTAGTGCAGCGGTGCAACAAAAGGGTCGCACGCAGACACTTCTTAAATACCTGTGTAAGTCGTTTGCACTAAAAACAATGTGCATAGTTCGACAGAAAAGTAGCACACAGCCCTTAGTAAATGTGCCCCAATGGGGGTCATTTACTAAGGGCCCGATTCATGTTTTCCCAACGTGTTACCTGAATATTTCCGATTTGCGCCGATTTCACCTGAATTGCCCCGGGATTTTGGCGCACGCGATCGGATTGTGGCGCATCGGCGCTGGCATGCACGTGACGGAAATCAGGGGTCGTGGCAAAACGAAAACCCGACGCATTTAAAAAAAGAAAAGTGTCGCAGAGCTTGCACTTACCTTCACTAGGAATAGGTCGGTGAACTTGAGTGCGTTCCGATGCTCTTCAGCGCAGCAGCGCCACCTGGTGGACGTCGGAGGAACTACCTTAATGAATCCCGGCCGGACCCGAATCCACCGCAGAGAACGCGCCGCTGGATCACGAATGAACCGGGTAAGTAAATCTGCCCCAATGTGTCCTAATTATACCTGAAATTTGGGAGTGTGATTTGCTAGTAGTACCTGTCCCACCACCCTTTCCTTTCCTCTTATCCTTCTCCTCTGTTGATATTTTGTCTAGTTAGGGATTTTTATTTTCCCTTTGTTTATATTTAGGAACATGGTTTCCAGAATAGCTGGAAAGATATTAATAGAGTAACACTTTTACGTTCCTTGACTGCGATTCAAGGCTGTTCTTGTTATTGTTTTTTTGAATTCTTATGTATAACGTTACAGTGGTTTGTGTACTGATAAAATTGAAAACAATTAAGACAAATTAAAAAATGAAACAATTTGTAATAAAATGTAAGAAAAAAATTCTTTGTAATTTTTTTTACATAGATATTCTACAGATTTCCCAATAAAGATGCACATGAATCCTCGTCTATGTGACCAGCTCTCTCTGTTTTAGGCACTTCATACGCTTTGCCCCGGAAAGGTGTTACAAAGGAGCTTACAAGGTGGCAACATTATGATCTACTAATAGCTAAATGGTCTAAACATGTCCCCGATGTATCATCCAGTATCAGACACTGTGATAAATGTGATGGAATATTAGATTTTATATGGTTCAAGTAAAATAAATTGCATCTTTTGCTATTTTACATCATTGTCAAGAACAGCGATGAACCTAAGTTCTCTTCTGCCTGACGAAAACAATAAAAATATGCCACCTACAAACCATCTAACAGTCTCACCCCCCTCCCCCCCCATTCTAACATTGGATGTAATAAGATACTTTTAAACGGCAGGTCGCAGTCTGCACCAGTGATGTTCGCCATCTTTCTGCAGGTTGTAATGCCTGAGGTGAAGGGCTCTACTCACTTCATGAAATACAATAATTAAACACTAATTAAAGGGAACCTGTCACCAGGGACTTCATTTTCACTAAAGACAAGTTACAGAAGCTCATTACAGCTGCATTGAAAATATGCTTTCTCTAAGCATTTGCATTACAATATAATTGTGTGTTATTACTTGTCTTGCACCCTGACAATCCTCTGTGTAGTCCCAGGGGTTGGGCTTTGGTTTGGATGCATTTGAAAAAAACAACACAACATGATTTGTCCTTCACAAGGACAGAGATCACAGCTGGGTGAGCTGACCTCAGTGGGGGAGGGAGGAGCTGTACAAGAGCACAAAGGTGGGGGCTGAGAGCTGAGCAGTCTACAGCACAGACAAGTCACATGTTGTCTATTAAAATGCAGACAACCCAAAGCCCAACGCCTGGGACTACATAGAGTATTCTGTCAGTGAGCAAGGTAAGTTATAACACACAATTATATTGTAATGCAAATGCTTAGGGAAAGCAGAAAGATATATGTGCACTGCTTCTATAACCTGTCTTTAGTCAAAAAGCTTTAGCTTTAGGGCGAAGACCCCATGGAGTAACATTCATTAAGATGATTGAGATATTTGACCGATACTGACATTTGACCGATAAGTAAGGGGTTGAACAAAAAACATATTTGAAATTCAATTTAATTGGTGCTCTCTAAGAGGTTTCAATTTATGCAAATGCAATTTTACTTCATCCTAAACCAGAACTACTGTACTTCATTTGGAACCAGTATTAATATACTTCACCAGCTGGAACATGCCTTAAACACTGAAGAATCTACATGGAATCTCCAAGAAAGCAACCGGCACTTGTGTCCACTAGCTGTACAACATCGCCATCTACTGAATAAATTGTGCACTGCATTTGATTGCTGTACAATAATGTGCACTGTGTAGTAATGTGGCCACAATGCAGTAGGATTGGTTCGCCCAGTAGTATGGGATGGAATAGCAAATCCATCAGGTGGAGTTCTTACAAGTCACAGTTTACAGGTAGCAATGCAATCTAAATTACTATATTAGTATGTGCTTATGTGGTCCAGCAAATTTGAATCTTTCCTTACAGTAGGTGTGTTATGGCTGCCATTTCTGACCCCCCATACATCTCAGCTTCACAGAACGGAATTTAGATGGAACCACCTGTGCCTTTCTGCTTTTACACCCATAACACCTGATTCAGCACATTCCTGGCTCTAACAAACTACGTAGCGCATCGTCCCTTTGACTATATGCCCAATGGCCAGTTGGTTCGGAAGGCCTGTATGTTATCAGAATCAGCCATGTGAGATATATGGCAATACAGGACCAAGAGGCAGATACAGGGGGGACAAAAACAATTGTCACCCAACTGCCCCCCCCCCCCCATCTATGTATACCAATATTACCACCATATATTGATCTTATAGTGATACTGGTTCTACACACTGCTTACATTGCATTGGAGAGACACCTTCAACTGCATCCCAGTTATAGCTCACAGAATATGGCGACATATAAAAAGATAGGTTTTTCTTAAAATATGTTTTTCATTTTTCCGTGTACAGAGCTGTGTGAGGACTTATTTTGTGCGTAACAGATTTTCCTTTCCCGTGATGTTATTTATTATTCCCTGCCATGTAGTGGGAAGCCGCAAAAAAATTCCAAATTCTGGGCTCAGTTTTTACTACTTTGACTGTGCGCTCCAAATAACACCTCTACTTTATGCTTTGGTTCGGTGCGATCGCGGTGATACCAAAGTTTTATAGGTTTTATTGCGTTTTAATACATTTTCAAAAATTAAAAGAATGCGTACAAAAAAGAAAAAAAAAATTTGCCATCTTCTGACGTTAATAACTTTTTCATACTTTGGCGCACCGAGCTGTGTGAAGTTTCATTTTTTGCAAAATGAGCCGACGTTTTCATTGCTACCGTTTTGAGGTCTGTGCGACATTTTGATAATTTTTTATTACATTTTTTATGTCATGTAAAAAGGTGTAAAAGTCGCGTTCCGGACATTTGGGCGCCATTTGCCATTCTGGAGGTCACCGCCGTCAATAACCGTTTTTATAGTTTGATAGATCGGGCATTTTGGGACATGGCGATACCTAATGTGTCTGTGATTTTTACTATTTATTGTATTTTATATCAGTTCTAGGAAAAGGTGGGTGATTTGAACTTTTAATATTTTATTATTTTTTTACATTTTTTTAAACTTTTTTTTTCTTTTTTTTTCACTATTTTTTAGACCCTCTAGAGTACATTAACCCTAGATGGTCTGATCGTTCCTACCATATACTGCAATACAACTGTATTGCAGAATATGACATTTCTGCACACTATACATTACAATGAGCCACAGGCTCATTGTAATGGATATGCAGAAGCCTTGTAGCCTCGGGTCAAACAAAGACCCGAGGTTACCATGGCAACCAATCTCGACGATCGAAGGTAAGATGGCGGCATGCTTCCAGTGCCGCCGGTGACTTTGCCAGCGGCAAAGAAAAGGTTAACGCCCACGATAAGTGCTATGCCCTAAGGTGCTGCAGTCCTCATAGTATGTGTGCGGTAGCAGGGCATAGATGCGCCTCTGCCCACACTGCTAGAAAGACGCTGGAACAGTCAGAAGAAGTCGGGAGAAGCGTCGAAGAGGAGTGGTCTAGGGGGGAGCGCTAGAGGGTAAGTAATATGTTTATTACTTTTTACAGGACATTATGTTTATGAGGGGGCTCTGCTGGATACTTTATTACTGAGGGAAGGCTACTGGACATTATATTTATGAGGGGGCTCTGCTGGATACTTTATTATTGAGGGTTGGCTACTGGACATTATATTTATAAGGAGGCTCTGCTGTATACTTTATTATTGAGGGAAGGCTACTGGACATTATATTTATGAGGAGGCTCTGCTGGATAGTTTATTATTGCGGGAAGACTACTGGACATTATATTTATAAGGAGGCTCTGCTGTATACTTTATTATTGAGGGAAGGCTACTGGACATTATATTTATGAGGGGGCTCTGCTGGATACTTCATTATTGAGGGAAGACTACTGTATATTATATTTATGAGGGGGCTCTGCTGGATACTTCATTATTGTGGGAAGGCTACTGGACATTATATATATGAGGGGCTCTGCTGGATACTTTATTATTAAGGGAAGGTTACTGGACATTATATTTATGATGGGGGCTCTGCTGGATACTTTATTATTTAGGGAAGGCTACTAGACATTATATATGTGAGGGGGCTCTGCTGGATACTTTATTATTGTGGGAAGGCTATAATCTCTTTCATTGAAGGAAAATAACAAAAGAGCTATTAAGGCACCTTTTTAGTTAAACTTGAGTAGCTCACCATGCTGTATAATACATATATAGTGCAATTTGTGGGTAAATGTGACTTTTGGAAGCAGGAGGCACAAAAATGGCAATTTAGATTTCTTTTTTTTAATATGCCCTTTACAGTATGGGTTTAACATGATAACCTCAAGGTTGGATGATAGTTTGGGGGGGGAGGTTATTTGATTTTTTTACACTCTAAAGAAGTGTGGGGAAAAGTGGCACTTTGGGGGGACGGGATTTATTATTAACAACTATTCATTATTTTTATTATATATTTGTTATTTAATATACCTTGGAGTCTTGCACATGGAATCACTTGATCTGGGTGACAATGAAACATTTGCTATCTGACTGTCAGTATAGGGGGGCAAGACAACCAGACAGTGAGCCCTAAGGCTGAACCCCCCCCACTGTCCCTACCTACTTGCCTCAAGACAGCTCTAGCAACTGCGGACAACCTCGGTGGCGGTCCCTATACTATGTAAGTGACACACGTAACAGGACAAGACAGACAACACAATAAGGGGTAGTCGACAAGCCAGAATCAAAACCAGAAGAATCGCAGTACAAATTCAGTGGGCAAAAAACGGTAGTCAAAAGTCAGGCAGAGGTTCGGCAACGATAACAGAAGGTACAAAGAGGTCACAGGGAAATATGGGGAGCTGGGATATCCAGGTAAGAACAAGACAATAGCCAGCACGCAATTGAGCCACTAGCTGCCTTATAAGTAAAGCTGGAGAGACAGACAAGAAGCTGATAGGACTAGTGCTGATTGGAGCTGAAATCACCTGCATCAGTCCAGCAAAGACCAGGTAACTCATTAACTGCTGGACCAAAGTCATCGGGTGTGTCCAGACTCCAAAGGCACAATTCACATTGCACATTACTGTCAGAACTTGCTGCACCACCGCAATCGGGCGTGTCAAAACCCCTGAGACACAATTCACACTGAACGGTTCTGACAGTACCCCCCCTCTTATGAGGGGCCTCAGGACCCTTAATCATTGGACCAGGCTTAGAAGGATTATGTAAATGGTACCGCCGGACCAGACGGGGCGCATGCATGTCCTTAGCAGAGACCCACGTGCGCTCCTCCGGTCCGAAACCCTTCCAGTGGACCAGATACTGTAAGGAGTCCTGTACCCAGCGGGAATTCAAAATTTTCTCCACCTCATACTCCAATTCCCCCTGGACGATGAGTGGAGCCGGAGGAGGTGAAGGCAACACCGGTGGCACATATCTTTTAAGAAGAGACTTATGAAACACAGGATGGATACGAAGAGCATTGGGTAGTTTCAACCTAAAGGTTACCGGATTAATGATTTCCACAATGGTATAAGGTCCAATATATTTGGGTGCCAGTTTCCCTGACTGCACCCTAAGTTTCAGATTTTTAGCTGAAAGCCAGACCTTCTCACCTAGTACATATTGCTGGCCAGATATACGTCTTTTATTAGCATGTCTTTGATAAGACTCTTGGGCTTTTACCAAGTTCTGATGAGCTTGGGCCCAAACTGTGCACAGTTTAGAGAAAATGGCCTCGGCTGAGGGATTAATAGATTCTGCAGAATGAACAGACGAGTACCTGGGGTTAAAACCATAATTACAGAAGAATGGTGACATCTTAATAGCACGTTGTTCATGATTGTTTATAGCAAACTCTGCTAGAGAAATGAAGTCTTTCCACTTATTCTGAGTATCAGCCACAAAACATCTTAGAAATTGCTCTAACGATTGATTGGTCCTCTCTGTCTGTCCATTTGTCTGAGGATGGAATGCAGACGAGAAGGACAGAGAGATACCTAATTTGCCACAGAACTCTCTCCAAAACCTAGCCACAAACTGGACACCCCTGTCGGAAACAACATTCTCAGGCACCCCATGAAGACGTAGAATATGATTAATAAAAAGTGTGGCGAGTGTGCGAGCGTTAGGCAGTTTACGTAGTGGAATGAGATGACACATCTTAGAAAATCTATCCACCACTACCCAAATGACTGTCTTACCCTTAGATAGTGGCAAGTCGGTAATAAAATCCATAGAAAGATGCGTCCAAGGTCTCGTAGGGACCGGTAGAGGATGTAACAGACCCTCGGGTGGCCTACGAGGGACCTTGGACCTAGCACAAACCTCACAAGCTTCGACAAAAGCCTTGACATCTCGAGCCCAAGATGGCCACCAGTAATGGCGTGAGAGCAGATACTTAGTACCTGCCACACCTGGATGACCAGACAAAACAGAACTATGAATCTCTTCAAGAACTCGGAGTCGAAGGTTAGGCGGTACATACAACAAAGAGTCTGGAGTGTTATGAGGTGCTTGACCCTGAGATTCTGCAATCAGGGTCACCAAGTCAGGTTGCAAAATAGACACTACTACCCCGGATCTTAAAACAGTATCAGATTGAGTTCTGGGGGAACTTTCTAAATCAAAGCTACGAGACAAGGCGTCAGCCTTGATATTACGGGAACCAGGTCGGTAAGTGACTTCAAAATCGAATCTGGTAAAAAACAAAGCCCATCGGGCTTGACGTGGTGAGAGACGTTTAGCATTGTCTAGGTAAACCAGATTCTTATGATCAGTGAGTACCACCACCTTATGTTTGGCACCTTCAAGGAAATGCCTCCATTCATCAAATGCCAACTTGATGGCCAATAGTTCCCTATTACCGATATCATAGTTACATTCAGCTTGAGAGAACTTCTTTGAGAAGAACGCAATAGGTCGCAGGTTAGTGAGAGTGTCCGATCCTTGGGACAACACCGCTCCTACCCCTACCTCTGATGCGTCCACCTCCACAATAAATGGACGTTCAAAATTAGGTTGAGTCAGTACTGGGGCCTCTGAAAAACACTTACGGAGCTTGTCAAATGCTCGGATAGCCTCATGAGACCAGTTGACAAGATCTGCCCCCTTCCTGGTGAGATCAGTAAGTGGTTTGGCTATAACAGAAAACCCCTTAATAAATTTCCTATAATAATTAGCGAACCCCAGAAATCTTTGTAAGGCCTTCAAATTATTGGGACGTTCCCACTTTTCGATGGCCACCACCTTAAGGGGATCCATACGGAAGGAATTAGGGGTGACGTAGTAACCCAAAAAAGAGACCTCCTGGATACCAAACTGACATTTAGACAACTTAGCAAACAGACTGTTTTGTCTAAGCAGTTCCATCACTACCCGAACATGTTTTATGTGTGAAGCCCAGTCGGGAGAAAAAATCAAAATGTCATCTAAGTAGACCACAAGAAAACGACCTAGATGCTGACGAAATATATCATTCACAAAATGTTGAAAGACCGCCGGGGCATTGCATAAACCGAAAGGCATCACTAGATATTCAAAATGACCCTCTGGTGTATTGAAAGCGGTCTTCCATTCATCACCCTCTCTGATTCTAATCAAATTGTAAGCCCCTCGCAAGTCTATCTTGGAAAACCATTTGGCCCCCACAATTTGGTTAAATAAGTCAGGAATCAGGGGTAGAGGGTGTTGATTCTTAACAGTGATTCTGTTAAGTTGTCGATAATCTATACAGGGTCGTAATCCCCCATCCTTCTTTCCCACAAAAAAGAACCCTGCTCCCAATGGGGAGGAAGATGGGCGAATGTGACCCTTCTGGAGACTTTCCTTAATGTACTCCCGCATAGCCTCCCTTTCTGGACAAGACAAGTTAAAAATACGACCTCGAGGAAACTTGGCACCGGGAATTAATTCAATGGTACAGTCGTATGGTCTGTGTGGCGGCAATCCGTCCACAGCTTTTTCATCAAATACATCCGCATAATCGGACAAAAAACTCGGAATACCCTCTTCCATGGAAGAGCACTCAGCAAAAGAAACCACCTCACAATGGGAGTCACATTCAGTACCCCATTTTACCAGTTCCCGGTTTGCCCAATCAAAAACAGGATTGTGCTTCTCCAACCAAGGCAAACCTAAGATCACATCAGACGACAGGTTATGCAGACACAAAAACTTCATACGTTCCACATGAACTGCCCCCACCTTAACCTCAAGGCAGGGAGTGATGTAACGTATATCCCCCTGAGCAAAGGGGGCTGAGTCTGCTCCTGTGACATTAACAGGAGATTGGAGCAGAAGGGGACACACCTCTAGACCGGAAAAGAACATAGGGTTAACAAAATTAGCAGAAGACCCCGAGTCAATCTGAGCATAACCAGAGATGTTTCTCCCTCCCAAAGACAATGAAATAGGCAATAATAACTTATTCTTATTGGTGAAGGTTACCTGTTCGCCTGAGTGACCCCCTCGATAGTCACTCAGGCGTAGAAGTTTTCCGGCGGTGGTCCAGGAAGGGATGGACATTGCCGGACTCGATGTCCTGCTTTCCCACAGTAGAAACATAAGTTGTTCAACACACGATATGCACGTCTGGTCTTGGCATCAGTAGAATCCACTTGCATAGGTTCCTCTGATGGGGGTATAGCAGAAGGGGAAGGACTAGGGTTGGTAACACGAATAGGTGAAGGTCTAAAAGCGTCTGATGTACCTCTCTCCTTTAGCCTGTCTCTCAAGCGTCTGTCAACTCGGATAGCTAATGTCATGCTATCCTCAAGGGAACTAGGAGTGGGATAAGCTACCAACAGATCCTTCAACCGATCATTCAGTCCGACACGAAACTGAAATCGGAGTGCCGAGTCATTCCAAGTGGAGGGACCACTCCACTGCCTAAACTCCGAGCAATATTCCTCCACAGGACGTCTACCCTGCCTCAGACCTGTCAAGTGACGTTCAGCATTAGCTGCACTATCCGGGTCATCATACAGTAGCCCTAGGGCCTGAAAAAACCCATCCACCGTCTGCAACTCAGGAGAACTAGGAGGTAACGAGAAAGCCCATTCCTGTGGTGACCCCTGGAGTAGAGACATAACTATGCCCACCTTCTGGACCTCATCCCCAGAAGAGCGGGGGCGCAATCTAAAAAACAATTTACACCCCTCCCGAAATGCACAGAATCTCTTTCTATCCCCACTGAACTTATCTGGGAGTTGTACAGGTGGCTCAGGTGGTGCTGGGGAAGCCATGGTAAACTGACGTGGGGCCGTCTCCTGCTCATGAAGCCGAACAGCTAGTTCCTGCACCATGGTGTTGATTTGCTGCATCTGTTCCACAATATTTGTCAACGCAGTTCTGCTGTCCATGACAGCGACAGTATATTGGGCTGGCTATTCTGTCAGTATAGGGGGGCAAGACAACCAGACAGTGAGCCCTAAGGCTGAACCCCCCCCACTGTCCCTACCTACTTGCCTCAAGACAGCTCTAGCAACTGCGGACAACCTCGGTGGCGGTCCCTATACTATGTAAGTGACACACGTAACAGGACAAGACAGACAACACAATAAGGGGTAGTCGACAAGCCAGAATCAAAACCAGAAGAATCGCAGTACAAATTCAGTGGGCAAAAAACGGTAGTCAAAAGTCAGGCAGAGGTTCGGCAACGATAACAGAAGGTACAAAGAGGTCACAGGGAAATATGGGGAGCTGGGATATCCAGGTAAGAACAAGACAATAGCCAGCACGCAATTGAGCCACTAGCTGCCTTATAAGTAAAGCTGGAGAGACAGACAAGAAGCTGATAGGACTAGTGCTGATTGGAGCTGAAATCACCTGCATCAGTCCAGCAAAGACCAGGTAACTCATTAACTGCTGGACCAAAGTCATCGGGTGTGTCCAGACTCCAAAGGCACAATTCACATTGCACATTACTGTCAGAACTTGCTGCACCACCGCAATCGGGCGTGTCAAAACCCCTGAGACACAATTCACACTGAACGGTTCTGACACTGACCCAGAAAAAATTATGTGCCGTTTAGAACTGGCACATAATGATTTATCTGTAACACAGGACATTAATTGGAGATTGGTAGAGGTTCAACACTCGAGTCCTAAACCAAATTGCTAATATCAGTAAGGAATACGAGGTGAAGCGTTCCTTATTACATAAAAGTGTTTCCAAACTGCTGGAAAAACTTTATACTGTATACAAGTAATGTGCACATACAAACTGTTCTAGTCGCATGTAACCACTAGATGGCGCTCCTAGGTAACATTTCAGTGTAGACAGTAGTGAGTAACAAACTTAAAGGCGTTGTCCAGGTTTAGCAAATAAATGTTATTGTTTGTATAATGAAAAGGTTTCCAATATACTTCATATACTTTCTGTATCAATCCCACACAGTTCTTTAGATCTCTGCTTGCTGTCTTCTGTGTTCCTCCTTCATTTTAGCCCCCATTAAAAATCCCTCCATTCTAATATATTATCCCCTCCTTTACTTTTGACATTCCTCCCTTAAATTATGGCCCTCTGCCCCATCTCTGTGCGTCTCTGAAGCCACAAGGCACAATAACCTCATCACATTGTCAGCCTCAGCCGCTCACAGTCATGGCAGAGGCTTCATGATGGTGCCAGAGGAGACAGACAGAGCTGCCGGATGGTCCTGGAAAATCGAGATGGTTAAAGGAATTTTATGAAAGCAAGTCTGTGGCCGCATCTCAGAGAGCCGGCAGAGAACATGCAATATATGCATAATCTTATGCATACATATACTATTACAGATCCCCGATGACAGGGGCGTGGTGGGGGGTGGTGTCCGCCGGCCCCTTCATGAATAAAGCCGACTTCCAGCGCAGGTAAGAGGTCGGATCTGTTACAACCAACTTTCACAACAATTTTTTTTTTTTAAATGGCATATACTGTATAGAATGTGCCGGAGAGAGGATTATGGGGGGCATATGTGGTGGCAGTCTTTTTGGGGGTGACAGGTCCTCTTTAAACGTATGGGGAGTTTTGTTTAGCAATACACTGCATTGGCAGGGGTGTTGCACAATGACCCAGTGCAATGCATCTTTTGACCCTCTATCAGAGACATGAAAGTAGGGAGACATGCTCCAGAGTGTTGAATTTGTCCTTTTAGGGCAATCTCATAAGGTCATCAGTGGCCCACTAAAGGCAGAAATGATAGTAAAGGGGCTACAAGGGGCTATTAAAGTCATCATCACATTCTGGGTTGAATTAAAAAAAAACAGGAAATGTTAACAATAACAGGGACAATGGCTTGAAAGGATGGATCACAGAGGCAGAAGTTGAAAGGTGCAAACCATGAGGGTACATGTGGGGCCAATATGAGAACTATCAATGATAAATTATAATTATATTGAGGGCAAGTTACAGTGTATCGTAATCATATGGTGGTGGAAATATTACCAGCAAACATTAAAAGATATTGACACAAAATTACCTCAATCTTGTATAGAAAACAGATTTTAGAAATGTTTAACACTAACTAACTGTCTCTATCTTTATCTGTAATTCTCAATAGACTTAAGGATATATTGACACTTATTAACCATTATTGCAACAATTGCCAAGTCATAGTTTATCTACACCCCAGCCTGCGCAGAGCATGCCAAGAAGACTCTCCATGCACCTTAGTGACTTGACTCCGGTCAATTGTTAAATATGACCATGAGGCTGCAGTAAAGCATGTCACTAAATGCTGTTATTATAGCTCACGATGGCTGTCCCTGTATTCATGGACAAAAAATCATTAACCCCCTCCCGCCGTGCGCGATAGGTCCTGGTGCATGGAGAGGGCTCGTGGGCCGAGCCCTCTTCATAGCCAGTAAGTCTTTGCTGCATATTGCAGCAAAGACTTACCGGTAACACCCGCAAACGCGTTTTTTCACCATTTTCACTGTATTTGGAATTTTCTTCCCGCTTCCCAGTACACGACATGGAAAATTAAATACCATCACTATGAAGTGCAATTTGTTACGGAGAAAACAAGCCCTCACAGAGCTCTTTAAGTAAAAAAATGGAAGTGAAAAAACTAAAAAGGGCCAGGTCGTTAAGGGGTTGAAAAAAAACTATAAAAACTTATTAGCAAAACGCTCACAATGGCTGTACATGTATTTATGGACAAAAAATCTTTAAATAAAGAACAATGAAAACTTATTAGTAAAAGTTATATATTCTGTTCTCTGGTTGCTTTAAAACTTAAATTGTCAACACATTCCCTTTACGTTTTTTGTAACAGTATTGGTCATGGTGTAACCATATTTTTTTTAATTTGTTTGATGTCATCATTGGTACAATAGGTTTATGTTTGTTATTTTTTGTTATTCGTTATTTTTTCAGTAGTAACAGCAGTAGTCACTGTGTAATATATATTATTATTATTAAATGTATTGATTTCATATGTTATTAGTGTTTGCATGGTTTGTTTTGTTCAGTCTTAGGAAAGTGGTCACTAAAAAGTAACTAAACCTTTTTTTTTTAATTTCAAAAATGGAAAGAACTAAAGATAATAATAAACCTTGTAATGTACTGTGTTTGCGTGGGTTTCCTCAAGGTCCTCCGGTTTCCTCCCACACTCCAAAACATACTGGTAGGATAATTAGATTGTGAGCCCCATTGGGGACAGGGACTGATTTGGCAAACTCTGTGCAGCGCTGCGTAATCTGTGTGCACTATATAAATGTAGGAATTATTATTATGTACTTCAGTAAGTAAAGCAGTTTCTCTGTAAATGTTTCTGTTTTTTCTCTTGTAGTGAGCAATAATTTGGTAACTATTAAGAGGTTCTGTCCATCTCAGACAGATAAGAAGATTACTTATTAACTCTTTCCATACCTAGAGAATATTTCCCTTGATGATTTAGCTTTCCAAAGACATTAGACTATCAAGGGACTGTAAAGAGTTATATATTATTAATTCCTGACCATTTGGGGTATTCCGCAGTGCACTTCACAAGCCGAGTCCCTTTTGTAGCATCTAAACCCCTCCATGTAAGTCCGACAATTCTCCATTCATGAAAAAACATTTATATTTTTGGCATAGAAGCATTGAAATAATTGCAATTTTTTGCACACTGCAAAAAATGGTGATTATTCTTTTGACAATTCTGCCTCCATGCCATGTGGGTGTTAAGGGGGAGTGAAGGGCCTGGCCCGGCTTGGGGCGTACCTGCCCTGTGCCTGTGCATTTTCTAAGAGTGCTGAATATTCAGAGGTTTTTACGCCAAACATTTTTACCCAGCAGTGTAGGCCCTCCGACGGATACATTAAGAGGTCCAAGGCTCTTGATGTATTCACCACGAACAGGGTGCAGATAGCCACAAAAACGTAGGTTAGGGCAGTAGTACGGTTATGGGGTTGCTGGACTTCAGTACTCTACCAGCAACATAGAATTGAATGAAGCAGTGGTTGAGCTACTTCAGTTCTGTTCACGTGGATCATCCACGGGAACTTCTTGGCCCCTGTTCTTGTGATCACTGACTATGTATGAATCAAATATAATGAAGATTGTTTTCAAATTAGACAAGGATGATGGATCGTGATGGTCCAATGTGATGACATATAATTATATGATACAATGAACCAGAAGGTTTGAAGTATTGCCACATCCTCATTATAGACCAGATCTGGCCATGTTACAGAACTGAAGAAGACATTGAAAGGGCCTTCAAAGGGTCAGGGGGCAAGACAAAATGATAACAAATACCAAGCCCAGATCCTTATTGACCCCATGGAGTTATGTGAGAGCACCACCTGGAGGACCTGACATTCCGAAAATGTTATAATAGACACATTCCAAGTCATGGTTATTTGGCGGCTATTTCCAACCTCTAGGATGTCTATGCTTCAGTGAAATAAAAATATATCCACGTTCACAAAGTAATATCATAACTATGAGATATTTCCCATAGTTCGACAAGCCAGCTGTCCTCCAGCAGCAAGACGCAACGTGCTGGAAATGACTGCCAATGATGAGATTAAGGATCATTCTGATTGAAAGGGTAATCACAGACCAGGTGTTGGTGTAATAGACACCTAATTTATGTCTTTCATGTTAACCCTCAAAGACTTGCTATAGGGCAGTAGTACACATGCCAGGCTACCCCTGGACCTCATCACTCTGCCAGCACCATAGAAATGAATGAAGCAGTAGTTGAGCAATTTTACCACGGTTCTGTTCACATGGATCATCCACGGGAGCTCGCTGGCCCCTGTTCTTGTGATTACTGACTGTGTATGAATCAAATATAATAAAGATTGCTTTCAAATTAGACAGGGATGATGGATCGCGATGGTCCAATGTGATGACATATAATTATATGATACAATGAACCTGAAAGTTTAAAGTATTACCATATCCTCATTACAGACCACGTCTGGCCATGTTTCAGAACTGGAGAAGGGCTTTGAAAGGTTTTTGGTGGGTAAGACAAAAAGATAAATTATGCCTAGGCCAGATCCTTATTGACCCCATGGAGCTATGGGAGGGCACCCCCTGGAGGACCTATCTGATTGTACCGTGGAAAATTATTCATAACAGAATCATTCCTAGTTCTAGTTATTTGGCGGATCCTTTAGGATGTCTATGCTTAAGTGAAATAAAAATATATCCATGTCCATGACTATGAGATATTTCCCATGGATCAACAAGCCAGCTGTGCTCCAGCAGCAAGACGCAACGTGTTGGAAGTGACTGCCAATGATGAGATTAATGATCATTCTGATTGAATTGGTAATCATAGACCGGGTGTAATAAACTCCTAATTTATGTCTCTAATGTTAACCCTTTCCTGTAAAGTTGAGACGTAAATGTTCCTGGTGTAGAAAACCCCCGATATGGTGCATTGAGGAGCATCCAAACACATTTACTGAGAAAATTAGCAAAATAATTCCTAAAATTTTTAGATGATCCATGGATGTCCCTGATCAATGCAACATTTCAGGGGTGCGTGTCACCGATTCGCTAAAGCTAAAATGAATTTTTTAAAAGATTTGGTCCAAACCAACATTGATTCAATTGTTTTGGAAATTTGTATATAACCACCTATACTTCTCTGAAACACAAACTCTTTTTTTTTTTTTTCAAAGCATTTTTTTATTCAAGAAAATAAAATTATATGCACTACACAACTAGCACCATAGATGCGTCTCATTGGGCGTGAGACAAATACAGACTTATTACTTCCACCCCCGGACAAACAAACACCACTGATTTAACTGTTGAAGGAATTCTGGATTAAACGTGAAAGGAGAACCGAATGTACAGGAGTAACAGCTACTCAATAGCTACTACTACAGTCATTATTTTTTTTTTTTTTATAAATAGATTTTTATTAAACATTTCAATAGTACAAAACAGTTCAGAACATTTAGTCTCATGCAGTACAGCAATATTTTACACTTCTGTATTGCCACAATTAGTACATACAGGCTGAATAGCTCCCATATACTGCACAGGTCAAAAATGTTTATTTTTTCTTTCTTTTTTCCCCCCTCCACCCCCCTTTCCCCCCCCCCCTCCCTTAATCAAACAAATCTATTAAACCTTTCCTGCGTGGTAGTCAACTTTGGGAGTACGCTCCCATATAATGCAGTGTTATTTTATATCTCCATGTTGTTACCCGAATACATAGGTATAATGTGCTAACAATAAAATAGATTTTCATTAAACATTTCAATAGTACAAAACAGTTCAAAACGTTTAGTCTCATGCAGTCCAACAATATTTTACACTTCTGTATTACCACAATTGGTACATACAGGCTGGATATCTCCCATATACTGCACAAGTCAAAAATGTTTATTTTTCTTTCTTTTTTTTTTTTTTTCCCCCTCTACCCCCCTTTCCCCCCATTCCCCCCCCCCCCCTCCCTTAATCAAACAAGTCTATTAAACCTTTCCTGCGTGGTAGTCAACTTTGGGAGTATGCTCCCATATAATACCGTGTTATTTTATATCTCCATGTTGCTACCCGAATACACAGGTATAATGTGCTAACAATCCCTAAACCCACCCCCCTCCTTCCCCCACCCAACCCTCCCCTAAAGAGGAGCCGGAGAAAAAAAAAAAAAAAAAAAAAAAAGGAAGGTGATTTAACTCCACCTTTCCCATCTTCTAATCCACCTCTTATGACTACCTACCTCTAAGGATCGGATTTTTTCGTATTGCTTAATTCTAAGGGTCAGATTATACCAGTATTCCATTGTTGGGACCTCTTTGCCTCCCCATTTCCTTACTATGCACACGCAAGCTATGTGCATCACCCTCCTGACTGTGTCTCTATCCCTCTGTTCCATATCTAATTCATCAGTAAGCCCCAGGATAGAAACGGGTAGTGTTGGTTCAAGCCGTACTCGAAGGACACTCTCAACTTTCCTGTATACTGCTTCCCAATATTGGCTAACCTTAGGACAATTCCATAATACGTGCACAAAATCCGCATTCCATTGCTGGCATTTTCCACAACACGCAACCCCCCTATATTTCATTTTAGCTAAATCCTTCGGAGCGAAATATAACCTATGTACTATATTGTGTTGTATTATCTTGTGATTCCAATTAAAGGAACATGTTGCTATATGCTTTACAACCTGTGTCCACCTTCCCTCTACTATTGGTCCTAAACTATCTTCCCATTTAGTCCTGGAGCTGTGTATCATATCCCTAGTGTAGCTCTTAATAATAAACCTATAAATCTTCGTGATCAACTTATTTGTACTAGTTGCTGTATGCAAATAATCAATACACTCGTGACTCTCAATATTCATATTCCTCTGCTCGTTCGCTCGAGCTAAAGCGTGCGCTACCTGAAAAAATTTTAAAAAATCCCCTTTACCTAAGTGAAACAAATTCTGCAGCTCATAGAATGTCTTCAGCTTACCCTCTACCCAGATCTGGGAAATATGGCGGACCCCCCGTCTTATCCAGAAGGAGGGCTCCGGCAGGCCCCAAAGACTGGGCAGATTCCAATTAAACCATAATGGTGTGTCCATCAACACACCCCTAATTTTCAATAATTGTTTTAAAGCCTCCCATGATCTGTACGCCAAATTAAAGATTACCAGCCCCTTAAACCGAGGCTGTAAAAAATAACCGCTTTCCAGTGTCTCAAAAATTGTGATCATTCTACCTTCAGTAAATCTCACCATACATTCATATAACCTATTCTTTTCCCATCCTATTAGCCTACTAATCTGTGCTGAGATAAAATAACCAAAAATGAAAGGTAACCCGAACCCCCCTTCTCCCATCGGTTTATATAGGTGAATTAATTTCATTCTTACTTTCTTGCGTCCCCATACCAAATCGTTTATTATGGAATTGATTAACCTAAAAAAAGAGTCTGGTATCCACATAGGGCTAGCCGACAGGACAAATAATAATCTGGGGAGCAGAATCATCTTAACCAGACTAATTCTATCCGCCCTCGATAGGGGGAGTCTACACCAGACGAACACATTCTCTCTTATAGCTTTAATCAGGGGTAGCAAATTCATCTGTACGAATTCATCCAACTGCGCCGAGGTTCTGATCCCTAGATAAATCAAACAGTCCTCGCTGATCTTAAATCTGTTCGGGTCAATATACCTAATAACATTCTTATCCAGGGGAAGAAGCTGAGTCTTTCCCCAGTTGATTTGTAGACCTGACCATTCACCATATTCCTCGATAACCTCCATCACCTTTGGAATGGAGGTGGGGGATTCTCTAAGATACAATATTATGTCGTCTGCATATAGACAGACTTTATCATCTGCCCCCCCACATCCTCCTCCAACTATCCCCCTATCCTCCCTTATTCGAATAGCTAGAGGCTCTATAAATAGAGCAAACAGCAGGGGTGACAGCGGGCACCCCTGCCTAGTGCCCCTAGTTAGCTCAAAGTCTCTAGATTCCTTGCCGTTCAGAATAATTTTTGCCCTAGGGGCTTCATACAAGCACCGGATCCACCGAATAAACCCAGGGCCGAACCCAAATTGTTCCAGTACTTTCCAGAGAAACCTCCACTCCACCCTGTCGAACGCCTTGACTGCGTCCAAAGCCAGGATGGAGCGGAGGTCCCCCTTCCCCAGTTCAATGGCGGCATAAAGTCTCTGCAAGCAGTCCCCTACTTTCCTCCCTGGGATAAAGCCGTTCTGATCCTCATGGATAAGGGTAGTAATTACTTTCCCCAATCTAGTGGCCAGCAATTTTGCCAGTATTTTAAAGTCAGTATTAAGCAGGGATATGGGTCTGTAAGACCCCATATCCAGTGTGTCTTTCCCTTTCTTGGGGATCAGAACCATATTGGCTTCAGACATACTATTCGAGACCTTCCCTTGCTTAAAAATTTCCTCATACAATCCCAATAATCCAGGTAGGCTAATCTCGGGGTTCTTCCTGTAGAAACTGAATGGGAGGCCATCTGACCCCGGGGCTGTATCCCGGCTACAATTTTGAACAATCTCTTTCAGCTCTTCTAATGAGATAGGGGTATCCAGAAATTCCTTCTGGGAATCTGTCAGTTTGGGGAAATGGATTCCTTTTAGATAGCTTTCCGTTCCCTCCTCTGTGCTAGAGTCAGATGATTTATATATCTCTGAATAAAATTGGGCAAACTGTTGTACAACCTGTTCCGTATCCCTTCTAATTACCCCATCTACCCCCTTCACTGCACTCACATAGTTATTCTTCTTGGAGTCCTGGATCTTATTTACTAGGAATCGCCCGGGTTTTCCCCCTTCCACAAACCCTTTTTGACCTCTAAAAAAGGATCTATGTTGGGCCTTATTGTTCAGGAAGGCTTGATAATCCTGTTGTGCTCGTAATGTACTCCTTCTATTCTCCTCTGTTGGGGCCTCTACAAGCTCCTTCTCCGATTCGACAAGTTTCTGTTTATGTAGCTCTTCCTGCTTATGAAACTTTAGCCGCGCTAGCCATATCGCTTTTCGGTATATACCCCGGACAAAAGCCTTAAAGGTGTCCCATACCACCAGCCTATTACCCTCTTTTCCGTTCTTTACCCAAAATTCTTCCATCTCCCTTTTGAGGTCTAGCTGACCCTCTAAGACCACCAGCCAATGCGGGTTTAGTCTAAAAGGTCTGACTGATTCTTCTTTTCCTTTAATTGTGACCACTATTGGCGAGTGGTCTGAGAGTATAATGGGCTCATAGACGACCTTATGGACCAATGGGATACATAGCTGATTTACTAAACATAGATCAATTCTAGATAAAGAGCCATATGATTTACTCATACAGGAATACACCCTCCTCTGGCCACACTTACTCCTCCATACATCCAGCCACCCTAGTTCTGCACAAAGGGTTGCTAACCTGGAACCCCGGGTCTGGCTCAGAGTTTCCTGCCTGTGCCCACTTAATCTATCCAGCTTAGGGTCCAATATCGTGTTGAAGTCCCCTATAACCAAAACTGGAGACTCCTCTCTATCCGAAATAAACTTTACCAGGTCACCCAGAATGGTTACAGAGAAAGGGGGGGGAATGTAGACAAAAGCCAAGATAACTCTGCGTCCCTCCAAGACTCCATACAAAAATACATACCGGCCCTGTGGATCAATCAGCTTCCCCAACAAAGAGAAATTAATCTTTTGATGGATTAATACTGTCACCCCTCTAGAATAGTTATTCCCAAATGAGTGGAACTCAAAACCCGCCCATCTCTTCTTAACTCTATTAACTGTTTCTTTGGTAAGATGTGTTTCTAGTAGGCATATCACCGCAGGGAGATGTTTCTGTATTAAATCAAATATTGAGCACCTTTTCATTCGGTCGCTCAATCCTCGAATATTCCATGACATAATTCTTACCGCCATTTAATTAGAATACGGGGGGACAAAACAAAACAAAAAAAAAAAGAAAAAAAAAAACCAACAATTTCCTCCGTCTCCCCCACCCCCCCGTCCCCCCCAACTCCCATCCCCCCCTTCTTCCCTCCCTCCTCCCACCCCCTACCCCTCCCCCGTAGCCTACCCTTAATTTATACGTAGACCTCTTCGACTCCTTGCGCCATCCTCCCCCAACCCCGCCCCCTCCCAAAAGCACAAGTTATCTTCGACGCAAATATAGCCCTTGGGCTCTTATCGTGCTCAGGTGGTTTCCACCCCCTGGGCCTCTAACCATTCCGACACCTCTTCCGGGCTCTCAAAAAACCAGGTTCTCTCTTTAAAAATAATTCTCATCTTGGCTGGAAATAAGACTGAGAATTTAATATTGGCTTCCGACAACCTTTTTTTGACTCCCTTATAGCTGGCTCTCATCCTCTGAGTTTCTTTTGCATAATCTGGGTATATGGATACCCGTGCCCCATTTACCATTAATGGTGACTTCTCCCGAGCCTTACGAATGATTGCATCTCTGTCCTGGGAGTTAAAGAGTTTAACTAGGATAGCTCTAGGGGGACCCCCTTGTATACCTTTCTTAAAGGGGACTCTATGCGCCCTTTCTAACCCAAAAAAGGGAGAGAAATTTTCTCGTCCCCACAAACCCTCCAACCATTCCGTCACCTCCTGTACCATATCTGTCCCTTTTTCCCCCTCCGGGTATCCCACTATCCTGATGTTACTCCTCCTAGAACGATTCTCCAGATCGGTAATCTTATCTTTTAGGGATTTGTTATCTTTTTTCAGGTCCTCTATCGAAGCCTTTACACCTCTTACTTCTTGTTCTAATAGTTTCAATCCCTTTTCTGTGTTTTTAAACTGACCCCTCAGCTTATTCACCTCATCTTTTACCACAGATATCTCTGCCAGGGCCCCTCCCATTTGTTCGTTCAGGGAGTCCACTGTATTTTTTAGTTCTTTTACTGTGGAGAGTATCTCAGTCAGGATACCACTAGTGTCCTGGGATGTCTCAGCATCCTGTGGAGCCGAGTACTCTGTACCCGAGACACCCGGGTTATCCTCTGCCACTTTCCTTTCGCCCTTCTCCTTTCCATTAACCGAAGTTTTTGCAGGTGATACCTTCCACATTTTTTCCAGCCCCGTAGACTTACGGGCGCTATTTTTAGGCGGCATCTCTCTTTCCCTTTTCCTCCTATGCGCCCTAGTCTGACTTCTAGTGTGCAGTGTTGGTTCTCGTGAACTCTAACTGTTATACCCCTGCTTGCTCTATATCAAATAAAAATGGTCCCTGGACCGTATCAGTATATGTACACACTCTTACAGTTTCCTTAGTTCCGACTGAACCAGGGGGGTGTTTAAGACTCAAACAACCATAGATATCCCCGTAATCCCTAGACACTCGATCCCCTTATTTGAGCAAAGGGGAGTATAGTCAATGTAATGGGGAAGAAAGACCGATGGAATTTACTCCGTACTGCAAAACAGTGGGGTTTAAAACTTCCACCCAGAGTCCTAATCACCCGACTTAGAGATGCTCACATCAAGACTCATTATAATCGGAAATAACGGTCAACATAAGAGCAGGCAAGGGGTAATGTCGGATATTAATTCAAGCAACGTTCCCAAGAAGAGAGTATATCAATCTGGTAGAACAGCAGTATACAGTATTGATTCTCATATGCTCTTAACTGTTGTTCCCCTGGTTAATCTGTAACCAATAAAGTGAACCCTAGGCGGTATTGCTGTTGGTGCACCGTTTTACAATTTCCTCTGTTCCAACTCCTTCAGGACAAAACCCGACCCTCCAATTGGGGGGTCCGTCAGCTAGGCCCACTACCCCAGCTGACCGTCTACTCAAAAATCTAGCGAAGGGTAATATTCAGTATCTGCGGCAATGGCTCAAGCCGTACATTCCCAAAAAAAAAAAAAAAAAAAAAAGGTCTTATCACTACTGTGAAAACAGGTGGAACCGCAGACAGAGACGAACCAGTGCACTTCACACCCTCAGGGAAATGTTTTTTATGACATTTTAACTCAAAGCTCTTTCTACCGGTGTTAACCAGTTCAGCAGTCCCGATTTCGGGTCTAACTTGGATATAGCAGTTAACACAGGGCGAGACAAAGGTAGATGTTAGTTATTAGTTCAGACGACACATGAGGAACCATTCGACCAGAGAGTCTCCTATACTTGGCCAATGTCACTTTGTGGTTCAAATCTCCAGAAGCACTATTACCAAACACCTGCGTTAGATCATGCCTTCCGAGGAGTTAATGAAAATGAAAGAATAAAGAATAAAGATGCTGTAGCATAAAGCTGAGTTTCAGAGCATGCGGGAGATAGAGTTAGTTGAAGCTAGGGCGAAAGCAGCGGAGCAACATACAGTCAAGCGATCTCACCAGTCTTCCTCACCACATCCCTGCAGGTCTTCCACGTGGAGAAATATTCCGGAAACCGTAACTTGTCCGGCTCCCAACTCCCGTAGCTGTATCTAGCAGGGTCTGCGCATATAGCCGAGGTTCCTCTCTTACTCCCATACAGCTCACAGTCTGCTCTCCTACTCCTCTTGGCTTCCTGCCCAGCCGTAGTGCCACGATCCCTCGGTAACGGTAAACTTAGATAGCTCTTGCAGGCGACTGCCCGCACCTCTCACACCAGGCGAGGCGCAGACCCCCCGTGCCAAGGTACCTGAGAAGATCCGTGGAGCAATAAGGCCATCGGAGTATTGCGACCGGCAGTGCGGTACAGATAAGGCTGGGTCCCGGGATGCTCCGATGTCGGTATTTGGTAATTTTTAGGTGCCGGAGACAGCTAGTTGCGAGACCGCCGAGCCTCCATCAAGTTGCGGGCAGGAGCGCTTGGCTGGGGGAGGAGCGTCGCGGCGTGCTTCCTCACATCGCGGCGTCCGCGCCCCTCTGAAACACAAACTCTGATGTAAAAAGACCACATCCCATTAGGGTTAGGGATAACGTTGGCCTTAATACTATTTCTAACCCTTATTAAAAAATAAAACAATATTAGGGACTTTTTATACGAAAGAAAAAAATCTGTGTTTTTAGAGGTTTATATATTGTTGAAATTGTATTCACACAATGGGGCATATTAATCATGGGTTTGCAGCCAGATCTTGTGCAGTGAGCTCTGCAGATTTTTGTGGCCGATAACTTTTAAAAAAGCATTAGCAAAGCGAGTGTGTGAGCTTGGCAGCGAGTGTGCACTGATCCCAAGTGTGTGCAGTGTCATAAGTGTGACTTAGGTTTAAGGGTCTTAAGTTTGAGGGGCTTTAGTAGGTAACTTCTGTGTTTTGTGTTACTTTGACTGTAAATTCTTTCTGTGCATATTTATATTGTAATCCCCATTAGAATAATGGACTCCATAAGTGGCATTGCTACACGGTGTACATCCTGTGCCATGTATGCTTTCCTTGAACAGCCGTTCGAGGGGGAATACTGCTGTGTGGGGTGTGTGAAAATTGCTCATCTGGAAGCCCAGATTCTGGATCTAAATGAGCAAGTTTCAAGGCTGCGGGCAATTGATAATATGGAACGAAGTTTGCTGCTCCTGGAGCACAAACTCTCTGGGGAAGATGGTTGTGGGGAGGGAAGTATGGAGGTGCAGAGGGAGGGGGCAGCTAGTTGGGTAACATGTAGAAGGCGGGGTAGAGGGAAGAGTTGTAGAGAGTCTAGTCCTGATCTGGTGCACCCCAATAAGTTTGCCAGGCTGGTGGATGAGGGGGATATCAGCTCTGGGGTAGCAATGCTGCAGAAAGACGTGGCCTCTAGCAACCAGGGGAATGTCTGCTCCAGTAAGAAGGGTAATGGGAGCACAGGCAAGGTCAGACAGGTGCTGGTAGTGGGAGATTCCATTATTAGGGGAACACACAGGGCAATCTGTCACAAAGACCGTGCATACCGAACAGTGTGTTGTTTGCCGGGTGCTCGGGTTCGGCATGTTGCGGATCGGGTTGACGGATTACTGGGAGGGGCTGGTGAGGAACCAGCGGTCATGGTCCACATTGGCACTAATGACAAAGTAACAGGTAGGTGGAAGGTCCTTAAAAATGATTTCAGAGATTTAGGCCATAAGCTCAGGGCAAGGACCTCAAAGGTAATTTTCTCCGAAATACTGCCTGTACCACGTGCCACACCAGAAAGGCAGCGGGAGATCAAGGAGGTAAATAAGTGGCTCAAAAGTTGGTGTAGGAAGGAGGGGTTTGGGTTCATGGAGAACTGGGATGACTTTTCTGTGGGCTACAGGCTCTACAGTAGGGATGGGCTGCACCTCAATGGGGAGGGGGCCGCTGTTTTAGGGGAAAAAATGGCTAGAAGGTTGGAGGAGTGTTTAAACTAGAGACCTGGGGGGAGGGCAATTACACTTGTGCAGGGCAAATAGACGGTGTACATAGAGAGCTGGGAAGAGTCATAGTCCATGGGGGAGGAAGGGGGGCTGGAATGAGATTGGGGAATAAGGACAAAAGGAATAGGGACAGGGAAAACCATATAAAGTGTATGTACACAAATGCCAGAAGCCTCACAAACAAAATGGAGGAACTGGAACTCTTGATGTTGGAACGGAAATATGATATAGTGGGTATCAGCGAGACATGGCTGGACAGTAGCTATGACTGGGCTGTTACTATAGATGGTTATAGTCTTTTTTGAAAGGATCGTATAAATAAAAAAGGGGGAGGGGTTTGTTTATATGTGAATTCTTGCCTCAAGCCCGTCCTGCGAGATGACATCAGTAACGCAAATGTGGAGTCCCTATGGGTGGAGATAAGAGGAGGGAAAAAGAATAATAAAATATTACTAGGGGTTTGTTATAAGGCTCCAAATATAATGGAGGCAGCAGAGGAAATGCTGATAAGTGAAATGGATGCGGCTTCAAAGCATGGTGAAGTACTTATCATGGGGGACTTCAATTACCCAGATATTGACTGGGGGGCAGAAACCTGCAGGTCCTTCAAAGGTAGCAGGTTCTTGTCAACAACAAAAGACAATTACCTGTCGCAACTAGTCCTGGAGCCAACAAGAGGGGGGGCACTGCTGGACCTTATCCTTACCAACAGACCTGATAGGATATCAAAACTACAGGTTGGGGGGAACCTGGGGAATAGTGATCATAATATCATTGATTTTGTATTACGCTTTACTAAGAGCGTTAGTGAAGGGGCAACCAACACTCTAAACTTCAGGAGGGCAAATTTTCAGCAACTAAGGGAAGACCTTAAAGGCATAGACTGGGATAATGCTCTCAAGGACAAAAGCCCCCCCCAAAAATGGGACTTTTTCTCATATATTCTGAAAAAGTCCTGTGAGAAACACATACCTTATGGGAAAAAGCATAAAAGGAACAAGAAAAACCCTATGTGGCTAACTAGTATTGTAAGGAAAGCAATAAGCGAGAAAGATAAAGCATTTAAGGTGCTAAAACGTGAAGGTAGTGATGAGGCATTACAGGATTATAGAGAGAAAAATAAATCCTGTAAAAAGCAGATAAAGGCCGCAAAAATAGAGACTGAGAGAAATATTGCCAGGGAGAGCAAAAATAATCCCAAATTATTTTTCAAGTATATAAATGATAAGAAACTAAAAACAGAGAGTGTGGGTCCCCTTAGAAATAACATGGGGGTCATGGTGGAAGGAGATGAGGAAAGGGCCAATCTACTGAATGTCGCCTTCTCAACTGTCTTTACCCAGGAAAATCCCCTGGTGGAAGACACAATGAGGAATAATGTTAATTCTCTTTGGAATGTCAACAGTTTAACCCAGGAAGAGGTACGGCGCCGCCTCGCAACCACTAAGATAGATAAATCACCGGGGCCAGATGGCATACACCCCCGGGTTCTGCATGAATTATGTACCGTGATAGACAGACCGTTATTTTTAATATTTGAAGATTCACTGAGGACTGGTTATGTTCCACAGGAATGGCGCATAGCAAATGTGGTACCAATATACAAAAAAGGATCAAATAGCGATCCTGGAAACTACAGACCCGTAAGTCTAACTGCTGTGGTGGGGAAAATATTTGAGGGGTTTATTAGAGATGCTATCCTGGAGTATCTCACTGTGCACAACCTTATAACCCAGCGTCAGCATGGGTTTATGAGAGATCGGTCCTGTCAGACTAATCTGATTGGTTTCTACGAGGAGGTAAGTTCAAGACTGGATCTGGGGGACGCTGTGGATGTTGTATATCTGGACTTCTCAAAGGCATTTGACACCGTGCCACATAAAAGGTTGGTATATAAAATGAGACTGCTGGGAATAGGAGAAAATCTGTGTATCTGGGTAAGTAATTGGCTTAGTGATAGAAAACAGAGGGTGGTCATTAATGGCACATTCTCAGATTGGGTTGATGTTACCAGTGGAGTGCCACAGGGGTCAGTATTGGGGCCACTTCTTTTTAATATTTTTATTAATGACCTTGTAGTGGGTTTACACAGTCAAGTTTCAATATTTGCAGATGATACTAAGCTGTGTAAAGTAATAAATACTGAGGTCGATAGTTTAGCATTACAGAGGGATTTGTGGAAGCTTGAGGGATGGGCAGAGAAATGGTTGATGAGGTTTAATGTAGATAAATGTAAAGTTATGCACTTGGGCCATGGAAACAAAAAGTATAATTATGTTCTAAACGGTCAATTACTTAGTAAAACTGAAGCTGAAAAGGACCTGGGCGTATTGGTGGATGGTAAACTTAATTTTAGTGACCAGAGCCAGGCGGCTGCTGCTAAAGCAAATAAAATAATGGGATGTCTCAAGAGAGGAATAGATTCTCATGATAAAGACATAGTTTTGCCCTTATACAAATCCCTGGTCAGACCACACATGGAATATTGTGTACAGTTTTGGGCACCAGTGTATAAAAAGGATATAATAGAGCTGGAACGGGTGCAGAGGAGAGCAACCAGGATTATTAGGGGAATGGGGGGATTAGAATACACTGACAGATTACAAAATTTGGGATTATTCAGTTTAGAAAAAAGACGACTGAGGGGAGACCTCATTACAATGTACAAATACCTGAACGGACAGTACAAGGATCTCTCCAAAGATCTTTTTATACCTAGGCCTGTGACCAGGACAAGGGGGCATCCTCTACGCCTAGAGGAGAGGCGATTTTACCATCACCATAGACAAAGGTTCTTTACTGTAAGAGCAGTGAGACTATGGAACTCTCTGCCGCAGGAGGTTGTTATGGCCGACTCTATGTACATGTTCAAGAGAGGCCTGGATGCCTTTCTGGAGAGAAAAAATATCACGGGTTATGGGGATAAAACATTTATTTAATTCTTGAAGGTTGGACTTGATGGACTTGCGTCTCCTTCCAGCCTTATATACTATGATACTATGATACTATGGCCTCTGCGCCATGTCAGCTTATTGCGAGCAACTGCGATTATTTTGCCCTCTCCACCACCTTCACGCCAGTAGGGGGCGTTAGGGGGGTTTGCACCCTCCGTTCGGCCGGGAGTGGGTCGGTGCGGGACGTTACTGTACCCGTGCCGGCTCACTTGCTGCTGCCGGCAACTTTTCATATGTGAAAAAAACATCTGCCTGGTGTAGAATAAATGCTGCGTAGCCGACTGCCCCGATACATCAAGAGGCTTACGAGTGCTGGCATTTGATAAATATACCCCATTGTTTTATCTGAAGTGAATCAGATGAAAATCCAGATTTGATATGATGCAGAAAATATGGCATATTCATACCAAATCAACCAGTAGATCCACTCACCAGATGACGACATGGGTCATTAAGTCCCCCATAATAAATGAAGAAGAGGTGCACATTCTTGATTGTAATCTATTAACTATTATTAACTACTTCAGGGTCAATTTACAGGATGGTAAATGTCCAATTATTATTTAGAAATCCAATAGAAAATATTCCAATTTTTCTGTTTTATATAGTTTCCCAAACTTATATATATTTTACATAGCTTCCCATTTTGTAACCGATTTTTTAACAAGTTTCTAGGAACTTTTTATAGCCATACAAATTAGAACGCAAAATGAGCCCAATTTTTTACATTTGACTCTTGAACTGGTCTCATTTGAATTTTAAGGAGATCCCAGTTGACAGCTCATGTTTAATACAACAGGATATAATGGTGAACAAGATATAACTGAATGTCATACCATAGTTCCTCTTATTTCTACATCTGTTATTATAACCTCGCATTTGAATATCTTTTTATTTTATCATGACATGTGTCTCACATTATGACATCCTGGATGGTATCCAAGACACATCAATATGCAGTGATTTATTGCTACGCCCTGATCTAAAAACACTCTCATAATGTAGAGTTCTTTCTGTTGCCTCGTAGAGATCCAGTTTTATCTTTTACTATGTAAAAAAACACTAAAAGTTCATTTGTTTTTGATTACAATATTTTTAGATTCATTATGCACTTTTCTGGCAGAGAAGGCACATAGGTCTCCCCATCCCTGCCAGTCCCCTGTTTCTATGACCTACATGCCACTTTGGGGCATGTGGATGTCCCAGCCTGGAGCATTTACTATTGTCTTCCCTGGATAACCAGCAGAGGCTACAGCAGAAATTTCCACCAGTTCAGACCTGGTCTTAGATCCAAACCGGCATTGATTGTGCTAAAGCCTCTTAGTAAATAGGGCACTGGCAGGAGAAAATTTTTAGACTGGCCATTTAATAAATTTCCCCAATTTTTTGTTTATATAAGGGACAAAGTTGCTTGATGGTTTCCATTTTTGTAGGACAAGCTGTAGTTTTCATGCATCAGTGTTTGCTCTAACTTTTTTCTATTTACCAGTATTACAGTATGTTATGCATGTAAGAAAAACACAGACAGGCACCATAGTAGAGACTGCCATGGTGGATATGAGGAACTTCATCAGGCCCCCTGATATCATTATGAGCCATGAGTATAAAGTGGATCACATCACAGAGGGCAGTCGAGTAACAGATCTATGTGTTAGACCTCTAGATGATGAAGGTTCACTGGTGACGTCATGGGCTCTGCTGGGCTTCAGCAGACAATGTGGGGCTGCCTACTAGACAGTTTACAGACAAATTAGCATGTTTGGTGGTAATGCTGTGAGCAAAGTAAATGATGCAAAGAGTCTTTGATATTGGTGAAAGGTCCTCCTTAAAGGACATCTACCACCAGGATGAAGGATTATAAATCAAGCACACTTACATACTGATGTGTGCCCCCTCTGCTAGGATCCGCTCTTCTATTAGCCTGTAATAATCTCGTTATTTTAAAAAAAAAGGTTTAAAAATTAGGCAAATTAGCCTGAGGTGCTCCATAGCTGACATCTCTGACTCATTTGCATGATTTTAAAAGTCCTTTTTTAATAAAAACAAGGGCATTAGAAGCTAAAAGAAGAGTGGATCCTGCCAGAGTGGGCACACACCAGCATGTAAGTGTGCTTGGTTTACAGTCCTGTCACATCAAATTGAACCTCGTAATCCAAGTTTTTGCAGCCTTTAACTTTTTCTACATCTAAATTTTATCCCTCAATTAACTATAGTAATTTGTAAATCTTTATCTAAAACTTTCCCATCGTGTATGCATATGAGCTCCTCTGGGTATGATCAACGCCTATTTATGAGGAGGCAGTCCTTACACCCCCCTCTTCTTCCACTGAGGGCGGCCCATCATTCCTCTTCCTGCTGAAGCGCACCTGTATCCTCTGACTGTATCTTCTTACTGAGTCTCCTGCACATGTTCTGCCCTTCATACCAGAGACTTAGCTTACGTAGGTAACAATAGCTGATAGGTCACAACACGCATGCACAGGATTTAAAACAGGACTATTTTATAGATTGGGTGGACTTTGAGAGTTAGAGGGATGTCTTGGGATCTAAGGATCTTTGAGAGATAGAGGGATGTCTTAGGAGGGATGTCTTAGGATCTATGGATGTCGTCACATCCTACATTTACATATTTATCATGGACTGAAAAATGCAGTTTTTAAAGAAAAACAAACACAGTGATTTAGAGGTTATCAAGAGTATTGCATAGTTGAGTAGGAATCGTTGGGAAAATGTAGGTAACAGATGTCCTTTAACCCATTCCCCCACCATGAACGTAATGGTCAGCTTGTATTTCGATCAACATGACTTTCTCAACATCATGGAGATCACACGGGCAGAGTCCATTCAACCCGTCCAGGAGGCTGGCTGTGTGTGACAGCCGAGCCTCTGCACGAACAGCCGGATTTTGTGAGAGTCACAATCCCAGTTGACATGACCGAAGCACCTAAATGACCCCCCTAACTATCCACCAGGCGATCAGCACCCCCAGGTATGGGGTTGCAGATCATCTTCACTGCAACCCTGGTGTCCAATGAAGGACCCAGGGTTTCCTTACTTGACCGCCTGCTGGGTCGGAGTGCCAGGCATTTGTTCTTTAATAAGATTTGGGGTGGCAAATGTGCACCAGCCTCAAACATTTCCTCAAAAGGAGTGACATGTAATTAACCATGGCTATGCCATACACCAGTGTATTAATTTGAATTAGTGATCAATTGATCACTTGTTCCGTTTCCAGAGGGGGGAAAAATTGTGTAAAAAAAGTTTAATAAAAATAAAATTCAATACATAATGAAAGTCCCCTAAATGCCCCATGTAGTGTAAAACTCCCAAGCACAATCAAATGTGAAAATCACCACTCCAACAACACATATTGGATAATTTCACATCCGTAATCAAATAAATTCCTCAATAAATAAATATATAAAGAACCCGTATGGTGAATTCCTAAAAAAAAATATAATAAAAAACATAGCAAAAATGATTTTTTTGCACATCTAACCAAACAAAAAAACAACATAAAAGGTCACATTTACCCCTGCATAATACGAATTAAAAGTACAACTCGTCGAGGAAAAAATAAGTACTTCAACAGCTCAATCAACAAAATAATAAAAATGTTATGCTGTTTAGTAAAGGGCAATGCAAAATCAAAGGATTTTTTTCTCCAATTTCTTTCAGTTTTTATTCTGTAGAGCAAGTGAAACTTGTTATAATGGGAACGGTGTATAAATGGGATATTGCCATTACAATACTGCCCCATAGAACACAAGTAATATGATAGCAATGCTATTTAGTGTATAAAACACACACCAAAAAATCAGAATAGATTCCTTTTTGCAACTCCTCCCTTCAAATGAAGCTAAAAAAGGTTAAACAATGGGGTATTGCATTCCCAAATATAATGTTACTGCATAGTTTTTAAATAGATCCAATCTTTGGAGGTTTTTACTGCCTTACTATCTTATGGGCTCAGCCAATGAGACAAAGCACCTAGGGCTGGTTTTAGACAAAGTGGGGTCCTGGGCAAAACTAAAAGAGGGCCCCCAAAATGAAACAATTTTATGACCAGTCAGTAAGTAAGAGCGTCAGTAAGACGTCAGTAAGAGCGTCATTTATCCCTGCACAATAATAACACTGGGGTCACTGTTCGGGTACCTCTGGTACTTTTTCAAATGTGTAATGTCACCTGAAAATAATGTCCTCAAAATCTGCCCAAAATCTGCCCTCTAGAAGCTCAATGCTTCCTTCCATTCTGCGCTCTGCTGTCTCTACATGTAAGAAACTGTACAACAAAACCTGAAACATGTTTTCTCATTTTATCCTGCATGAAGGTGTCAATTTTAGGGCTAACTAATCATTTCATTGTCAAAATTTAAAGATTCCAAACAGAACCTCCATTTTGTTTTAATTCTTGTGAGATGCTTAAAGGGTTAAAAAGTCTGCCAAAGGCTGTCTTGAATAGTTTGAGGGTTGTAGTTTAAAAATGGGGCTAATTGTAATAAATAGAACTTTGAAAACCCTTATGAAGAATAATGGTCCTCCAAAAATAAATTTAATCTGAAAATTACTTTGGAAGATCAGTGTTTGAACTATAAGTCTCCTAACGTCCTAAGAAAATAAAATAACATATAAAAAATGATGTCAACATAAAGCAGACATATGGTTAAAGTTAGTTAACCACCAGTTTGGGCTGTAAGACTAACTGTATGATGAGAATAATACTTAGAAATCAGGAAATCACTATTTTTTTATATATATATATAAATTTTTATTCAAAATTTTTTCCGAAACATACATACAGAAAATCGCTAATTTTTGAAAATTTTCACCCAATTTCCATTTTTTTTTATAAATAAGTGCAAAAAATTTCAACCAAAATATAGCTTTAATGTGAAGTACAACATGTCATGAAAAAAAACTGTCTGAAAATGAACTCGATAAGAGTGTTCCAAAGTTATAACTGCATAACGTGACACAGGCACATTTTGAAAAATCGTCTGTGTCCTAAGGGGTAAAATGAGCTGTGTCCTTAAGGGGTTAAAAACAAGAAAAGTTTTTGGAAAGTTAGTAAAAACTCAATTCATAATTTGTTTAATTATAACTTTATAACTGTCATTTTAAAAAAACGAATTACTCCTTTAAAAACACAAACGTTGCATCTGATACAGAGATGGGTCTGGGTCAGTCTTACCCCGATAGTAACATGAAAAAACATGGGGGCAGTATTTAGTTATCTACACCCTGGTGGTAGGTGCTCCTAATCTGATATCCAACCCGACAAGCTAGTTTCACTGTATATCACAGATAGAACATGTGAGGTAATTATATAGAACGCTTCCTTCTTATGTGTCAGCCTGGAAATATTGCACATCAGGACAAAGCTGCTGTGTTCATTAGAAGAGGAATTTGTCATGGGCGGAGTAATCTGACAAGTTATTAGTGAACACAATAAAAGTATGTTTTATGTTCAATTCTGGCAGAACATAAATGATTGCTTCCAAGAAGAATCCGAGCCCTTAACCGAGTCCCCCTGGCCATATATTAGAGGATAAAAGGGCTGGCCAATGTTATAAGGCAGCATATTACAGAGCAGGGGGAGGTGTGTAGCTCAATATATATATATCTTATATACTTGAGTATAAGCCAAACCAAATATTAACCGAGGCTCCTAATTTTACCACAAAAAACTGGGAAAACCTATTGACTCGAGTATAAGCCTAGGATGGGAAATGCATTCGTCACAGCCTCCCCTCAGTATATTGCTATTCAGCCCCTGTATATAGCCAGCCAGCTCCTTGCCCCCAGTGCATAGCCGACCACTTAGTCTGAGTATATAGCCAGCCAGACCTTGCCCCCAGTATATAGCCAGCCCCTAGTCTGAGTATATAGCCAGACAGACCTTGCCCCCAGTATATAGCCAGCCCCTAGTGTGAGTATATAGCCAGACAGACCTTGCCCCCAGTATATAGCCGCCCCTAGTCTGAGTATATAGCCAGACAGACCTTGCCCCCAGTATATAGCCAGCCTTCTAGTCTGAGTATATAGCCAGCCAGACCCTGCCCCTAATATATAGCAAGCCAACCCCCAGAATATAGCCAGCCCAAGTATATAGCCAGGCAGCCTGCCCCAGTATATAGCCACCCAACCTTCCCTCAGTATATAGCCAGTTCCCTGCTCCAGTATATAACCAGTTGGCCTGCTTCCAGTATATAGCCATCCCCCAGTATATAGCCTGCCAGCCCCTTGTACATAGCCAGCCTTCTGCAGTATATAGCCAGCCCCCTTCCCAAGTATATATCCAGTCTTCCCCCAGAGTATAGCCAGCCCCCTGCCCCAGTATATAGCCAGCCATCCCCAATATATATACATATCCGGCCTCCGGTATATAGCCGGCCCCCAGTATATAGCTTGCCAGCCCCTAGTAAATAGCCAGCCTGCCACTGTATATACAGCCCCCTGCCCAAGTATATAGCCAGCCTTCTCCCAGAATATAGCCAGCCCCCTGCCCCAGTATATAGCCAGCCAGCCCTAGTATACAGCCAGCCTCCTGTTCCAGTATATAGCCAGCCACCTGTCCCCAGTAAATAGCCAGGAAGCTCAACACATACAATAGTCAATACTCACCTTTCTCATGCCCCCTGCACGTGTTCTCTTCTTCCATCCAGAAGCGGCAGGTCCGTGCTACTTTGCGGTGCACAGGTCCTGATGTCAGCTGCTGCTGCCATCATATTGTGTGTGCAGGCAGATGTCAGAGCCTGCCGCTGCCGGACGGAAGAAGAGAATAGACCTGTGAAGGGTGTCGGAAAGGTGAGTATTGACATCAATATGAGTGTAGTTTATATATAAACATTGAAAATGTAAAAATTGCAAGTTATTCTGTAGCATTTCCAAGAAACTTATACATCAATCTGCTAACTCCACAGTACATTTTACTCAGTTCCACATTCTCTATAACATGCTGTCTATAGATAAAACAATTTGTATGATCTGCTTAGCTACTCCTCCTCTATAGCATGCTACCTGCAGATAGGACACTATAGAAAATCTTCTCAGCTCCTCAGAATCTTCTCAGAAAAGTCCAGATACACAACATTCGCAGCCTCCCCCGGGTCCAGACTAGAACTTACCTCCTCCTGGAAGCCGATCACATTAGTCTGACAGGACCGATCCCTCATAATCCCATGCTGTATTGGGCCTCCCTCGTTTTAATATTTTTATTTTTGACCTTATAGAGGATTTATAAAGTCAAGTTTCAATATTTGCAGATGATACTAAGCTCTGTATAGTAATTAATACCAAGGCTGATAGTTTAATATTACAAAGGGATTTGCAGAAAGCAAATAAAATTATGGGGTGTATCAAGAGAGGAATAGATTCTCACGATAAGGACATACCCAAGTTTAGAAAAATAAAAGTCAAAACTCACCTTTCTGGCAACCGCCCCCCCTCCCCCCTTGCAGAGGGTCTTCTCTTCTTCTGTCGGCAGCGGCAGGTCCGTCGTAGCATAGCTTTGTGCACTGACCTTTCACTGACCTGAAGCAGGAAGAGGTCCTGCCCGTGGCATCAAAAAGGTGAGTACTTAGGTGAGTACTTACTTTATTTTTTTTTTTTTTTGCTGGTCAAACTGGGGGCTGGCTGGCTATATACTACACGGGGCTGGCTATATACTTAAGGCAGCTGGCTATATACTACATGGGGCTGGCTATATACTAAAGGGGATGGCTGGTTATATTCTAAAGGGGGCTCACTGACAGTATACTTAAGGGGGATGGCTGATATAAAATAGGCTATAAACTACAGCAGGCTGGCTACATACTAAATGGGGCTAGCTATATTCTAAAGGGGGATGGCTGGTTATATACTACAGGGGTCTGGCTGGCTATATATTAAAGGGGGATGGCTGGCTATATACTACAGGGGTCTGGCTGGGTATATACTACAGGGGAATGGCTGGCTAAATACTACAGGGGAATGGCTAGCTATACACTACAGGGGAATGGTTAGCTATATACTACAGGGGGCTGGCTATATATTACAGGGGGCTTTTCTGGCTATATATTGGGAGGCTGTGACCAATGCATTTCCCACCCTCGGCTTACACTCAAGTCAATAGGTTTTCCTAGTTTTGGTGATAAAATGAGATGCCTCAGCTTATACTCGGGTCAGCTTATACTCCAGTACATAGTTTTGCCTTTCTACAAATCCCTTGTCAGACCACACATGGAATATTGTGTACAGTTTTGGGCATCAGTGTATAAGAAGGACATAGTAGAACTGGAATGCGTGCAGAGGAGAGAAACCAAGATTTTGAGGAAAATGGGGAACTAGATTACAAGGACAGATTACAAAATTTGAAAAAGACGGACAGTACAAGGATCTCTCCAAAGATATTTTTATACCTAGGCCTGTAGCCAGGACAAGGGGGCATCCTCTATAAATAGAGGATAGGCGATTCTACCATCATCATAGACAGGTATTCTTTACTGTAAGAGCAGTGAGACTATGGAACTCTCTGCCGCAGGAGGTTGTTATGGCGGACTCTATGTACATGTTCAAGAGAGGCCTGGATGCCTTTCTGGAGAGCAAAGATATCGTGGGTTATGGGGAAAAAACATTTGTTTACTTCTTAAAGGGAACCATTCATCAGAAGCCCCTTTTCTGGCTCCTCCATGTCCCCATAGAGAATAATGTACACATTTCCAAAAGTTTTTATAGTAAAACTGTATTTTTCCCCTTCACTTACTCTGTCAGGACGTGATACATGTCTGCCCCACTCCTCACTGGCCACTCCCATGGGACTAGAGACACAGCTCTGTATACAGAAAGGTAAACTTTAATCTAACTTCTTTAGCAATGTATATACTATTCTCTATGGGGGGGGGGCAGAAAGAGGGCTCCTATTGACAGATTCCTTTAAAGGTTGGACTTGATGGACTTTTAAAACTTTATATACTATGACCCTATGTTCTTGGATGCAGCCAATCTGCCTCGCCTCGCTGCCTTCTAAACCTGTCCCTCTGCATGCCCATTGGCACTGCCCCAGCTCCATGTCACTTAAATCCAGTTTGAAATTGTTCAGCAAGTGTGGTGGACCTGTCTGTTCGGCATCAGGCTGCCCGTCCACGAGTCCACAGATGGGAATTTCAAACGGGATTCAAGTGGCGTGGAGACAGGGGCAGGTTTAAAAGACACAGCGTCCGCGAGGACTTGAGGGAGCTTGACTGCATCCGAGAGCTCTCCCGCCTCCTTGACTGGATCTGTGAAGGAAATGAGGGGGAGTAAAAGTTGTTTTGGAGCAAAGCAGCAATGCATCGGATCCAAACTAGAACTTCTTTGGATGTATGATGTACTGTTTAAGTTTTATTAGTAGATGTGAGGTGAGAGGTTACCTTTAAACCTAAGCAATTTGTTCTATAAAGTAATATATTTAGTAAAGTAATCCTTAACCAAATGTTTCATACAGGTAGAAAATATAATTCCACAATCGAAAAAATTTGAGAATATTTAAATGTTCCATACAAGTTGTTGGAGACTGGTTGGTAGGAAAGCTGCATGGGGAAGGAGGAATGTAAAGATTTGTCAATTTTTCTAAAGGATACAGTTTGCAGCTTATAAAGGACAAGAATTTTTGAAAAATTTATGATAGTGTTGCGTTCATCTGATTGGAGTTTGCATAAATTCATGTACTGTAGAAAAGACTTCATTCACGTGAATACATTTTTCATTCTCAGAAGTTCTTTTATGATCCAGCGTCAGGCTCCTCACCCACATAAATATATAAAAAAAATCTCCAAATATTTCCACTTATTTGGTGCCAATGGGGAAATGTACAGGCGGTTTTATGAGATGACCAAGTCTGCGTCACACAGGTCATCATCATCATTAGGAAATTAAGAGTACTCTGCATAAGAATCATCTTTAAGACTCAGTTCTAAGAACTCATAAATATTCATTTAATAGAGAAATTGCATGCATAACTTCTTCTACTAGTAGGAGAACCCTGAAACGAGGTGAGAACGTGAAGCACCTGCAAAGTACCAGGAAAAACCTCATAAGAAGAAACATTTCGTTCTCGACAGATGAATCAGTACTACTATTCCATCTATTATATTGATGCAGTTTACATCTAAAAAAAAATAAAATGGCTTGTCTCCACAAAAAATATAACCTTCTTCCAAAAACAGCGTCATATTTGTTTGTATGTTGTGTCTGGTACCCGCAATCCAACCCTATCATCTCCAATATAGTTTGGCTGCAATTCCAGACACAACCCATGGACAAGGGTAGTGCAATTTCTCAAAGAGGGAATCCATGACATTGCAATTCCGGACAATGGGGCACATTTACTTACCCATCCACAGGAGTTCACAAAATTGTCCGACAATAATGCACTGTGCCGCGATTCACTTCATGTGAATCCGATATCGTGCATGTGTTCGCCCGATATCCTGCATGTGTCGCTACCCCGCTCAGGTCCGACAGAGTTCACCTTCTTCTTCTTGGTGTATGTAAGTGCTTGGGCTTGCAACACAATTTGAAAGTTAAATCCCGCGCTCAGTCCGAATCAGTTGGATCGTCCAATGGCCCGCCCCCTGATTTCCGTCGCATAAAAGCCAGCGCAGAAAATTCACTGCCAAAATTTGTCTCTAATCTGTTTCCTCTTGATTTTAAAGTGAGGCCATGCAGGGTAAACAGCAAGTAGAAAAGTTTATGTTGTGATTAGAGAAGCACAGACTAGCTGTCAGCGTTCCTGGTCAGCCACCTGACAACCAATCCGGCAAATGAACGCCCCTAGCAACTATCCATGGCTTTTATTGGCCAGGGAGATTTTAAGTCCGCTCATCTCTAGTTGTGATCTATTTTCCTCTGAGAATTGGGGCAGAACCTCTCATCCTTAAATGGGGGGGGGGTGTTTTCCATGTGATCTTTATATGATGTGCGCAAATCTATGATACTTATGTTATATAATGAGCAATGGTCAAATACTACCACAAATAGTATGTCCACATGGGATTTGGTTAGTGTGCACACCTCTACATCCTAGTGATGTGAATTAAAAGGCTGTGGATCTGACTGGGGAAGATGATGTTCAGTGGCGGGGTTTGGGCATTGGAGGTATCTATAATGAGATCCATCAGAATCCATATTATATATAATACCTCCAGCTACCTCTGGCAGTGGTTCTCTTAAATTATTAGATTTGAACTTAATTGGGAGTGATTGTACATGTGTATGAGGAATTCAGGACAGATAACTTTATGCTAAACAATGTTCTTGTTAATGGGTGGCTTAAGACCACACTTGTATTTCAGCTTCTCCTCAAGAATGGGAAGACAGGGTCCCTGGGATAGCCATAGATTGGAAGAGGGAAAGCTCATGGAGCAGCGTTGTTCTCAGAAATAGACCCTAAGATCATGACAAGGAGTAAAAGGAATACTACTAGGTAGACAACACAGAGGTACTGGTAGAAGCTTTGATCAGGATCAAGAATATCAACAAGTTAATGAAGACTCAGGCTTCAAAGTCATCGTTATCTATTACGTGCTGATTGGTCCCTCTCATGGCAGCGTCAGGGTGAGCATGTGCTCCATTGCTCCCTTCATTCTCTATAGAACTTAGGGTGATGGCTATCTTTAGCTATCCAAGGCTGCCATAGAATACTCAGTCTCCTGCTCCATCTTGAACCCTATGAGGGTCATTTACTAAGAGCCCGAATCACTTTTTTTCGTCAGTATTCCCGAAAATTACCGATTTGCGCTGAATTGGCCCTGGTTTTTGGCACACGTGATCGGATTCTGGTGCATCGGCGCTAGGTTGCGTGCGACCGAAATCGGGGGTGTGGCCGTCGGAAAACCTGACTGATTTGGAAAAATTCCGGAATTTAAAAAAAAATGTGTTGCTTGACACGCGATTACCTGCACCCAGCAACGGATGGTGAACTCCAGTGAACTCTGACAGACTTCAGCGCAGCAGCGAGACCTGGTGGACTTCGGGCGCACTACCTTAGTGAATCGCAGGAAGACCCGAATCCTCGACGGAGAACCCGCCGCTGGATCGCGAATGGAACGGGTAAGTAAATGACCCCCTATGTTTTGATCATTGGTGGTCCTAGCAGTCAGACCCTCTTAGCAATACTTTACTAGTTCATAGATGGCTATTTCCTACTTGATCTCAGATCCTCATCCAACATGAGTTTACTCGTAATAAATACATCATATAAACTATAATCATAGCAAAATAAAATCCACCACATAAATCACATTTTCTACACTGAATGGTAATTACACAGGAGGATATGGAGACACGTACAATTTACATAAAACACTGGAAACTTTTGACCTTAAACGCATAATTTATGACTGTTCACTTTACAAGGTGTCAGATATTTTACGAGTCCTCTATCATACCTGAGCTCTTCCAAGTTTCACTAGTTCCTTGTTTCTAGATATACTAGAATTTATTGTGAAGCTTTACGCAGATCAACCCTTGCAATCACATGTTTGTTGCGATCCCGCTGTGTGATGTCCGACGAGGATTCGGGTCTGCCACGATTCACTAAGCTTGTGCGTTCCTGCATCTGTCGTTTCTGCGCCAAGGTCCACCTTCTTCTTCCTGGTGCATGTGAGTGCTTGATCTTGCGACACAATTCTAAATGTTAAATCCCACGCGTTGTCTTAATCCATCGGGTTGTCTGACGGCCCACCCCCTGATTTCTGTTGCGTGCAAGCCGGCACCGATGCGCCAAAATCCGATTGCGTGCGGCAAAATCCCCAAGCAATTCGGCGCAAAACGGAAATTTTCGGGTCCCTTAGTAAATTAGCCTCAATGTGTCTGCGCCACATTGATAGAAATGTCTGAGACAGTGGTATTTAATGAGCTAACACCCGTGATTGGTGCTAATATGGTTACTGGTGGGTTTTGGGTTCAGGTCCGGCTTCGGGGATGTTAAACCGAACCAAACCCCAAACTTCTGTCTGAAGTCTGAACTGTATCTGTTATCAAATTTTAGGAAATAACCAGTATACATTTTTATATATTTCTCTGTGGACAGTTTGATATACTACGGTCGTATCTTTTTGTTCAAGTAAAGCAATACATTGCAAAAAAAAAAAAAATCACAGTCACTGAGAACACAAAACATTAAATACATTTTGGTTACATTCATTAAAGGGGTTTTCCCACAAAATAAAATTCTCACATCACAATCCCCTAATGATGTTAACACAATAAAGATCATTTTAACCCCTTACTTTACAATTTACTGCTGTTTATTGCTGTTTTAGCTCCTATCTCTCCCTCAGCTGCTCAGTGCAAAATCCCAGGGTGTGGGATGGGCCTCTCTAAGCAGACACAATACTGTATTATCCAACTAGTTGTGTGGGGTGACAATGTGGTTAAATTATTAGGGTACAGGTGTAAATACACTTTCATCTGGCTTCTGACATTGTACTAGCACACTAACACATACAGAGATGAGACAGATCAAAGATGCATGAGATGATTACAAAGAAGCTGATAGAACATTACACTGTTACACTGTGAGCTCTGCTACATCTCACAGTTGTCTCCCCCTTCCCTCAGGACACTTATCTCCTTGTAGCTTGTAGTTCGCAGCCTCTCTCTCTGCTCACCATGTACTGTACTGACAGCCTGTGATCAATGAGTCTCTCTGAGCTCCATGCAGGGGGTGTGGTTACACCCACACAGCAGAGACAGACAGAAATCTCCTCTGCACTATCTCCAAGATGGCTGCCCGACCCTAAGTCAGAAGCTACAGGGTCGTGTCTATAGAGAACTGAAATTATGTACAGCAGGATTGATAGAGACTGGATGTACTTTTATCTGTGAAATGCTGCATTTTTGGTAATAACAGTGAATTGCAGTGTTATTGTGTTATCCTGAGTACATAAAAGAACCTTGACTTTGTGGGAATACCCCTTTATAGAAACATAGCATGAAAAAAACTGAAAACATTTAAAAATATCTCTGCATTTTCGGTGTTGAATTTCCATCACTGAAACTCAACAATTTGTCTGCCTGAAAGCAACTGCTGAAAAACAGGCCCCTCCCCAAATGGCCATTTCAAACATTTTAACTTTATGGACATTTTAATGGGCCAAGGCTAGAAAGGGGCACTCTCCCTTTATTCCAGGGGTTTATCAATGACTATTATGTTGGGACCTTTGTTTAAGTTGTAACGAGAAATGTGACTCAGAGTTTTCATGTTTCTATGTTTTGTTGCTTTGGTAATGTATCCTAAGGCGTATCCACTGAATACAACAGCTGCATTCATGAGGTAAAATATCACAAAAAACAGCTCCCTGATTCAGCAGACACACTGCATACAAACACAGGTGAGAGATCCTTTTCCCATGCAGGACACCATGAGGTGTGGAGGACCTTTCACCACATCAGTCAAAAAGCTGGCAGAGGGTATTCATACATGATTGACAGGATATCGAAAAATAAGACCTTGCCCTTTGTGATGATGATGTAAACATATGACTAGATGAGATTCCTTCACTTAGTTAAGGTAAGACAATCATCATATATCAAGTACAAAAATATAAGAACTGATCTGAGGCAACAGGTGAAAGGTAAAACCTAAACAAGATTACAATTATAATCTGTGATTCCCCTACACAACCCCCTAGATTAGGTTATTAAAAGAAGTCATTTATAAATACAGGACTGTTCAACCACCTGAAGTGTAAGGGTAACTGCACATGTAGCGTAATGGCTGCAGAATGTATCTCAGCAGTAGATATTGGCACCATGATCATGTGACCGTGTCATGTGAATGTGTCACTATTTTGCTGTCGGTCAGAAATCTGAATCTGAAATCCAAAATTTGAAGCCCACAATGTATGTATGGGATTGTCATAAATCCCGTACACTTCAATGCTACAGTATTACGCACACAGAAATACAGCACTGCAAAAAAACTGCGCGTGATTATACCCTAAAGAGCTTCTCATGTCTGTCATGATGAATTGATGATAATTAAAGTGTATGGTTAACCTATGGGTGATCTTAAGTAAGGAATATGATATGGAAATATAAGAAATTGGCATTAATAGGAGGCAGTAATTAGTAGGGTTGATCGGGATCCAAAAGTTTTTAATTGGACCTAAGTGGTGAAAAATTATAAAAAACTTAAACTTACCTTAGTCCTTACCTCCAGCACAGAAATTAACAGTATACAGAGGCCCAGTGACCCCTAACCCACATGAACAGTATACAAAAAGCAGGCCTCAGCCATAGTGCAAGTTCATGATACAAAAGGGGGAATTCATTAAAGGGGTTGGCAACTGTACCTCATGTTTTCTGTAATTAGTGTTTGGGGAGCAGGATATGAGGTAATTTACCAATGTACATCTGTCATTCCGGACATTACCTGACATTCAGCAAGACATTCTTGGCTAGTGATGGAAGGTCAGGTGTTCCCTATCTGTCCATTAACAATTGGCTTAATGGGATCTCATGATAGTATTCATTAATATAAGCTCAAGGTCCTTTCAGGGCGATGGTGCATGGACAGAAAGAGATCACATGACCCTCCATCTGCGGCCATTTTATTGCCAGGAATTTCTGAATCTCTGGCTGATGAGGTAAAAGACAGGAGGCTTCACTTTACATATCAAGAAAGCGAAACAGAACTATTAATATATGTATATTGGTAAATTACCTCATATCCTGCCCTTTATACTTGCATACACATTACAGAAGGCATGAGGTAAATTGACTAACCCCTTTAAGACTGGCGTTTTGAATGCCAGTGTCCCCCGCTGTATTTTTACAAATACAGATAGTGACAGGTTCCCATAGAGCTCTATTAACTTACTGACACCCTTCTTTTAGCTAAAAATTGTTTCCCTTGGAGCCCCATAAATCAACTTTATGTTATATTACCTGGCATCAGAGTGGGCGTCCCCTACTCAGCCAGCACCTCCGCTCTACACCTCTCCATGTCCCATTCAACTCAATTTTCGAAATCTATCAATGCAAAGTTATTCCATGTTAAGTTAAAGGGGTTAAATTATTGATATGGTGTGTGTAGGAAAAGGTTGTCCAATTTTCCAATATACTTTATGTATCAATTCCTCACACTTTTCTAGATCTCTGCTTGCTGTCCTTTTATAGACATGTCTATGTTCACTTCCAGTGGATATAAATCTGTTCTTGGTCATGTGATGTCACACAGGTGCACGAGCCCTTATATCACAGAGCGTAATCAAGGCAATGCGATAATAATGGCTCGTGCAATGTAACGAAATGTGTTAGTAACTTTTAGTTAGTAAACACAGTGGGGCATATTTACTTACCAGTCCCTGGCGTGTTCCCCGATCCGTAATGACCGACTGGACTGCATTGTGTTGCGATTCACTTAAATTGTGCACTCGATTTCCTTCATCTGCTGCTCAGGTCCGCCGGAGTTCACATTCTTCTTCCCGCCCCCCCCCCCCCCCCGATTTCCGTCGCATGAAAGTCGGCGCGATTGCGGCACAATCTGATCGCCTGTGACACAATCCCCTTCTAAATAACTGTCACAGCGGCACAATTCCCAAAAATTTCCAAAATTTGACAAAAGTGCATTCCGCAGACCCTTAGTAAATAAGCCCCAGTAAGTAAGTAAACACAGTCCCACAGTTACAAGTAGTTCATATCAAATGGACATGTACATCTTTATTCTCCTGACACATACATCAAACCTGTACATATAGCGCTATAGGATGAGCCTCATCTTATAATCCATGCACAGCATGTAATGTCTAATTGAGCTGAGCAATTTAATTAAACCCGAATAATAGAACTCAGTGAAGCGAAATAAATATACTAATAGTCGTGAAGAGTATCACGCAGGACATACTCTGCATAGCCTGATCCTATCGCTCCATGCAAATCCATACAATAGGATTAAAGTTTTATTCTGCCATTCCCATACCTGTCGAAACCAGAAGAGATCAAGTCTATTTCATGAACTATCTCTTCAAGCTATATAAGTTTCCTAACATACTGACCAGCCATCAATACCATGTCCTACTTTACTGACACAACAACTTTGTAAGTTAACTCTTCTTGGATACAAATGGTTGATGCAGACTAGATTTATCCTCTGTGTTGGCTATTATATTTAAAGCAAATCTACCACCAAGATCAAGGACTGTAAACCAAGCACAATTACATGCAAATGGGCTCAGGGGCTCTGATTTCCATAGCTGTTAAAGAGAAACTGTCATCAGGAGCCCTTTTTCTGCCCCCAACCCCCCCCCCCCCCATGTCCACATAGGAAATAGTGTACATATTGCCAAAGTGTTTTTTATAGTAAAACTGGCTTTTTTTCTGCAAAAAAAGATACCGTATATACTTAAGTATAAGTCAACCCGAGTATAAGCCGAGGTATCTAGTTTTACCACCAAAAACTGGGAAAACCTATTGACTCAAGTATAAGTCGAGGATGGGAAATGCATTGGTCACAGCCTCCCAGTATATAGCCAGTCCCTTTAGTATACATTGCCTACCAGCCCCCTGTAGGGTATAACCCCCTGTAGACTATTAGCCCGGGCAACTCCTCTTCATCTTCATGCCACAGGTCCGTGACAGCTCCGTGAACAGTGCTTCTTCTGTCTTCACGTGCGTCAGCACAAGGTCCGAACAGCCAGGCCATGCGCACAAAGCTGTTGCGGACCCGAGTATAAGCCGAGTGGGGAATTTTCAGCTCAAAAATATACTTGAGTATATATACGGTAAGTTGGATGAAAATTTACCTTTCGGCGTGCAGAGCTGTGTCCCTAGTCCCATGGGAATGGTCAGTGAAAAGTTGTTTTCCCTCCACCCTCGGGAAACCTCTCCATCATGCATTGATTTCAAATTTTACAAAATCTCCCATGTCCCCCATTTCTCCTCCCCCTGTTGCTTCCCCCTCAGGGCGTCATACATGTCTGCCCTGGTCCTCACTGGCCACTTCCATTGGACTAGGGACACAGCTCTGCATACAAAAAAGTAAACTTTCATCAAAAAAAAGAGTCAGTTTTACTATAAAAACTCTTGACAATGTGTACACTTTTCTCTTTGGGGATATGGGAGAGCCAGAAAAAGGGCTCCTGAATACAGGTTCCCTTAAGAGAGATATAATGCACTGTACTATATAAGTAGTGCAGTGCATTATATAAAAGGGCAAATGATCTCTGTAAGTTTGCCCTTGTGAGACTAAGTAATAGAAAGTAAACAAAATAATAATAATATTATTAACACTTTACTTTTTTAATTAAAGAAAAATAAAGTCTAAATAAAAAGTACAGAAGGTAAACACAGTAAACACAAAACACAGAAAATTTGACTGTCCCTTTAAGAAAAAAAATAAAAACACACTAATTAGGTACCTCCAAACCCGTAACAATCCAGGCTACAAATCTAGTATTTATCCTGTACGACAAAAAAACATTTAAAAAAAACTAAAGAAAAACTATGCAAAATTGACTTTAACTTTATGAATCCCACATGTAAAGGTAAAATCTACAGATCTTTTTGCCAAAAAAGTATGCTATTAGTTATTATGTTTTATATATATATATATATATATATATATATATATATATATATATATATATATATATAGGCAGAAAAATGTCAGATTTGTATTCTTTTTTAAATACACAGCACAGGATTTACACAGAGGATTTTTGCGTGCAGCAAAATCCTCTGCAGCGCAAAATGGAAATCATTGGAATATCCGACGAAAGTGCGTCTGCAAGACCCTTAGTATAGGTGCCCCAATATGTTATTTTGTTATCCTGAGGCCTGACTGCAGAAGATAAAAAAATAGGTTTTTGCCTTAGAGAAATAATTATTTTTAAATTTTTGGATCCTCAAATGTAGAAGAAACGATGCCCAAAAATATTGAAAGGGGTTGCTGATTTCGAACCCCTGTTTCTGCTCAGTTCATGACCTCAGTGAGGAAGAGTAGAGTTCAAGCAACAGTCAAACACGCACCCTGTCACCCCTGTAAATATCTATAGGGCTGATGTAGCTGGATAACTCGTCATGCTTCAATTAGTGGGTAATATGACTAAACCTTATTATGCCACCACTCGTGTTGTGTATTATGCTGTGGGTGCAGGTTTATGTAAAATTCTGCATCTTGTCCTTACTCATGACTCATGTATCTGAGGTGGCTTATTAATCAATAGTGTATAGATCACCAGAGTATGTACTTCCAATGTTAGGAAGGTCACATGACACATGCCAAAAACTTCAAAGGGAGGGAATTGAAAACCTCAGGATAATCAAGATGTTCTGGAGATACAAGTTAGACAAGGTTTGTGATCCTCCAGAAAAGATGCTCCGCGCTGACTAACATAAATTCATAATGTGCTGCTGATTGAGAAGAAGACACCGGTGAAGACAGAGCGAAGACTCATTCAACTTCGGTTTACAGGTTTATCAATCGCTATTGCCAAAACACACGACATCTCCACTGGCCCAAAGACACGTTATGCTGGAAATCTGAAGTCTTTCATCAGAAGGTAATAAGCTAGGTCTGATATTGTGCTCTTCACATGTCTGGTTAATGCTTCAAGCCTTGCTCCATTCGAAAAAAAATCTTAATTTCTGGTATCGCTAGAATTGAACCAAACTTTATTTCTACTGGAGTTTGGGAATTTTTAGCCCCAAGTAATTGTTTTTCTTTTTCATTTTCCCGTCAAAAATAGTATATTGTAGATACTGATACTGTAGATAATCCGACAGGCCTTAAAGGACATCTACCACCAGGATGACGGATTGTAAACCAAGCACATTGACCTACTGGTGTGTGCCCCTCTGGCAGGATCTGCTCTCCTTTTAGCTTCCTATGTGCTGTTTTTACAAAAAAAAGGCTCTAAAAATTATGGAAATAAGCTTGAAGGGCTCCAGGCTGTATTAACACCCATGGTGCTTGGAGCCCCTGAAGCTTATGTGCTAAATTTACAGTAATTTTTTGTAAAAACAAGGACATAAGAAGCTAAAAGAAGAGCAGATCCTGCCAGAGGGGGAACAAACCAGTATGTCAGTGTGCTTGGTTTACAATCCTTCATCCTGGTGGTAGATGTCCTTTAAGAGATTTAATTAACAAAATAGTGGGCCTGTATGACACCAGTATCTACAATAAACTATTTAATAACACAACCAGTTTTTGGTTCCTCAGTCTTTCCATTTCCAGTGATGTTAGGGCTTGTTTATTGCGGGTTGAGTTATTTTTAATGGTAACATTATGATTCTTTTCACCTCTCTCTTTCTCAGTATAATATAATTTTTGTAATTTTGTAATGGATTGAGAACATCTTAAATGGATTAAACAGTAAAAGAAAATTGGTCATAATTTTTGCTTATTTTTAGTATTCTGTCCACTTTTACAATTTCATACCATAAATTCAAAAGTTTTACTAAACAAACTTTAAAAATAAGCCTGGGAATAAGACGTGTCTTTAATAGAATATTGGAGTAATGGCATCCCCTTCCAAATTTTTAGGTTTTGATTGAAGTTAAATGTTGAAAGATGGTTGGACAAATTTAATGACCAACATCATACTAAATGTAAATGTATATATTGAACACAATTTCCAGTTGTAGGGTCTCTGGCCATGCTACGAAGTACTGTAGGCTCCAGCCCCACTATGGGAAGATAAGAGATGAGTAGGGTAGACCAGTAAAGTTGTAGGATGACCAGCTAGCCGATATATAACCAGTTATAACATATAGTCATTTTTGCACGACTTTACCACTCTCACACATCATTCTTTACAAGGTGGCTTCAGTTCAATGTGGGATTTTGTATATACTTGTTTAATTGGCATAAGGTGTGGACTAGGACTGAGCCAGTGCAACAACCCCGATTCTTTTCTTTTTCAGCTATTCTGTTGTAGAGTTGCTGATGTGCCTGTGATCTTTTTCCTGTTGCGTGACCCAGTTTCATTCAAGCTAGTTAACTGGCCTCACCTGACTCTAAAAGAATTTGGATGCCAAAATCATCTAGGTTGTGATGTGTTTATGCTGCTATGCTGCTGAACTAGGTGCCATTCATTAGGGGCAAACGTCTCTACTTTGGTCTTTGTCGTTTGCTCAATCCATGTTTTTTAACTTTTCAAACTAAGCCCAGCATGCTAGCTGCCACTGAATAAGAGAGTTCCAACTACAGGATAAAAGGGGTAATCTGAGCCCTATACCTAGCTTCCAGCCTACTCGCCACCAGACACCAGATTTTTATCCTACTGTTACCCCTGTTCACTGTTGGATAATAATCAGACTGTGAGTTAGAACTTACCATCAAAGACATCCTCTTCAGCCCATGGCCGTTACCAGCCTGGAGTGACCCAGGAAGAACCTTAGCACTATGCTTTGTCCCTGTCCGCCCAGAAGGGTGCAAGAGAGTGCCCTATGCCAGGATAGAGATGTTGTTACAACCAGATAGGCCATTGCCATCCAGCCACATGCCTCCTTGACTAACTATTGCCCCATACACCTTCAGGCCCTGTTGGACACCTGAGTCTGAGATAAAGCTGTAGGGTTTAAAGCAGTTTTCTGAGCATTGTACATTATGACTGTCAACTATCTAAAATGTTTTCTACGTGTCAATATTTTTTTATTGTAGAATGATGGACTTCAACTTACTTGGAAATGGCCTTTCCAGCAACAATAGTTTTCCTAAGATCATTTCTGATGTATTTTATTCTTGTTATTTTGTACAACACTGTTTAATGCTCCAGACCAGCACACTATCAAAATATCTGCTTTTATTGAGGTGGCCACACTAGCTGATGGTCAATAAATCCAGGGTATTTGATAAACAGAACCTGGCTGCTGCTTAGTATCTTATCATTCCACACAATGCTTCTACATTTTGGTTGTATTTTACTAAAAAGAACGTGCAACAGAAAACTGGCACACAGCCCTTAGTAAACGTGTCCTACTGTACTTGACTTTGGGATATGGGATGGACCCCCACTTCATTCACCAGAGCCAGAGGAAGCAGTGTGTCTGGAATAAATACACAAAACACTTTCTTTTATGGCGTCAAGATGGCCACAGCTTTATTTAAATCACAAGACTAAAATACTTAGAGGAGGAGTGAGGTGAAAGGCAACTAAACTATAAGATCCCCAGCTGCCTGACGTACAGCCCACCGGCCAGACAGCAATAAAGGGGCGGCACGCTCTGGCTGCCATTCTAGCAGTGACAGCAAACTCCTGTGCTTCACGACCGTGCCTGCCCCTGGATGACATTAACATTAAGACATCCTTCAGGCCACTTCCAAAGCTCAGCCTGTTCACCACCATAAGGTTTAATATCTTCTATTAGTTAAAAAAAAGTCCACCTGCAACTTCCACCCGACTCTTCCACCGCCAACTTAAAGCTGTGAGAGATAGCAAAACCTGCTATACTTTATTACATATAATTGACTTTTTTTTTAATGAAATATATGTCACAAATTGTTCTGCTGGGTCCTGCCCCTTTCACTAAACCACAAATGACATTACATACTCTGTCCCCTAATAGACCTTCACTACACACATATTTGGTCCCCATATCCCCTAGCATTACCCACCCCTGGTAATTCAATACAACTACATAAAAATGCAGGCGTTATACGTCCTCCCATACCAAAGTCATGTCCCCCTTTGCATATGGCTCTGGGTTTTTCTTTATAATTTTATCTATATATATTAAGTCATTTCTTAACTAAAATATAGAGCTAAAGTTATATTTGTTGCCCTTCATTCTATACTGTTGCAGCATCTATTTTTGCTAAATTGACAGAGAAACTGCCATTTTTGCAAAGTAAAAGTCAATCCCGGCTCTAGTCCCATATCCACCTCCTCCACTGTCATAAAAATACTGTGGGCAGCATATTTAACCTCCCCTTGTCTTAAGTTCCCCGCCTCATTATGATGTTATACCTCTTCTGTTGGCCTTATTATTGCTTCCGATGACTTCTTGACTTGCCCCTTTGGGCGGCTGCGTGGAACCTGTAGTTCTGTAACTTATATTTTCATCCTGTTTTGACTTGACTTCTCTTCTGATGACTTAACTCCACTCCGGTCCTTGCATAAACTTCTGAGGCCAGCACTGTGCAAGTTGTTGGATAAAGAACACTAGGCTCTACTTCCCAATTTTGGGGCATGGTTGGGATTGTGGTTGATACAATCCATTGCTTTATTCAGGATTAGAACAGTTATAAGCTCATGTGTTCTTTAGGGAAAAATTGACCAATGACATTATACTCTGGTGTGTCAAATTGGTTTTTAGTGGTCTATATTTCATTCATTTTCATGATTTACCATCAATAACTGAATATATATTGTAACAGCTTTGCCGGGTATTTCAGTTTACCCTCCTTCACTTGAGCTGCAGTGCCTGATAAAGCTCTTTGGTTTGGGTGTGGAGATGGAGTCAGGAATCAGATCCTCAATTATCTCATTTTGATGCTTTTATTCTAATTAACTTCAAAAACTTTTCCATACTTGGTGTGACAAGAGTCTTTTTCAAATTTTAAAACCTATTGCAGATTACGGTTGAGTTCAATGTTGGAAACTGTGATGATGGCTGTTAAAAAGCAGAATATCTAGAGAGCAAAAATTAGAGGCCAACAGATCAAAGCCAGTTAGCCAATATATATTATATGAAAAGTGTATGAGATATAACTCCCCAATTACAACCACCATTTTATGGAGAGGTAGATGAACATTGACTATGATTGACTATGAAAACTGTGCTGTATTCAGTAATATGAAGCTTAAAGGGGCAGGTTCCCATAGACCTCTTGTAACTTACTGACACCGTTATTTTAGCTAAAAATTGTTCCCATCAGATTCCCATATATTCAACTTTATAATTTTACCTGGTCTCCAAGGATATCTATAGTGAGTCAAGGTGGGCGTGGCCTCCTAGGGCTGAATCCAGCAGCTGTCCCCCAGGGTGACATCATCACAGGTCCTTCAGCCACTAGCAAATTGTACACCATGCATATATTTCATGAAATCACAGCATATGATATCACATGAAATACCAGCATATCATATCCCATGAATGGAGAGGAGTAGAAGTTAATGCAGGCTGCTTTGATTTTTTTTTCTGTGGCCAGATATGTGTATGGGGTAAAGTTTGCTAATGTTAAGAGGCTAAAGGACCTGTGATGATGTCACATGACATTAGGTTACGCTCCTCAACTTGCTCTATAGATCCCTAGATACCAGGCAAGTTTATAACTCAGATTTATGGGAATCTGAGGGAAACAATTTTTAGCTAAAAGAAGGGTGTCAGATAGTAACTAGGGCTGTGTTTGTGAAAAACGTGGTAACAGTTTCCCTTTAATGGCCACGTCTTTTAAAGTGGGACACAGGATCCCTGGACTCATGATTGGTGGGAGTTCCAGCAGTGAGAACCTCCATACTCAAGTAGTTATCCCCAATCCAGCATGTAGTGGATAACTTATCCAATTATGTAAACTTTGTGCTGATAATTTTTTAAGAAATCTTTATTGAGGTCAATTTTTCTCTTCTAATACAGAGTCTCCAATCCCCAGCATAGACAAAGTTTTTAAAAATTGCTTCAGCTACCATTAGAGGGAGCATAGACACGTGTAGCATATTGCTTACTGAATTTATTAATACAACAACATGATGCATCAAGCTCCCTCTAGTGGTGGCTGCCAGCAGCCAGAATGTTTTATTATCTGACTATAAACAAGATTTATGTTGATAATGCCTAAGCAGAGCAGTTAACAATAGGCTTATGTGAAGCAAACAACCTTTGCTTCCAAGTTTTTATGTGGATTTTTTCCCCGCTGATGAATTTGCCTCTGGGGAAACTTTTTATGGCTTGTTAATGTAGAGTAGTGGTTTCTGCTGTGAATAGCAATCTTAGTTATTGTAATTGTCTATACTTATGTGGCTGATTACATAGACAGACAATATGAGAGCATAAGCTGATCAGCACAAAACTATTCACAACCATGTGAAAACTTTACGTTGTAATAATAATTTAGCTTAGTTTACAATCTGTTTTATGTACAAGGTTGAATATAAGAGCACATGGACCTATGGCAGAAAATAGCTTCAGAAATAGCAAACAGAAGAGTCAGTAACTCATGAAATTATACGCCATGCTGCTTTCACCAAAGTTTAAATCTCTAAATATTTTTTGGTTAATAGTAAAACCTGCCCTGTTCCTATAATATTGACTCCCTGACTGCTCCACTATAGGGAGACATCCTGGTGACTCCAGGATTCTTGGGGGAAAACAAAATCAAAGCATATTGGGGGATATATCAGTCCTGTGACAGCTTGTCGGCGTATAAGCCCTGAAATAGTCCCAATTCCTGGCACATAACCAGGAATTGCGACCGCTTTCGACCTTAGGCAACCTCCATGTCCTCCAACTCTTTCATTCACCTTTAAGTTTATATTAGTGGATTGCAAAAAGAGGCAAATTTACTAAGTAAATCCTTACTGACTATATAGTAGCCAGGGCTGTAGTTGTACAGGGCGGCTACTAGGAATTTTGATGCCTCTGACTGACGAGATTTTTGGGCCCCTACCCCACACTTTTGTTTCCCATCTTATACAATAATGCCACGTCGCATATAAGTGCTTTATCAATGAATTCTACAATATATAGTTCCCTGGAATAAATTATTGTGAGCACAGCACCCCCAAATTATTATAAATACTGCACCCCCTGAATGGATTATATAAAGCACCCCCAAATTCATTAATTAAGAGTGTGTTCATATAACATAAAGTTTAAAATGCATGAACAGTGCATATACAGTAAAAACTGTATGTATTCCAGCACATGCCCCTCAGTAGATAGGTAGCTGTTGCATAGGTCCCTCAGTGGATAGGTAGTTCCAGCACTTCACCCCAGTATACAGATAGTCCCAGCACATGCCGCTCAGTATATAGATAGTCAAAGCACATGCATCCCAGTAGATAGGTAGTCCCAGAACATGCACCCCAGCATACAGTCCAAGCACATGCCCCGATTGTATAGATAGTCCCAGCATATGCCCCCGCTATACAGATATTCCCAGCACATGCCCCCTAGTAGATAGGTAGTCACAGCACACTGCCCCCCAGTATTTAAATATTCCGAACACATGCCCCCAGTAAATAGGCATCTACAGCACATGCCCCCAGTAAATCCGCAGCATAGCAAAAACAAATGTAATTTAAAAAAATGATGGTGACATCCTCTCCTCTCCATGACCCAGGCGCCATTGCCGAAACAACTGCGGCGGTGCCTAGGTAACACAAAGGGCACAGGCAGCAGCAACATCGCTGCCTGTGTCCAGTGATCAACAATGTGGGGCACAGTTACTTAGCCTTCCGGAGGAGTTTCCGAAAGTGCATTGTCGACAATGCAAAATGCAGCGATTCACTAATATCATGCGCCCGATTTCCTACATGTTTTGTTTCCCCGCTCAGGTCCACTGGAGTTTACCATTTTCTTCCTGTGTATGTAAGTGAATTGGTTGCGACACAATTTTAATCTTAAATTCCAAGCTCAGTCCGAATTAGTAGGATCGTCCACCCTAACGGCCCGCCCCCCGATTTCTGTCGCATGAAAGCCAGCACAGCTGCGCCACAATCCGATCGCGTGCAACACAATCCCCTTCTAAATCCCTGTCCCAGCTGCGCAAATCCCGAAAACCATGAACAGTCCGACGGAAATGCAATCCACTGACCCTAAGTATATAAGCCCCTTTGCGTTTAAAAATATACAGCACCAATCGCTATTGAAGGCTGGGAGTTGGACTTGTAGCTCTAGTGGCTAGGCCTGGGACTTGCAGTGTGTGGAGAGATGGATGGCTTTCTGAAACCCCAGTTTATCGCAACGCAACCTTGATCCCATAATCTTGTCTCTCTCAAACGCGCTTGAGTCTTTTTTCCTCCCCATAAGCTAGGGAGTTTTCTGCTGGTATCTAGGCTGAGCCAAAAGCTACTATTTGCGGTTCTTAGAATAATCCAATGGTCCTTTGTACACTAAGTTACTCTGCCAACCAATATACCCAAGTCCACCTGCTTTGGGTTCATGGACTCCAATTAGCAGTAGAGATACTTTCTACAAAAGAACAAAAAGTAAGCTTGGTGAATTAGCTCACGTTCAGCTGTGCTCCTTCTGATGTTTAGCTTCCCTTCCTTCTTCTTGGTCCGGCCACTACTGGTGTAAACTGACCTGCCAACTATTTGACACCCACCTTCCACCGGGTTCTGGAAAAAACTGGAAGGTACCAACACTGCTTAAAGCCAAACCTGAGACTGCGGGTTTCACTGTTTCTAACATTTTGGGACTTAATTACTAAGGGACCGCTGCCGCACTTTATTCGGATTTGCTGACATTTTTGGAGATTGCACGGCTGTGACAGGTATTTAGCAGGGGATTGTGTCACATGTGATCGGATTATGACGCAGCCGCGCTGGCTTTCATGCGACAGAAATCAGGGGCCGTGCCGTTGGATGATCTGACTGATTCGGACTCAGCGCAGGATTTAACATTCAAATTGTGTCACAAGATCAAGCACTTACATGCACCAGGAAGAAGGTGAACTCCGACGGACCTGAGCGGGGAAGCAACACATGTAGGATATCGGGTGCACGATCTTAGTGAATCGCGGCACAGTGCTTTATCGGCAGACAATGCACTTTCGGTGAACTTCTCCAGACGGTTCAGTAAATGTGCCCCTTTGTGTGTGTAGTGTAGTTTCAATGTAACCCATTCTCTGCCTACCAGTTACACTGGTACAGGGAATACATAACACAGTCACGGCTAGAGGAATAGTGCAGGGAGTGAAAGTTGTCTAGCGCATATTGCCAAAATATAGCCATTAGTACGCCCTAGGCTCAGAATAAAACATGTTAAAGCTGTTTATTTAGTCATTTCAGCCTCTTCAATGCCACCGCCTTGTGCCAAAATAATTCTGCCACACACAGATCACACATACCGTAATCAATATGCCAACTTCAAAGGGAGCCATAAAAACAGCTGAACACATGCCAATTACACCCTTGGGTGGAAACTGTTTTTTATGATTAGTCATTTATCGGAATTATCAAACTAATTAGCTTTTCTTCTTTCTTTGTTTGTTCTTAATCCAGTGATTTACTTGTAACAATTGATTAAATGTGCCACAGCGAGCCATCTGATATAAATATACAGCTTATCTGTATGCTAAATCTGCCAAAATTCTGTCACCATCTTAATAGTAAATTAAAAAAGCAGTAGCTGGTAAGGTGCTCTGACAGCTGTTTTATATATATATATTACTTACTTAGTGAAGCCCTTAGCTCCTTGGCAAGAATTTTTTGGGGAAAAATATGTGCAGTGACCCAGAGTGACACACAAATGTCTAGCTTATCTAGTATGTAATACCTGCAGTGAAATGTCATTCTACTGTGTTTAATGTGATGTAATGAATCATGGAGACCAGCAGGTGGTGGAGAGAATTTTGGCATAGAAACTTTAGTGATGAAACTGATAAACTTTCATTTCTCCCAAAATTTGGGTTTAGTGAAAGAGGGACAAAAGAGGCAGGAAGAGCAGCATGTCACAAAAAAGATTACGCCATAAGCCCCGCCCAATGGCCCACCCCCAAGCACAGTATAATATTTACCTTAATGGCTTCCCACATAGTATAATGCTCCCTTCATGTAGCCAACCCCATTATAGACCCATTATGGCCATCATCTCCTTGCATTATGGTCCCTCTCCCCCTCACAATGTAGCCTCTCTCCTCCTCACCCTTACATTGCGGCCCCTTGCCTCCTCCCCTTCACACGGTGGCCCCTCAATTCCTCCTCCTCACACAGTGGACCCTCTCCTCCTCTCCCTCACGTTGTGGACCCTATTCTGACATTGTGTCCCCTTGCCTCCTTCTCACATTGTGGTCCCTCTCCTCCTCCTCACATTGTGGTCCCTATCCTCCTCCTCACACAGTGAACCCTCTCCCTCACATTGTGGACCCTTTGCTGACATTGTGTCCCCTCGCCTCCTTCTCACATTGTGGCCCCTCTCCTCCTCCTCACATTGTGGACCCTCTCCTCCTCTCTCTCCACACACGTCTGCTGTCTCCCACAGTATTCAGCCACAGCGCTAGTTTAGTGACTATTTTGCAGGCTGAATACAGAATACAGGAGAAGATGTGCAACACCCTCGCCGAAGCAAGGCAGAGCTGTGTTTGTGAATACGTCCCACCATGTAGCTTGCAGCCTGTGTAGGGTCTGATCGGCCCCACAGCATGTGACTACATAGTCCCTAGATAACACAGGGGAACACTGCAGTGGTAGAACCTCCCTGGTAAGGCAGGAGTTAAGTGTTTTGTGTGCTGTCATATGTGTCAGCCAATCACATGTGTTACACTCTGTTTCTGTGAGCTGAGATGTAATTGGAGGAGTATCCACCACCTGACTAGTGGGAGTAACAAAACCCCTGGTCAGGAAAGTTCTAGAGAGCAGTTAGCTGAGCAGCAGCTCGGAAGCAGACTGGAGTTGATCCAGTACAGAATCTGAGGAGTCTGTGCAGCCAGCATACCAGACCAGAGCAGGTGAGCCCAGCTCCCTGCCTGAAGAGTGGAGCTAATAATGAGTTAGTGAGTGAGGAAAGGGGTATCATCCTACCTTCAAGGGTGATACCTGAAGCAAGCCAGGATAAAGCTGAAGCATCCTTCCAGGACACAGCTGCCTCCCAGCCTGCCTTTGCATCCAGGCTGGTGATCTACATCCTGTGGCTCCCTCCAACTACATCTCCAGCATTCCACCATCCTGTTAAGGCACGTTGCTAATGTTCCTGTCGGTTCCAATAAAGAACTGTAAGTTATTTTTGTTCAACGTCTGCCTCCGTCTGGTCCCTGCTACTACGGCTGCGACCATCACAGGCACCCTGTCCACCACACAGAGACTCATACTCTAGACACCAAAGGGTTGCCCCAGGGAGAACCGCTATGGCAGCCTCTCCCTCATCATTTCTTGCCAACACCACCCTGCTGGAGACCTGCCAGGCTGTAGGACAGCCCTCCGGTTCCCCATACCAAGCACCGTGACACTAGCGTGCCTAGGCCGCAACCGCCAGCCACTCAGGTACTGCGGGCCCCGGCTGTCTCCAGGCCCCAAGAAAAGGCTAGGCCCCGGTGGGGGATGTTGCAGATGACTTGACTGATCATCCTTAGCTCCATTATATTGCAGACTTTCAGCATTGGCTTGTCCTTAAGGCTCTTGGTCCTCACATTGGCGTTGGTCCTCAGCTTCCGTTGTGCATTTGTTTCGTTTTGTCTCCATCGTGTCCAATTGTAGGTTTAACATTGGTTTGAAAACCTTACTTCTGTTTTTTCACCCTTAACTCTGAAAAAAACTGACATTTCATCAGTTTTTCTATGCACCCATAGACTTCTATGAATCTCTGTGATCCAAATCTGTGAAAAAAATAGGACATGTATAATAATTTTTTCCATGGACAACGGATCAGTGAAAATAGAAGCCAAAGTATAAACACCCATTGAAATCAATGGTTTAGTGAGGCATCAGTGGAAATCACTGAACCATGGATGTGAAAAACAATGTCAATGTGAAAGAGCCCTGGTTAATGGGAAATCTTCAATTTAAGACGGACCCACACAATTGGATATCCTGTGATCTTCCCTGTCCTTGAGATTATCGGATATATGTTAGCTATAAAAAAAAACAAAAGGGGTATTCCCAGGAAGACAAGATTCTTAAAGGAAACCTACCACTTGAAGTAGCAGGTTTAAGAAGAAAATACCGAGCACCAGCTCAGGGTGAGCTGGTGCCGGAGCTTATTTTTGTTAGTGTTTTTAACCGCTGTATCGCGGTTTAAAACACTTTTTAAACTTTATGTCCGAAGCTGCTTCGGCGCAGGGAGGTACGCGCTCGGCTCTCCTTCACTTCCTATGTGGTCGCGCGCATGGTAAGCGCCGAGCAGCTTCGGACATAAAGTTTAAAAAGTGTTTTAAACCGCGATACAGCGGTTTAAAACACTAACAAAAATAAGCTCCGGCACCAGCTCACCCTGAACTGGTGCTCGGTATTTTCTTCTTAAACCTGCCACTTCAAGTGGTAGGTTTCCTTCAAATATCCTCAGGATAACAAAATAACACATTCTCTAATTAACTGCTATTAACAAAAATCTCTCTTTCTATGTGTCAGATACTAGTAGAATGTTCAGAAGCTGAATAAAAGTGTAGATAAACCCTGTACCCTGATAATCTAAGCACATTGTCACCACACAGCATCTCATAGCACAGAGGTATCATGAACTGTCTGCTTAGAGAGTCCCCGCTCACACTCTGGAATCTTACACTGAGTAAAATTGTAAAGTAAGGGGGTTGAAAAAATATCTTTATTGTGTAATGATCACTAGGGGATTGAAATTTGAGAATTTTCTTTCATGGGCAAACCCCTTTATTCTCATGTATAATATTTATAACAGTTCCCCAAACAGATCTCTCTGCCCTCTGTGACCTCTGGGGAAACTCTCTGGATACTGGTAATTTACCGTGTACATAGTCCAGGGAATGCCTGTATAAAGTCAATATAAACCTCCTTCTCTTTTGTGTACTGCACTTTAAATAGTATACATAAGCCTGTGTAGAAATACAACCGAATAGCTGTATCCTGTTACCACATCATCACATCTGTGTCACGGTCTTCTAATGTTTGGTTGAATTTATTTGGAGCTTTTCAGTCAGCAGTCTGAACTGCGCTCTATTGATGGCCTGCTTGAGATCTGTAACCTTTGCCCTGGGCCAGTAAGTATTAAAGGACACCTGTCATCAGGTCTGTGTCACTAGTCCTGTCACCTCTACCAGTTGGAACAACTCACATGGATTCCATGCACCAAGAAGCACATGGAGGAGCCATTACACCATTATACCTCAAACCATTATACAGGCTGTCAGCCATGTGTATAGGAGTATCTCATAAACACAGGCAGCAGGGGGTGTGGCCGCCAGCACCAGGAAGCACATGGAGGAGCCATTACACCATTATACAGCCTTAGGGCACATTCACATGGCCGTCTGCGGGGACGTACATGCGGCCGCAAATTTGCGTCCGCATGTACGTCCCCATAGACGGCAATAGCGGCGCGGCGCAGATACGGTGCCACACATGTGTGGCACCGATCCGCGCCGCACACCGCAAAAAGATAGAGCATGCTCTATCTTTCGGCGTGTGTGCGGCCGTGCGCCGCTATTCTCTATGGAGGGAGGAGGGGCCGCCTCCTCCTCCTCTCCAGCACATGGCGGTATGCCTGCACGTGCATACCGCCGTGTGAATGTACCCTTACACCATTATACAGCCTCACACCATTATACAGGCTGTCAGTCAAGCAGTGGGGGGTGTGGCTGTGCCTCCCACTCAAGAATAAGCAGGACAGCTTGAATATGCTAATGACTCATTGGACATTTCACAGGTCATTTGCATACAGCTTTAGGACCTCATTGCTTAGGTTTACAGGCATGCAGAGGGACAATGAAGGGATAGATGCAATGCTCTCTAATGGCAGTTTATGAAAATATATTTAGTTTAGGGGGGGGTTATTTTGCCTGACGGGTTCTCTTTAAGGTTTGCTCACCTTACCTGGAGCTTACTCTGATTTAGGTCCTGTGAGAGCCATCTTTCCATCAAACTCGTTTCCCTGTCTAGCTCTCTGTCAGCTCATCTTAATATTCTTGTTCCTCCGGGTTTCTTGACATTGGCTACATCCTCGATTATTCTCCCGTCTACTCGATTCTGCACTTTACTTGATATCTAGATGTGAATCGGGTTATTAAAGGGGTTTTCCGGGTATAAAAATTTACTTAGGACCGGGCTGGGGCGGGTTATTTAAAAACAATGAACGTGTACTTACCTCCTCCGGCGCCGCTGATGTCCCCCGCCGCGGTCCGTTTGATCCATGCCCATGTTTGTTTATAGGGGCACAGAAGCTGTGCACAGGGAACTTCCGGTCCACGATGTGGCCGGCTCCTCCCATCTGTCCCTATCTCTCAGCATTGTAAGCCCTGGGAGATGGTGTCGGATGGGAGCTTCCGGCCGGAAGGAAGCTCCCTGTGCGCCCTAGTAAATAAACCGGCGCACAAGTGAGCCGGAGGAGTTAAGTACATTTTTATACCTGGATAACCCTTTTAACCTCCCCTTTGTGGTTTTTGTTTGTTCAACTTGTTTTCACTTAACTCAAAAATGTACTGTTGCCCGGTTATTGGCCACTGATTAGGGTGGTCCCAATACACAGGCAGGTGACAGTTTTCGGGGGCTCAGTATTAGGGCTCACTGTCCTTGTCCTGCCATTACACACAAGTTACATATTGTTCTCTATTTTTGCAGGTATTTTGGTCAAATCTAATCATGACAGAAAAAATAATCCATTCATGCAAGTCTCCCTGCATCCACGAGGAGCTGGCTGGAGAGTTTAAGTTAGTAAGTGCCCGGGAAATTGGTAAAGACGTCATTCTGAATCTGTCATTGACAAACCTGACAACGGAGGCAAAACTGGTGAATGTTGACATCAGGGCAGCGTCGGTCCTGTACACCAAGAAAGAAATCAATGAGCTCCTCAAGGAACACCAGAAAGTTTGTATTGAAGGTTGTGAAGGTAAGGAAGTTATGTTATTTATTGGGAATGTGGGTAACTCACCTGTGACTCAACCTCTGACCTATAAAGCGGCCTTAAAACAAGGCTACAGACTATACCGGGCTACTTTCTCCCCTATTAGTTTATATCAGGGTATTGGGTGTGGATTTTGCAGGGTTTTGTCCCTACTCGCAGAAAACCAGGAGGGGATTCCTTTTGGCAGGAGACTTAATTATGGCTTAATTCCTTAGTCATGTTTTAAGGCTTGGGTTGGGCATTGGTTGTTACCTAGAGGAGAAAAGACCCCAGATATTAGTGATATATGTCTTATTGATGGGTTTCTGTCTGTTGTTACCCCCTTGACGGGGAACCTGTCAGAACCCTTATGGCTCAGCATCCCAAAAAACCCTACATGGGCTCTGTCCAAGGTTTTGTTTGAAAAAATATATATAAACCTCTATACATACCTGCAAAGTGTCCCATATTCAGAGACATAGGGGCAGATTTACTTACCCGGTCCTGTCGTGATCCAGCGACGCGTTCTCAGAGGAGGATTCGGGTTCTGCCGCGATTCACTAAGGTAGTGCGCCCGATGTCCATCAGGTGACGCTGCTGCGCTAAAGTCCATCGGAGTTCACTGAAGTTCACAATCCTATTCCTGGTGCAGGTAAGTGCATGTCAAGCGACACATTTTTTTTTTAAAATTCCACGGTTTTGACGAATCCATCAGGTTTTCCGACGGCCACGCCCCCCGATTTCCGTCGCGTGAAAGCCGGCGCCGATGCCTCACAAACCGATCGTGTGTGCCAAAAACCCGGGGCAATTCAGGGAAAAATGGCACAAATCGGAAAAATACAGGAAACCCGACGAAAATGCACGAATTGGACCCTTAGTAAATGACCCCCATAGTCCTGGATTTACTAGTCTATTTTGTTATCCCAAGCAGTATGTCCATCGGCTCCCTCCTCCCCCTGCCTTGATTGTAATGCTTATAACCTTAGGGGACACAATGAAGAAAGGGGATGTAAATTTACAGAGGATTGGGGGTCATTTCATAAAACTTTATACCATGAGGGCCATTAGGGGACAATTGATTGTGTGGCAGCCATGGGATGGGTGGTGTGGTTAGTATACACTGTTGGCCCTCTGTAGGGGATAATATGATGTGGGGACACTAGTGGGTGAAGTTATCCAGAAAATTGATTTTTAGGCTGCTATGTGTTTAACCAGGGGCAGAAATTCCAGTGGTCATAACCTACGCCATATATGAAAATTTACTGACTGCCGATAACTCAATCGAGGTGACAGCTGCATGCTCCAGTGAATCATATGATGGAGTACTGATCGTCGATACAAATGTGGTCCTGGATAACCCAAAATTTGAAATTAAGGTAAAATATAGATAAGATTAAATCTTATTTACATTCATATGATACTTAAAAGTATCATATATGCCCAAATATGGTTTGGGCAAGAGCCGGTAGGCCAAAGCCTTCTAGGGTGCCCATGGCCACCCAAATCACCCACCAAATTTTATTCTAAGAAGGACTAAGAAGTACATCTATTCTTGCTGTCAATACACATGTACACAACAGCCATTTCAGGACCTTTGAAGGTCCTCCAAAGGTCCTGAAACCACAGATTGAAAGGAGGCAGATGGGGTGCACCCTCCATTCTCCAAGAAGCTGATCCTAGCACCATATGTAGGAAGTGATTCCCAGACTTGTAGGGGCTATAATATTCATAGAGCCCAGAGCCCATGGCAGGCTTATTCCCCCCATCATATTATTAAATCCATGCCAAACTTACTAGCGTTATTCTTATAGCTCATAGCCATAGATGTCCTAGAAATCAGTAAGAGAACAGCGCCATCTGCTGTAAATGTGTTTATGGAGCTTCGAGAAGGTCAAAATGCATGACTGCATTTTTCCAAAAACATCTCCACACCTGACCATGGGTAGTATTGCAACTAAGCTCCATTCATTTCTATACAGCTGAGCCGCAATACCAGCACAGACCATGGTCGGGAGGGGAGCTGTTTGAAGGGAGTGGCCATAAATTTTAACCATTGGACAACCCCTTTAAGACCTTCTTGCTTTTGTACCTGCTCATTTATAGGAATTCCTTGTGTGGTGAGCTGCTACAAAAACTGCAGCGCTCTCTGATTATCAGACAAATTGGGGCAGATTTACCAAGCTGTCTAAAAGTCAGAATATTCTTAGTTGCCCGTGGCAACCAATCACAGCTCAGCGATCACAATCACTTCTATTGTCTTGGGTGTAAAAGAAAATATCAGTCAGCCCTTTACTATATAACTATGGAGCTGGCATGGATTGCGGACAACCCCTTTCCATACACAGCTCCACCAACAACACCTTGCTGACTGTCTCCATGTATAGTTTAGCTTCATGTTTGTATGTTTGTTAGTGATTTATTATTTGGTTTAAATAGCTAAAGAAAAAAGCCAGGCTGAACAAACCTACGGAGGTGGACGTCGTCTTCACTAACCCCCTTAAAAAGGAAGTCTCCAACATTGTGGTGACGGCAGAAGGAAGCGGACTGCTGAGAGACCCTATAACTGTCAAGTAAGTGACAGTCTGGAATCACCTCTAAAGATAAAATTTCTAAAACAATGTCCAGCGATTTTAATAACTGGGAAACTCGTTGGAGGATGAGAAGTGCTGTGTAATATATTAAAGAATAATTACTCTCCTATGGTGCCCTTGCTCATTGGCGCTGCCCCTGTTCCCTCAGTTTACAGCCCCTGCCAAGTGGTAAGTGGTTAGGATCCTGTCCCAGCTCTATCAGTGGCCACACGGACCAGTATGGTGACACCACTGAATACATACAGTATTTTTCGGACTATAAGGCGCACCAGAGTATAAGGCGCACCATGAATAAATGCCTGCTAAAACATCTAGGTTCATATATAAGGCGCACCTGATTATAAGGATGAATGACCAGCAGGTGGCAGACCTGTGCACAAGGCATCTGTTATCTGTAAGTACGGTTCATATACACTCACCGGCCACTTTATTAGGTACACCTGTCCAACATCTCGTTAACACTTAATTTCTAATCAGCCAATCACATGGCGGCAACTCAGTGCATTTAGGCATGTAGACATGGTCAAGACAATCTCCTGCAGTTCAAACCGAGCATCAGTATGGGGAAGAAAGGTGATTTGAGTGCCTTTGAACGTGGCATGGTTGTTGGTGCCAGAAGGGCTGGTCTGAGTATTTCAGAAACTGCTGATCTACTGGGATTTTCATGCACAACCGTCTCTAGGGTTTACAGAGAATGGTCCGAAAAAGAAAAAACATCCAGTGAGCGGCAGTTCTGTGGGCGGAAATGCCTTGTTGATGCCAGAGGTCAGAAGAGAATGGGCAGACTGGTTCGAGCTGATAGAAAGGCAACAGTGACTCAAATCGCCACCCGTTACAACCAAGGTAGGCAAAAGGGAATCTGTGAACGCACAGGACGTCGAACTTTGAGGCAGATGGGCTACAGCAGCAGAAGACCACACCGGGTGCCACTCCTTTCAGCTAAGAACAGGAAACTGAGGCTACAATTTGCACAAGCTCATCGAAATTGGACAGTAGAAGATTGAAAAAAGGTTGCCTGGTCTGATGAGTCTCGATTTCTACTGTGACATTCGGATGGTAGGGTCAGAATTTGGCGTCAACAACATGAAAGCATGGATCCATCCTGCCTTGTATCAACGGTTCAGGCTGGTGGTGGTGGTGTCATGGTGTGGGGAATATTTTCTTGGCACTCTTTGGGCCCCTTGGTACCAACTGAGCAACGCCACAGCCTACCTGAGTATTGTTGCTGACCATGTCCATCCCTTTATGACCACAATGTACCCAACATCTGATGGCTACTTTCAGCAGGATAATGTGCCATGTCATAAATCTGGAATCATCTCAGACTGGTTTCTTGAACATGACAATGAGGTCACTGTACTCAAATGGCCTCCACAGTCACCAGATCTCAATCCAATAGAGCATCTTTGGGATGTGGTGGAACGGGAGATTCGCATCATGGATGTGCAGCCGACAAATCTGCGGCAACTGTGTGATGCCATCATGTCAATATGGACCAAAATCTCTGAGGAATGCTTCCAGCACCTTGTTGAATCTATGCCACGAAGAATTGAGGCAGTTCTGAAGGCAAAAGGGGGTCCAACCCGTTACTAGCATGGTGTACCTAATAAAGTGGCCGGTGAGTGTATAAGGCGCACCTGATTATAAGGATGAATGACCAGCAGGTGGCAGACCTGTGCAAAGTTCAAGGCAGCTATTATCTGTAAGTACGTTTCATATATAAGGCGCACTGGACTATAAGGCGCACCTTTAAATTCTGAGAAAATCAAAGGATTTTTTGTGCTCCTTATAGTCCGAAAAATACGGTACTGTACATGTGTGCAGTGCAGGATTCTTGTAGCCATCAGCATTGCTGACCGTTCTATAACCTGGGACACCATGAGCCATCTGCCATTCCCATTATACACTTTGTCATTTTCTTGTCAATGTTTATGTCTACAAAGAAACATATTAAAAAGTAAAAAAAACGTTCTCAGAAATCAATGGATAAAATTTTGAATTTGAGTTAAAGGACACCTGTCATCAGGTCTGTGTCACTTGTCGTGTCACCTCTACCTGTTGGAGCAGCTCACAAGGATCCCATCCCAGCCTTTATCTAGTCACTTCATACATTATTCATTGTAAAATCACATATTTTTTATCATGTAAATGAGGCTGCTCACATGGTCAGAGGCAGTGATGTCACCCCTGTTACCCCTCCCCTCTCCTCCCCCTGCTCATGTCTGTGTGTAATGTATAGTAAAGCATGGCTAGTGTGTGTGCTGCATTTGCTGACATGCTGCATCCTCCTAATATACAGGTGAGAGACACAGACATCAGCTACACATGTACCTGACATGTTCTGCTGTAACATGGCTGCATCCTGGAGCTGCTGTATCTCTCCTATACACACACACACATGCACACACAGGCTGCAGGGGGCGTGGCCACCAGCACCAGGAAGCACATCATTATACAGCCTCACATCATTACACAGGCTGTCAGTCAAGCACTGGGGGTGTGGCTGTGCCTCCCACTCATGAATAGAGTGGACAGCTTGAATATGCTAATGCTTCATTGGACATTTCACAGGTCATTTGCATACAGCTTTAGGACCTCATTGCTTAGGTTTACAGGCATGTAGAGGGACAATGAAGGGATAGAGGCAATGCTCTCTAATGGCAGTTTATGAAAATATATTTAGTTTAGGGGGGTTATTTTGCATGACGGGTTCTCTTTAAAGGGAACCTGTCACCAGATTTTACCCCATTAGACTACCAGCAGACCCCCAGGTAGGGGAGGAAATGTCCTTTATAGAATTTACTTTTTTATGTCATATCTCAAATCACCAATACAAAATCACCCCCAAAGTCATGGGGAAATGGGCAGAGAGGAGTCATATTTTACCTGGGATGAATGAAGTTTAGAGGCTGCATGGAAGGGGGTCACTTTGGATGGCTTTGTTTTCTGTTCTATAGTATCTAGAAATAGGTAAAACTTTTGGCGTCATATGTAAGGAAAAGAATTTGTTCTTACAGATCACATCAGGCTCGTGGTTCTGTGATCCACAGAAACAATGATACAGACAGTTACAGATATACAGGCGGTCCCCTACTTAAGGACACCCGACTTACAGACAACCCATAGTTACAGACGGACCCTTCTGCCCACTGTGACCTCTGGTGAAGCTCTCTGGATGCTTTAAAATAGTCCCAGATTGCAATAATCAGCTTAAAATTGTCTGCAATGAAGCTTTATTGATAATTCTTGGTCCTATTACAGCAAAAAAATTTGAAACTCCAATTGTCACTGGGGCAAAAAAAAAAATTGTCGGGAACTACAATGATAAAATATACAGTTTCGACTTACATACAAATTCAACTTAAGAACAAACCTACAGTCCCTATCTTGTATGTAACCCGGGGACTGCCTGTAACTGGAAATGTTAGCTGTAGATACACATCAAATTCCTGCCTGTTTCTTTAAAGGGGACCATTGCCCACATGGCTCACCCAAAAAACTGCAAGAGTGCCTTGTAGAGGAGTTTAATATTGTTCCATTGCTGCCTTTAGTTCTATCATTGCCACTAACTTTTATTCCTCTCTTGCCTCCAGAAGATATAGTAAAGGAGGAGGGCCGGCTCTGGTGTACAGTCATGTCATGTCAGGTCTGCCTCCTCTCAGCCTCTCATGAACCTAAGCCAGCCTCCAATCCAGCGTTTCCGGCTGGCGCCATGCTGCTTCATGAGCGCTTGCTTCACTTGACTGCTTGAGATCGAGGAAGATCTAGTTGGTTTGATGCTCATCAGGAACATTCATGCCGAAGCGCATTTTGTTTTTACCCCTGTAAAACACTTAAAGAGTTAACAAACCTCTTAAAGTTGGTTCTCATACATTGAGGGGTATAGTTTCTATAATGGGGTAACTTATGTTGTTTTACTGATATTAGGTCTCTCAAGGTCAGGTGAAAACTGCAGGTGACTGTAAATATTGGTTTAGGTAAATTTCATAAAAATGTAAAAAATTGCACCCACAATTCTAAGCCCCATAACAACCTATGAAAACGAGAGGATGCGGAAAAAGCTATTCCAACATACTGCAAAGCAGACACTCGAGAGATGTTATTTATAAAGTTATTTGGCTGCTATGACTATCTGCCTGAAAAGCAAAGAATTTAGAACTTTGAAAATTGAGAATTTTACCTTTTTTTTGACAAATTTCCATTTTTTTATAATTAAACGCACAAGATATCATCTAAATATTTCCACCAATTTAAAGTACATTGGGGCACATTTACTTACCCGGTCCATTCGCGTTCCAGCGGCGGCTTCTCTGACGAGCGTTCGGGTCTTCCAGCGATTGATGAAGGTCCTGCGCCCGATGTCCCCCAGGTGGCGCTGCTGCGCCGAAGTCCGCCGAGGTGCCCCGGAGTTCATCGTCTTCATCGTGGTGCATGTGAATATGGCCCGTGCGACCAATTTTTTTTAAAAAATGCGGCGGTTTTTCCGAATCCGCCGGGTTACCGTTCGGCCACGCCCCCCGATTTCCGTCGCGTGCATGCCAGCGCCAATGTGCCACAAACCGATCCCGTGCGCCAAAATCCCGGGGCAATTCAGGGAAAATCGTCGGTAAAACGCGAATCGGGCCCTTAGTAAATGACCCCCAATGTGTGACAAGAAAACAATCTCAAAATTACCTGGATATGTTAAAGCATTTAAAGGTTCTAACCACTTAGCGACAGGGGGCAGATTTTAAAAAATCAGACTTAGTCCAAAAGCCCTAAAGTGGCTTGGTCCTTAAGGGGTTAAAAACATGTTTCTAGGTGGTACAGAACCCAAGATAAGGGCTTCTGAAGTGACACTCTCTCTGCAGCCTCTAAACTTAAGCTCATTTTCACATGACATCTCATAAACTACCAGCCCTCTCAGGTAGGGCAATTGGGTAAAAGCTGAAAATAACTAAATTTGCAGAACAGAATTTCCGGATAGGTGTCATACACAAGTGTGCCGGCAGATGGCAGTGTTGTCACATATATGCTATTAGTGTAGACTTGTACCGTGTTAGCCATAAAGAGAGCAGAAGAAGAATGGAGAAATCAGGCGACACTTTTTTGAGTATATTTGGTGGTCAGCTTTGGACAATACCCGTTCTCTTCGTCAGACATGATGTTATGCATGAAACTAAAAATTCACAGCATTTTATACAAACCCAGCAGTGATCCTCAAAGGATATAAAAAAAAATGTAAAATAATAGAATGTTATATATAAGGACATCTTATTTGCGACAGGATGCCAATACACAGAGTAAAACCTGGGCCAGCAGTCCAATGAACTGGAGTACCACAGAACTCCAATGGGCCCAGGGTCTAACAGAAGAATGGAGCCCAGAGGTCTAGCAGAAAACAACCCAAGTTGGGTAAATTTTCTGAGACTAGATGGGGGGGAATTCCCCAGAATCGTTTCATCTGGCGAGCCTAAGGTACACCAATCCTACACTGGATGACATTTATAGTGTTATCCTTCATTGCAAAAGCCCTGATCTCTATGCAGGGCCGGCTCCAGCACCCGGCATACCTGGGCAAGTGCCGGGGCCCAGAGAGCTGCCGGGGGCCCACACACGCTGTGCACATCTTCACTTCCTGGGAGGAAGAGCTGTGTCCTGCACTGTTCCTCCCCTCTCGGACAAGGGACAGGTAGAGGCTACAGAGCTGCCTGTGTGATGCAGCACATTACAGGTCAAACACCCCCCCATCACCTCTTCACAAAGTCCTGCAGTAAAACTGAAATCTGGCAGCTCCGAGATCGGGACAAAGAGGGGGAGGAGGAGAAGCCTGAAGACTCCTCTGTGTTATGCCAGGGCTGCTGCAGACAGCACAGGGTGTGTTGTGAGGGTATGTGACATGTATGGATGTGTATTACTGATCCATATAGTGAGTGCATTGTGTGTGAAGGAGAGAGGGATCTTTGTCAGCAGTTATGTGTTGTATGAGGTTCCACAGAAGATGAGGTGTGTATTACGAGGTTCTGCAGGAGCTGAGGTGTGTATTATGAGTTTCCGCAACAGCTGAGGTGTGTATTATGAGGTTCCGCAGTAGCTGAGATGTGTATTATGAGGCCGAGTTGAAGCTTCAGTTTTATTACTTTGCAGCGGAAGTGTGTATTATGATGTTCGCCGGCAGCTGAGGTGTGTATTATGAGGTTCCGCAGCAGCTGAGGTGTGTATTATGAGTTTCCGCAACAGCTGAGGTGTGTATTATGAGGTTCCGCAGTAGCTGAGATGTGTATTATGAGGCCGAGTTGAAGCTTCAGTTTTATTACTTCGCAGGGGGGAAGGGCACAAATTTAGGTTCGCCCTGTTGGTTAAATGACCTCAAAACAGCCATGACCGTGACACGACTATTTGGGATTCTAAACTATGAAATATTTCAGGGAACAGGAGACTGTTTTAGTTTCTGAATTTAGTTTCTGAGTTCACTGCAAAGGGGCCCATTGAAACCTGGAGCCGGCCCTGTCTCTATGGGTAGCAAAAGATATCGGGAGATCATCTGTGTGCCGCCATACGTGATATCACATCTGGAGTCTGGAGAGCGTTTATCAAGCCTTGTATTACAGTTTTCTGGTATCAAAGCCATAGGCCAGGAATCCCCCCCCCCCTGCAAAGTATGTGTGGCAGGGGGGTGCACAGGGTGGGCAGGGACCAGGACTCCCCATATTGGCACATTTCCTAAAGCAGGTTTTGGCGCAGGTAAGAGCAGGATTCTACACCAGGCCACAACCTCAAAGTAAATCCACCGCTTTCCAGCCTCGCAAATAATGTGCCCAATCTTGATGAATTTCATCCAGCGTGTCCTAATGACCCCCATTTATAAAAGTTCGGATCTCATAACACATTACTTGGTAAACCTCTACATATAAATGTGAATTAATATCCATCTTGTATTCTTCAGGGCGGACTCGGTGAAGCCAAACGAGACCATCACGATCCCCATGACAATACAGCCATATAAAGCCGGCAATAAGTACCTGCTGGTGGATCTATCAACTAGCGGCTTCCAGAACGCCAAGGGATTTCTGGACATAGAAGTTCCGGATGGAGAATAACTTATTTATAAAGTGACATGTTGAACCCCGCAAGTTAATTTATAATTAAAGTCTGTATTTTATCAGGTTTCACACATCATGTAGGTCACATCACTTCCCATTCCAGCAGCGCCTGATCCGTAATATCACTGTACATGTGTTTTACAGCAGGACAGCTCCCAGGACGCCGCGTAACACAGTTTCCACTACATTCCCAAACCACTATGGGCTTGTTTATAGTCTGCTTCCCGGATGTCCTCCGCTTCACGAAGGTCACGCACCGCTGTGCGACTGATATCACCATCATTACAAACCAGATAAAGTGGGAAACTACAAACAACCCCTGAAGAAGGACACCAAATACAGAGATCCTATTCCTCTACATTGTCTACATTAGGACACCTTATAAGCTTATCAGACATAACCTTCGTGTTTCTCAGTGATCTCAAGTGTCATAGAAAAATCAATTTTTTTATTTATTCCAATTAATTTCTTCCCGTTTCCTTTTCATTACGCTGCATTCACTGTAAAGCATGGTCCCTTTAAATAATGATCGACATCCCCCATAAGTAAAGTGAACATGAAGAGAAGACAAATTTCGTTTTCGGGGATTGCATGGCACGTTTTCGGGGATTGCATGGCTGTGACAGGTATTTTACAGGGGATTGTGTCGCACCTGATCGGATTTTGGCGCTATCGCTCTGGCTTTCCTGAGACAGAAATCGGGGGACAATCCGACTGATTCGGACTGAGCGCGGGATTTAACTTTCAAATTGTGTCGCAAGCCCAACCTCTTACATGCACCAGGAAGAAGAAGGTGAACTCCGGCGGAGCTGAGCGGGGAAGCGACACATGCAGGATATCGGGCGCACGATCTTAGTGAATCGCGGCACAGGGCATTATCGTCTGATAATGCTCTATAGGACGTAAATGTGCCCCATCCCGTCCCGTTGACACCGCCAATCCAGAATGTCCGACGAGGATTCGGAGTTGACGCGATTCACTAATCCTGCAATTTCCTGCATTCAATATCCTGCATGTGTCGCTTCCCCCGCTGAGGTCCGTGGGATTTCACCTTCTTATTCCCGGTGCATGTGAGTGCTGAACTTGCGACACAATTTGGTTTTTAAATTCCGCGGTTTGTCCGAATCAGTCGGGTTGTCCGACGTCCGCTCCCCCCGATTTGTGTTGCATGAAAGCCGTCGCCACAATGCGATCGTGTGCGCCAGAAACCCGAGGCAACTCAGGGCAAATCTGAAAAAAATTACCAAACCCGAAAATGCAGTGTTCGGACCCTTAGTAAATGTGCCCCATTATGTTTCCCAGGTAACAGATTACAGACAACCTCTGTGTAGTCTGAGCCTGCACACATGACCTCCTCTGTCAACTGTTCCGTAATTCTTATTAATCCACATTTAGATTGTTATAAAAATAACTTTGCATTGATGCATTGAAACTGAACCCTAACCCTTTCTGGCCATTACTATCCCCTAAATTAAAACACAGGGTGCTGAAGATCCTGTACAGGAATTCTGTAAGGCTGCATTCAGACTGCTGTATTATGGCTTGAATTTGGAGCCGAAATAGCAGTAAACTATTTCATTTTACAATGCGGGAATATGGACGCAGCAATATACGGTAGTTAACCATCAGGCAGTCTGACATCTGTTCATTAGGACTTCTGGGGTTCTGACTTTTGCTGCAGTAACTTAGACCCTAAAATATATCCATAGTACGTTGCCTTATAGTGATCTTGGTTCGCTGGGGATGTTGCTGTAAAGTTACCCTTAGTCCATTGTGTTGTACATTTTTTGGCCTTTATCACTTTCAATTGGTATAATACACAACTACCCCCGGATATCAAATAAAATAGGAATTATTTTCCAACATTTCAGTGTATTGTCTTTCTATTCTTGTCAGTTATATCAAGGAACTAAAATTCTTGCAATGTAATTAAAAATAAGACGGCTGAGTACAGTAGATGTGTGATGTAATTTACCTCTAAAACTGTTGTGCTGCCACTGCTCTATAACATTAAACATAACTCTGTATAATTTACTCAGCCCCTTCTGCTCTATAACATGCAACTCTCTATGTACCATGTGCTTGGCGTCTTTGGCCATATAACATAGAAAGGTCACTATGTACAATCTGTTCAGCTCCTCCTGCTCTGTAACATGCTGCCTGCAGATAGGACACTGTGCACAATCTGCTCAGCTCCTCCTGATCTATAACATGCTGCCTGCAGATAGGACACTATGCACAATCTGCTCAGCTCCTCTGCTCTATAACATACTGCCTGCAGATAGGAAACTATGCACAATCTACTCAATTCCTCCTGCTCTATAACTTGCTGCCTGCAGATAGGACACTGTGCACAATCTGCTCAGCTCCTCCTGCTTTATAACATGCTGCCTGCAGATAGGAAACTATGTACAATCTACTCAATTTCTCCTGCTCTATAACATAATACCTGCAGATAGGAAACTATGTAAAATCTACTCAATTCCTCCTGCTTTATAACATGCTGCCTGCAGATAGGACACTATGTACAATCTGCTCAGCTCCTCCTGCTCTTTAACATGCTGCCTGCAGATAGGACACTATGTACAATCTGCTCAGCTCCTCCTGCTCTATAACATGCTGCCTGCAGATAGGACACTATGTACAATCTACTCAGTACCTCTTGCTCTATGAGATGCTGCCTGCAGATAGGACACTATGTACGATCTGCTCAGCTCCTCCTGCTCTATAACATTCTATATTGTTGGGCACAGTGCAGTCACGACCCATAACTGGCGCAGACACTTTATTAATACATGAACAGGCAGTTTGCACGTTCTTTTCAGTGCAAAGTCGGACAGAAAACTGGCGCAAACACTTTCATTAATGTGGTCCAATGTGCAATCAGCTCTGCTTCACCTGCTCTAGAATTTGCTGCTTGCATATTAAACTACAGGCAGTCCCCGGGTTACGTACAAGATAGGTTCTGTAGGTTTGCTCTTAAGTTGAATTTGTATGTAAGTCGGAACTGTATATTTTATGATTGTAACCCCAGACAAAGTTATTGGGTTTTTTTGGTCTCTGTGACAATTTGATTTTAAAAATGTTGGATTGTCATAAAAACCAGGATTAACCATAACGCTTCATTGTAGACACCTGTGATAACTGCTATAGCGGTTTATCTGTTTATTATAGGCTGGGACTAAAGTAAATTACCAACATCCAGAGGTCCGTCTGTAACTAGGGGTCGTCTGTAAATCGGGTGTTCTTAAGTAGGGGACTGCCTGTAAATTTTCTTGAAGAGAGGTTTGCTGTAAAAAATGAGCTGATTATAAGGGTCTCATAGGCAATGTTCTTTCAATGAACTTGTGACTGTGCACCAACAATAAAAAGGGTTGTCCAACAGGTAAGGTAATTTCTGTACATAGTTCACCACCATTTTACTGTATATACAAAACACAAGGGTCTATCTTGTCAGCTCCTAAATAAAGACTTCCACCAGCACTACACCTACACTAAGGGTTCATTCACATGGCCATCTGCGGGGACGTACATGCGGCCGCAAATTTGCGGGCGCATGTACGTCCCCATAGATGGCACACATGTGTGGCACCGATCCGGGCCGCACACTGCAAAAAGATGGAGCATGTATAACGCATTGTCACGCACCATAATGCAAAATGCTAGATCATTGTGCACCTCCATCTCAATCTAAATATAGAGCAACTTCACAGACTGTTACCCACTCTGGACCCTTGTTCTGACATTACATGAATGGACTGTGCTATACCTATGCATTTACAACCCTAAATGGCATGATGTTAACCCATAACAAAAAACTGCTTTCATCTTTGTCTCCATAAACCATCAATTGCACGCTCAGCGCACAAGGACCACAACCCCAGCTCCACTTTGCTGCCAACCTCCTAGTAAATGGCGAACGAAGATGTGGCCCTAGACCAGGGGTCAGGAACCTTTTTGGCTGAGAGCGCCATAAGCGCCAAATATTTTAAAACATAATTCTGCGAGAGCCGTACAATATGTTTAACGGGACACTGACAGAACAATGGCTCCAGCAGTCATTAGTGTAGCAAGGAGTGTCCCCTCCCCCCTGTAGTAAGCCGCCATTGGACCAAAACAATGGTAATTCCCAGTAAAATATAGGATAGATAATTTCCATTCGAGCTTGTCCCTATACAGACGCCAACCGCTGCAGAACATCCATATACAGACGCCAACCGCTGCAGAACATCCCCATACATGAGCCAACCGCTGCAGAACATCCATATACAGACGCCAACCGCTGCAGAACATCCCCATACATGAGCCAACCGCTGCAGAACATCCCCATACACATGCCAACCGCTGCAGAACATCCCCATACACATGCCAACCGCTGCAGAACATCCCTATACATGAGCCAACCGCTGCAGAACATCCCCATACACATGCCAACCGCTGCAGAACATCCCCATACACATGCCAACCGCTGCAGAACATCCCTATACATGAGCCAACCGCTGCAGAACATCCCTACACATGCCAACCGCTGCAGAACATCCCTATACATGAGCCAACCGCTGCAGAACATCCCTACACATGCCAACCGCTGCAGAACATCCCTACACATGCCAACCGCTGCAGAACATCCCTACACCTGCCAACCGCTGCAGAACATCCCTATACACATGCCAACCGCTGCATAACATCCCTATACACATGCCAACCGCTGCAGAACATCCCTATACATGCCAACCGCTGCAGAACATCCCCATACACATGCCAACCGCTGCAGAACATCCCCATACACATGCCAACCGCTGCAGAACATCCCTACACATGCCAACCGCTGCAGAACATCCCTATACACGAGTCAACCGCTGCATAACATCCCTATACACATGCCAACCGCTGCAGAACATCCCTATACACATGCCAACCGCTGCAGAACATCCCCATACACATGCCAACCGCTGCAGAACATCCCCATACACATGCCAACCGCTGCAGAACATCCCCATACACATGCCAACTGCTGCAGAACATCCCTACACATGCCAACTGCTGCAGAACATCCCTATACATGAGTCAACCGCTGCATAACATCCCTATACACATGCCAACCGCTGCAGAACATCCCTATACACATGCCAACCACTGCAGAACATCCCCATACACATGCCAACCGCTGCAGAACATCCCCATACACATACCAACCGCTGCAGAACATCCCCATACACATGCCAACCGCTGCAGAACATCCCTACACATGCCAACTGCTGCAGAACATCCCTATACATGAGTCAACCGCTGCATAACATCCCTATACACATGCCAACCGCTGCAGAACATCCCTATACACATGCCAACCTCTGCAGAACATCCCTATACATGCCAACCGCTGCAGAACATCCCTATACATGCCAACCGCTGCAGAACATCCCCATACACATGCCAACCGCTGCAGAACATCCCCATACACATGCCAACCACTGCAGAACATCCCTACACATGCCAACCGCTGCAGAACATCCCTATACATGAGCCAACCACTGCAGAACATCCCTATACACATGCCAACCGCTGCAGAACATCCCCATACACATGCCAACCGCTGCAGAACATCCCTACACATGCCAACTGCTGCAGAACATCCCCATACACATGCCAACCTCTGCAGAACATCCCTATACATGCCAACTGCTGCAGAACATCCCCATACACATGCCAACCGCTGCAGAACATCCCTACACATGCCAACCGCTGCAGAACATCCCTATACACATCCCAACCGCTGCAGAACATCCCCATACACATGCCAACTGCTCCAGAACATCCCTATACATGCCAACCGCTGCAGAACATCCCCATACACATGCCAACCGCTGCAGAACATCCCTATACACATGCCAACTGCTGCAGAACATCCCCATACACATGCCAACCGCTGCAGAACATCCCCATACACATGCCAACCGCTGCAGAACATCCCCATACACATGCCAACCGCTGCAGAACATCCCTATACAGACGCCAACCGCTGCAGAACATCCCCATACAGACGCCAACTGCTGCAGAACATCCCTATACACATGCCAACCGCTGCAGAACATCCCCATACAGACGCCAACCGCTGCAGAACATCCTCATACAGACGTCAACCGCTGCAGAACATCTCCATACATGAGCCAACCGCTGCAGAACATTATAATACACACTTATTAAAGTGTCTGTTCCACTTATCTGTGGCTGCTGACTCCTTCTCAGGTGCTGGATGTCTCCCGAGTATGCAGCTCTCTTGGTCTCCTCTGTCTGAATCTCCCGGGCTGCTACATCCAGCGCTGGGATTGGCTGCAGGCAGACAGTCTCCTCCCCTCCCTCTCTCACACATGGAGGAAGCTGCTGCAAGGAGGGAGACAGAGGTGCCGCCCCTGAATTAACCCCGCGTACCCCTGCGCTGCTCTGCCGAATACATCCAGGGGCATACGGCCCCTGGTCTTGGCAGGCATCTTAGCAGTTGCTGCGGCTGTAGTAATGCCCCTGGATAGGAGCCCTGGCTGTGAGCCACATGCGGCCATCAAAAGAGCAACATCTGGCTCGTGAGCCATAGGTTCCTGACCCCTGCCCTAGACCAACCAACTTGGAGACAATGGGGCAGATTTACTTACCCGGTCCTGTCGCAATCCCGCGGTGCTTTGTCAGACGAGGATTCGGGTCTGCCGTGATTCACTAAGGTCGTGTGTCCAAAAATCTATTTTTCTGGCCAGATTGAGGCCCTCCTCCCTGACAGTTGCCTAAATAGACTCTAACTCCACCCCCCAATTAAAATTCCCCCTATCCCTAACACTGTTATTCTCCTCCCCCAATCATAACCACCCACGTATTATCCGTCCCTCCCTGTCCAGCCTGTCTTGCCCGCTCTCCGCCCAGCTAAGCAGGCTCCGCTCTCCCATGACCAGGACAGGGCTGAGACCGAGGGGTGAAATGGCTGCAAGGCAGAAAAAGGGCCTCCTTACCAAACCATAACGAAATAAATACACATACAACTTCTGGTTGGAAAGGTGCTGGTCACTGCTTTATTGAATTCTAGTAACAAAGGTCTGTAAAATATAAACTTTAGTACATAATAAGTACATAATAAAATATACAACACAAAACTCTTTTAATACAGGTACATTTATGTAAAGGGAGGGTTCAAGTACTTGCCAACAGAGCTGAAATCACTTTTTTCTATTTGACAACATCTAAGTATAATAAGAAATCAAAATTGGGGAAAACACCGCTCATAAATAACGCTCAGCGTGCAAGCCACACTTACCATATCCACAAGCCGCTAACCTCCTGGCAAGTGGCAAGAGCAGATGTGGCCACCAACCAACTATATTAACCAAACCATCTGCTGAGGATCACCCCCTGAAGCAGTCTATGATGAACCTTTCTTAAATAAAACCTGACATTACCAAAATCATCACCACCAATTTACCTTATTGCCAAGTGCCTGCCCACCTTACAAAAAACATCCTCATCTCCCTCATTTAAACCTCCCTATGCAAAAGAATCTTAAAGGGAACCCGTCACCCTATTTTCACAAATACAGGTAGTGGCAGGTTCCTATAGAGCTCTAGTAACTATCTGACCTCCTGCTTGTAGCTAAAAGTAGTTCCCCTCAGATCCCCATAAAATCAGAGTTATAATCTTGCCTGGTATCTATGCATCTTTGGAGCGAGTCCACGGGTCGTGGCCTAATATCATGTGACCAGGGTGACATCATCAAAGGTCCTTGAGCTACTTAATATGAAAACTGTACCCCATGTACATATCTGACCACATAAAACAATCACAGCAGCCTCCATGGACTTCTACTCCTCTCCATGCAGCCTGCTGTGATTTCATGTGATAAAATATGCTGTGATTTCATAACATATATGCTTAGAGTACAGTTCCTAATGCAACAAAAGCTATAGGACCTGTGATGATGTCACCCTGGTCACATGACATTATAGCAGCATACAGATATAGGATGGGGAGGAGCTGCTGGATTCAGCCCGAGGAGGCCACGCCCACCTGGACTCGCTGTAGCCATGCTTAGTTACCAGATAAAACTATAAAGTTGAATATATGGGGATCTCAGGGGAATATTTTTTAGCTACAAGCAGGGTGTCAGATAGGTTCCTATAGAGCTCTAGTAACTGTCACTACCTGTATTTGTGAAAATAGTGGTGACGGGTTCCCTTTAAGCTAATTGTATTCCTCCTCCCCGGAAACCTCGACCTTGACCACAAAAGATGGCTGGCCCTTCCCCCTTAAAAAAAACCCTACTGGCTCCTCCCCCAAAATCAAATCCAACTATCATCTGCTACTAAACTCCAACCCGCAAAATTGCTCCTCTCGCCTTTTTTCCACCCTCCCAGCCGTCCTGTCATGACCATGTTCTGCCTACCTGTGGCCAGCTCCATGCTCACATGACTATTGTGAATTATTTTTCTAACAGTGTTGAACCTGATTGCACCACCCCCTCCGCAACTCTGCTCTGGTCCAGCAATAGTTAATCCGCTGTGACCGCTGTGAGTCCCAATCACCAGGAGCAGAGATTCAGCTTGCTCATAAATATCCTGCCACAGTTAATACATTGCTGGTCAAAGTCTCCATTCTAATAAGATTTCACTTAAGATACACTGAGGCAAGTAGGCAGGGCTTTTTGGGGGGTTGGAGTTTTAGGTCTCATTGTCTTTGTCCTCCATGAACTCAGTCTCTTCAGTGTCGGACTGGTGGACCAAGGGCCCACCAGAGAAATTGATTTTGGGGACCCACCTACTGCTACATGGGAATATTAAAAACTTGAGTATAAGTCGAGTTTTTCAGCACAAAGAATGTGCTGAAAAACCTACATCGGCTTATACTTGAGTCTTTAGAAAAACCCATGTAGGGCAGCAGCTACAGGTTAATTCTGGGGGGCAGGGGCTGCAGGCTATATACTGGGGGGCAGAGGCTGCAGGCCATATACTGGGGGGCAGGGGCTGCAGGCTATATACTGGGGGGCGGGGCTGTAGTATATATACTTGCAGGCAGGGGTTACAGGCTATATACTGGGGGGCAGTGGCTTTAGGCAATAGACTGGGGGGCAGGGGTTGCAGGCAGTAGGGACTGCAGGCTATATACTAAGGGGCAGGGTCTATATACTAAAAAATTGTGGGTCCCCTCTCATTTCCCCCCTTTTATTGTGGTCTTTCTCTTTTCCCCCTCTAATTATGGGCCCCTTGTATATATCCCTCTTATTGTGGAATCGCTTTATCCATCCCTCATTATGTATCCCCTTATCTCCCCCTCTCTTATTGTGCGCCCCCTGGCATCTCCCCCTCTCATTGTGGGCCCCCCTGATCTTCTGTACCCCCTTCTCACCCTTCCCTCATTTATGGCCCCTCTCACCTCCCTCCTCTTAATATTGTCCCCTTGTACCTCCCCTTCTTATTGTGGGACCCCTGGTATCTCCCTCTCTCATCTCCCCCTCTTTTTCTAACCCACTCACAACTCCACCTCTCATTTTGGGCTCCCCTATTTTGTTGGCTTCCCCATCTTCTAGGCCCCCTCAAATTTTAGCCTTTTATTGTGGCCCCTCTCATTTCCCTATTTTTAATGAGGCCCCCACTTTTCTCCCCATATTTTTGTGGGCCCACTTATCTACCCCATCATAGTGTATCCCCCTCTCCTCTTTGTTTTTTTTTAAACTATGTTACAAACACCACATACCTCACCTTTCCAGGTTCTCCAGCAGCCCTTCCTCTTCTCTGCTGCTGTGTACAACAGGCCAGCAGGTGATGACGTCATCATATCGCGCCTGCCGATATGGCAGGCATCATCATTGCTTTACACTCCATCGGGCACAGTTAAAGTCCCGAAATGGAAAAAGGGGCGGAGTCGGTGAGGTGAGGAGATGGAGTCGTCATGGAGAGGGGGCAGAGCCAGCAGGTGTCAGAGCCCACCGGGGCTTTCACTGCCACACCGGTGTGTCAGTCCGACCCTGACTATATACAGCTCCCCCAGCAATCACTGTATACAGCCCCCCCCCCTGGTAATCACTATAAAAAGCTCCCCCAGCAATCACTGTATACAGCTCTCTGTGTATAATATAGCCATGTGGGGCTGTGTATAATATAGCCATGTGGGGCTGTATATAAATAACCAGGAGTGGGTTTTGGGATGATAAACTAGGGATTATTTTAGGGTTTAATAGGAGGTAACTCTACAACATTTGAGGTGCCTTGCAAGGGCAGCATATTTTTTAGTGGCAGTTTATCAACATCCAAATTATGTCTAATCATTAACCCCTTCCTGCCGCAGCCCTTTTTCGTTTTTGTGTTTTCATTTTTCACTCCCCACATTCAAAAATCTGTAACTTTTTTATTTTTCCATGTACAGAGCTGTGTGACAGCTTATTTTCTGCGTAACAAATGACACTTCAAAATGGTGGTATTTAATATTCCATGACGTGTACTGGGAAGCGGGAAAAAAATTCCAAATGCAGTGAAATTGGTAAAATAACGCATTTGTGCCGTATTCTTGTGGGCTTGGATTTTACGGATTTCCCTGTACGCCCCAAATGACATGTCTACTTTATTCTTTGGGTCGGTACAATTACGGTGATAACACATTTATATAGGTTTTATAATGTTTTCATACATTTAAAAAAATTAAAACCTCCTGTACAAAAATTTTTGGGGGGATTTTGCCATCTTCTGGCGCTAATAACTTTTTTATTATTTGGTGTACGGAGCTGTGGATGATGTAATTTTTTGTGGATTTTGATGACGTTTACAATTATGTCATTTTTAGGACTGTACAACCTTTTGATCACTTTTTATAGATAAAAGTGCCATTTTCGACTTTGGGGGCGCGATTTTCCGTTATGAAGTTAAACGCAGTGAAAAAACGTTATCATATTTTGATAGATCGGGCATTTTCGGACGCGTTGATACCTAATGTGTTTATGATTTTTACTGTTTATTTATATTTATATCAGTTCTAGGGAAAGGGGGGTGATTAGAATTTTTTATTTTTTTATTATAATTTTTTTTAAACTTTTTTTTATTTTTATTTTTACTATTTTTCAGGCTCCCTAGGGTGCTTTATCCCTAGGGTGTCTGTACGATCCTATCATATACTGCCATACTACAGTATGGCAGTATATGTGGATTTTACTCCTCATTCATTACAATGTGCTGATAGCACATTGTAATGAAAGGGTTAATCCGAAGATGCGCCGCCATCTTTTTGAAACCGCCGGCGCCGATCATGGGTGTTACGGTAAGCCTTTGCTGCAATATGCAGCAAAGACTTACCGGCTATGGAGAGGGCTCGGCGCGTGACCCCTCTCCATGCATCGGGACCTGGCATGTGACGTACTATAACGTCACATGTCGGTGAGGGGTTAAAACTGAAAAGTATACCGAATCCGAGACACCTAGAAACAACCTACACCTAGAAATCACAAATAATAAAATAGCGCTGGACCTGCACTGGATTATTTGTCTGAAACTTTGTCTTACATCAAGACTACATGTGAATGGTAAGAGGTAACCTAGTGGGCAGTAATGTGCCTTACAATAGCTCTAATAATTGTAGAATCATCTCATACCATTAAATATTGTAAAATTGTGGAAATATATTATCCAAAGATATTCAGTGCAAAAAATTCCAATTTAATTATTAGCCTCTTCCTACCCTAAATTATTTAAAGAATAAAGTTTTGATGATCGTAGGATATTTACTGCCAATCCATATAGGGGCGGCTGTAATGACACACAACGTCTGTGGAATAATCATTTTTAGGAGCATCCTGATAAATCCCAGCAGCCCACAATGTTCAACTGCATGACGGCACTGCCCTTCCCCACCCAACTGGCGAATGGGTTGAGAAGTCGAAATTCCTGGATCTGCACCGAGAATTGCTACTTAATCCTGGGTTGTATGCATTTTTGCAGGCGTACAAGCCATGAAAATTATGGCCCATGGTGTATCAATCAATCGTCATCTATACACCATAGTAACAAGTGTACTGAATATTCTAGAACACCAATATGATGACTTCATGCTCTGTCATGGTAACCCATGGCATGGAACCTTTGCTCCGATCATCTCAAAATAAATATGTGATGTCATAGATGATTTGATGACATCACAGCCTCCTATATCCCACTGTCACCCCTTGAAGCAAACCATTACCTTACAGACTCCCAAGGGTGAGGTAATCACGATGCATTCTGCAGCAAAAACCGAAATACGGAGAAGAGCCCAAAGAGATCGGGTTCTATTACAGAGGAGAGGAATTGATGAAGAGCAGGAACCATTATTCAACTTATGGGTAATGGACTGTCCACCAACTGATGTGGACATTGATGATTCAAACATGGCATACAAAAGACTGGATCTGGAGAAGACCCGAAAGACCAAGAGACATGAAATCCTTACACAGAAAAGGAAAATGGAGAACCTGATGGAATCTCACTCTGCCAATGAAGACCTTAACAGGGCCATTCTCAACAGCATGAAAAAACTTGGAGAATTGGTCCCTGCATCAAGGAGGAGGAACAAATACTCAATCCTCAAGAAACTCCGAAATATCAGCTCAGAGTTTGAGATGGAAGAGGTTCTCCAAGTCACACCACAACATGTCTCTTTCACCAGATCCCACAGTCAAGAGACTCCAAACCTACAGAGAGAGGCAGCCAAGAGGAGAATCAGGAACAACAGAGATTGGGTTGTCCAAGGATTGAGAGGTCTCGTCTATGCCAAAGCCATAATTAATGGAAATGGAGCGTTAAGAAGATCCGGGTCACCAGCCATCAACATGTCCTTCAAAGAGAGCAAGAAAGGTTCAGAGATTGTCTCTGCACCCAATGGATCCTTGGAACCAGGTAAGATGGAAATCACTTAGTACAGGCAGTTCCCGGGTTACGTACATGATGGGTTCTGCAGGTTTGTTCTTAAGTTGAATTTGTATGCAAGTCGGAACTGTATACTTTATAATTGTAGCTCAAGGCAAAATTTTTTGGGGTCTGTATGACTATTGGATTTTAAAAATGTTGGGTTGTCATAAGAACCAGGATTAACAATAAATCTTCATTACAGACACCTGTGATAACTGTTATAGCTGTTTATTGTAGTCTAGGACTAAAGTACAATAAATTACCAACATCCAGAGGTCCGTTTGTAACTAGGGGTCGTCTGTAAGTCAGGTTTCTTAAGTAGGGGACCGCCGTGTACTATAAAACTTGGGGACAGAGGGGGGTAGTTTGTTTTATATTATGTATTAGGCCTTTATTAAATTCTAGAGATCTATTAAAAATGCCCTTGTTTCCAATAGCAACCACTCACAAATCAGATTCCATTATTCCAGAGAGTTCTAAATTCTAAAATGGAATCTTAGGTCTGATTTTTATCCTAGTTGCTAGGGGCAACAAGGTTTTGTTTTAACCCCTTAATGCTGAAGCCACTTTTCACCTTCCTGACACGGACCATTTTTAAAAATCTGCCCTGTGTTGCTATAAGTGGTTATAACTTCGAAACGTTTTAACATATCCAAGTGATTTTGAAATTTTTTCCTCATGAAAATCAGATTTTGTTGAAAATGTGGAAAAATTCGCGATTTTCGAAATTCAATATGTTCTACTTTTTCCGTACATAGTCATAACAGCAAAAAAACCTAATAACTAACATTTACCGAATGTCTACTTTATGTGGACATGATTTGTTACACATCCTCTCATTTTTGTAGGAGGTAATGGGGCTTTGAACTTTAGGTGCGATTTTTCACTCACATTTGCATAAAAAACGCAAAATCCTGCTATTGAGGGACCAGCTCAGGTTTCAAGTCACTTTAAGAGGCCAAAATAAAAGTAAAACCCCATAAATTACCCCATTATAGAAACTACACCCCTCAATGTATGTAAAACAACTTTGAAGTTTGTTAACCCTTTAATTGTTTTACAGGGGTTAAAACAAAATCGGATGCAATTTCGAAATTACATTATTTTTGGCTAAATGAATGTTTTTTTCATAAAATGTACAAATTCTCAATGGATAAAATACCAAAACGCTCCACAAAATTTGATTCCCAATTTCTCCTGAGTATAACAATCCCCCATATGTGGTGGTAACCTGCTGTATGGGCACACGCCAGGGCATCGAAGGGAAGCTGCGCCATTCAGAGCAGATTATGCATTGTCTGTAATTTACTGATGAGATTTTATTAACTCTTGAATGTACAGAGGAAAAGAAAATCGTCAATTTTGGTTTTCCTTTCTTTTTGTATCTTTTTGGGGGTTGTACACCGTACAGTAAAAACACGGTCGTCCCCGGTCACCTAGTTGTCCCAAGCTGCATGGATTTACACGGTGGTATCTCTTCCTGCACACAGGATGATTATCATCTACATACAAACTCTCTTCACGCATGCGCGGTCTTACTTCCCCCGATTGGGGATTGACACGGACTGAGAAGCCTGTAAGCCGCATAATCGATGTATTTTAAATAGTTAAAGAACTTAATAGATATGTATATCCTCTGTATACCCCAGACTCTCTTTACTTTATTTGTTTTGCACTTTATTGCACTTAAGCACTTTGCTCCAGGCTTGAGCGATCGGTCTGGGAGCATATGCGAAGCGTTACTGGTAACCATGACTACCATGTGGAGAGTGTGTTACCTCTTAACCTCTTTTCACTTTATATTATGCACTTTATTGATGTACCACTATCAGTACTTTGTATTGTATTGGTATGGAGACACATGTACTATTACTAATATATTCTATTGTAATGTTTTCACGTTGTTAACTTTGTACACACATGTGGAGGTAATTACCTGACAGCCATTTAAGGCGCCAGGCAGATACCTCACTATGCTTGAGAATGTCTTGATTGAATAGACGAAACGTCGCATCATGAAGGTGGAATAAATACACATTTACGGAGTGCTGCTTCAGTATTTTTTCTTTCTTGTACAGTAAAAACACTATATTATCCTTATTCTATAGATCATTACGATTACGGTGATACCTAATTTATATAGTTTTTATATATTTTTACTGGAAAAAAACTAATATAAAGAAAATCTCATTTGTTTTCGTATCGCCATCTTTTTGGAGATATAACTTTATATTTTTGGGTTGACAGAGCTGGTTTAGGGCTAATCTTTTACGAGTTGTCCTTTTCAGTGGTGCCATTTTAGCAAACATAACTATTTTTGATTACTGTTTGGAACATTATTGTGTAGGGATTTTATGAAAAATGCACATTTTTGATGAGTTTTTCGGGTTTCGTTTTTACGGCGTTCACCGAGTCCAATAAGGTTTCTGAGTTATTGTACAGTTTGTTACGGATGCGGCTATACCAAATATGTGGGGTTTTTTGGTAATTTTGAGGGTTTTTTACTTTAGTGTATAGGGAATGTTTGTGTTTAGGGGACTTTTACTTTATTTAATTAATTCTTGTTATTAGAAAAACTTGCCAACTTTCTAACAGGTTGGCTTGAACAAGCGATGCTCTGATAGCTTGTTCAAGCTCTTCTTCACCTAATACAGTGTAATACAAATGTATTTATGTATGTACTGTATGTTATGTGTTACAGCCAGGTCCTGTTACAGCTAGGAGGCAGGACCCAGCTCTGGGAGATGGATCGCGCAGCCACGGGGCACTGGTAGACCCCGGGGCTGCGACCGGAGGATCAGAGCCCCCCTGGTAAGCGTCGAGGGGGGCATCCGATTTACCCGAAATGCCCCTTGCACGCCGCGCTCAAGTGTGACCGTGGCATGTAATGGGTTAACACCCGCAAGCGGTTGAATCTCCGATCGCTGGTGTAAGAGGCGGTTGTCAGCTATAATATACAGCTGACACGCACAGCTTCTGGCGCCGGCTCCGATCAGGATTCGTAATAGTACTTCAAAATGCGGGAGCGCACCTACCGCCAAGCAGTACTATTACGTCAAATGTCGGGAAGGGGTTAAAGTTATTATTAATGTAGTTTCACTATAAGAAGCCTATATGTAAGAATAGATTTTCAGCTTCTTATATAAAAATAAATTGAAGGTGACTTGTGTAATCATAAGGAATCATATTTTATCTCAGCAGATGGAAGCGTTCAGCCAGACTCTGACATAGCGGCCATCCCAGCGGAAGACCTTGCCAGTGCCCGTGCCCAAACCCCAACACAACTTGTTAACAGCATAAGACCTTTCGATGTTAACAATCTTGAGTTTCAGAAAGACCTTGGAAAGGGGGCATATGGAAAGGTAAGTGGCCAAAACATGAATCTACTTTTATTCATCGCACACATCTTTATCAAAAATCAAGTATTTTTCCTTATAATTCTCAATCTGATCTGTTATCATTCTCCTTCAGGTTGTCCTGGCATCAGATCCCATCACTGATGAACTGCTGGCCGTAAAGATCATGTCCAAGAGTAAAATGAAGGACACCATCTCCACAGAACTGGAAGTCCTTAGAATTGGAGCTGAATGTCGCTTCCTGACATCTTTGCGGGGATCTATGGAGACGACCAACAAATACATCATAGCGATGGACTATATGGCCGGAGGAGACCTGTTCGGCCTGATGATGGAATGGATGCCCTTTGACATGCAGACAACAAGGTACATTTCTTATATTGCAGTTAAATTGTTAAAAAAACATCCTAAAAAATCTGGTCTTTGTGGTCCTAGAGAATGGGGCCCAGGAAGGACTACAAAGACATGAGTAGACAATGTCACTGATCTATCATCTACTTTCTTCTCCACAGACCCTTCGCGGCAGAGATGTTCTGCGGACTCCGATATCTTCATGACCACGGCGTCATACACCGGTAAGTCAGACATAAATCTATCCTCTATGATTCCTTATATTACTTACATTATGGGTGATGTTCATTTTTATAAATTCTTTCTTTCCGCAGTGACCTGAAGCCTGAAAATATTCTCCTTGATGACATCGGACACATTAAAATTGCTGACTTCGGCATCTCGGCAATAAATGTGTTTAGGGAAGACACCACCACAGGCGTTGCAGGCAGCACTGGATATATAGCCCCAGAGGTAAGGAACATCATATAACTACTAAGCCATTTTCTATCACAGACCGATCCTCTTAGGGCTGTGCGTGTAGACCCTGCCTTATCTCTCGACTGATGTCTTACAGGTGCTGGATGGGGAGCCGTATAATCATCTTGTGGACTCATTTGCATTTGGCGTCATCCTCTATATGATGAGCGTAGGAGATGAACCATTCTACGGCCAAGGCTCACTGGAGGATTACTACTGGTCACTGCAGGAAGATGTCCCTGATTTTCTCCCGGGAACATGCCCTGATGCCATCGATTTCATCCAAGGGGTGAGTAGTAAGATGAAGAAGGATAACAGTGGGTGTATTATATAGAAATCATACTTTATATTATATCTAATTATTTCTCTAATTTTCCAGCTATTGTGCAAATCTCCATGTGACCGTATAGCAATGACATCGTCCACCAGATCCCACCCGTTCTTTAACACAATTGACTGGGACGACGTGGAGTCCGGCAACGGCCGCCCACCATTCCAATGGGACTTTGTAAGTATCAGACGCATTCAAAGTCTGTTATCAGTTACATATAGACACATGTTTTTAAACATTCAAACCATTATTATTACCTCCACCATATACACAATTATACAGATAAGAAGAAGAAGATACTTAGATATTATTTGTTTTGTGTTTTTACAGGAGTAAATGGCTGATAAAATCCAGCCCGCTCCAGTAACATCCAGGAAGAATCTAATTTATGGCTTCTCTACCGATTGTGACTTTTCAACTGATTGTGACCAGTCTGCCACCATATACTGTAACATTCACATAGATTCGAGCACCAATATTCCAGGGATATATTCCGATCGCCATATATGGGGTCAGGAAGGAATTTTTTCCTCTCATGTGAGGACATGCCAACCAAATGTCCTCAGAGGTTTTTTTCGCCTTCCTCTGGATCGACATAGCAAGTCATTATTAGGTTAAAACTGAAGAACTTCTTTTAACCATACTTGCTATGTAACCATCTACACAGCTCATCTATGATCATGGTGGCAATGACTTTACCTACCGATTGTGACAGAAAGCAGCTACGGCTACTTCACTTACCGGATATGGATTTAAAGAAGAAAGTCAATAAGACCAGACTTCCACCACATAACATTCACATAGATTTGAGCACCAATATTCCAGGGAAATATTCCGATCGCCATATATGGGGTCAGGAAGGAATTTTTTCCTCTCATGTGAGGACATGCCAACCAAATGTCCGCAGAGGTTTTTTTCGCCTTCCTCTGGATCGACATAGCAAGCCATTATTAGGTTAAAACTGAAGAACTTCTTTTAACCATACTTGCTATGTAACCATCTACACAGCTCATCTATGAACATGGTGGCAATGACTTTACCTACAGATTGTGACAGAAGGAAGCTACGGCTACTTCACTTACCTGATATGGGCTTAAAGAAGAAAGTGGATGCTACTTCATCTACCAAATATGGACTCATAGAAAGAAGCGTCTACTACTTCAACCGTCGGTCATGGAACGACTGGAGGAATCTGCTGTTCCTTCACTTGCAGCCATGATAGACACAAGAAAGGGTTCTCTCCCCTTCTTCACCTAACGGTCCTGGACTGACAGAAGGTTGCATCAGCACCTTCATCCAACAGCCATGGCAGACACAAGAAAGGGTTCAATACCCTCCTTCACCTGACGGTCATGGACTGACAGAAGGTTGCATCAGCACCTTCATCCAACAGCCATGGCAGACACAATGGAAGGGTTCAATTCCCTCCTTTACCTACCGGCCATGGACCGAAAGAAGGCAGCATCTGCTCCTTCTGCTACCGGCCATGTGCAGACACTGTGATGGGGTTCCATCCTCACCTGCAGGTTATGGACCAGGAGAAGGATGCAGATGCTCTTTCAACTACTGGCCATAGCAGACACAACGAAGGGGATAATCCCCACATACCGGCCATGGACCAATTGAAGGATGCGGCTTGCTCCTTCATCTACTGGCCATGTGCAGACTTAAAGAAGCGGCTATCCCGCTGATTCACCAAACATTCATGGGCCCACAGAAGGATGCGGCTGCTCCTTCATCTACTGGCCATGGATAGACAGACAAAAGGCCACATGGATCTACATGGTGTTGAAGAAAGAATCCAGGGAAATTTCCATCTAGACAAGTCACACTTAAGATTCCTGCTCTTCTCCTCTCCTTCATGTGTGATCTAGACCTGGATTTCCGAAGCAACTCCAAAGTACAAGCCAAGGCCTCCAGAGAAGAATCCCATCTGCCCTTCTCTATCACTGTGCATAAAATCACAACTTTCTTGCACAAATAAAATACTTTATAACATCTATAAAAGTTTTTGCTCAACTCTTTATATACAAACCTTATTAAATATCCAGATTCCTCCGGGTTGGGGGAGGGGTGTATGACATCAGGATGAAACTATAGAGACATAGAAATGTGGAGCGTGTGGTGCACCGTATAATCTGCTGCCCTTATGGATTTTTATAGAAGACCGACCCACCTTACAGCGTGTGATTCAGAGATAATACATAGGACCACGTTAGGCATCACCCAAAATTAAGACAGAGTCCCAACTTATAATGATTTCCTGCCTGATGGAGACCAAAATGAAACATTCTATTGGACAACAGGAGAATGTAAGACTCTGAAAGACTCTGGACTGTCATATGTAATAGGGTTGTAGGTTATTGCGACATATGAATGGGGTCTCTTATAATGGTGTATTACACAAGAAGCACATGTTTCTTACACTAGATATAACAAAAATAAAGCGTCGTGCATATAATATATAAGTGAGTACAGTATATAATAGAAGAGTGGACACTCACTGTATTTTATTAAATGGATAAGCAATAAAGATGAGCGAGCACTAAAATGCTCGAGTGCTCATTATTCAAGACAAACTTTTCCCGAAGCTCGAGTGCTCGTCTCGAATAACGAGCCCCATTGAAGTCAATGGGAGACTCGAGCATTTTTCACTGAAAGAACAGATTGAAAGAACACAGTGAAGAACACATTGCAGATGTTTCCATACATCTGCAATGTGTTCTTCGCACATTGTTCTTCACATACTATTGTGAAGAACACCCTTGGCCCGCGTGTCTTCCGATAAGTTAGCAGATGTTTGGAACATCTGCAATCTGTTCTTCACTGTGTTCTTTCTGTGCTGTTGGTCCTGCTCCAGCCCCGCTCCGCTCCAGCCTCCGCTTCAGCCCCCGCTCCACTCCTCCATGCCCGCTCCAGCCCCGCTCTGATCCTCCATGCCCGCTCCAGCCCCGATCCGATCCTCCATGCCCGCTCCAGCCCCGCTCTGATCCTCCATGCCCGCTCCAGCCCCGCTCCGATGCTCCGTGATGCCCGCTCCAGCCCCGATGCTCCGTGATGCCCGCTCCAGCCCCGATGCTCCGTGATGCCCACTCCAGCCCCAATGCTCCGTGATGCCCGCTCCAGCCCCGATGCTCCGTGATGCCCGCTCCAGCCCCGATGCTCCGTGATGCCCACTCCAGCTCCAATGCTCCGTGATGCCCGCTCCAGCCCCAATGCTCCGTGATGCCCGCTCCAGCCCCGATGCTCCGTGATTCCCGCTCCAGCCCCGATGCTCCGTGATGACCGCTCCAGCCCCGATGCTCCGTGATGCCCTCTCCAGCCCTGCTCCGTAATGCCCGCTCCTGCCCTGCTCCGTGATGCCCGCTTCAGCCCCACTCCGTGATGCCCGCTCCAGCCCCGCTTCGTGATGCCCGCTCCAGCCCCGCTCTGTGATGCCCACTCCAGCCCCGCTCCTTGATGCCCGCTCTAGCCCTGCTCCGTGATGTCCACTTCACCCCCGCTCCGTGATGCCTGCTCCAGCCCCGCTCCGATCCTCCATGCCCGCTCCGATCCTCCATGTCTGCTCCAGCCCTACTCCGATCCTCCATGCCCGCTCCGATCCTCCATGTCTGCTCCAGCCCCGCTCGGCTCCTCCATGCACACTCCGATCCTCCATGCCTGCTCCAGCTCCGCTCCGCGATGCCCACTCCTCCATGCCCGCTCCAATCCTCCATGCCCGCTCCAGCCCCGCTCCACTTCAGCCTCCGCTCCTGCATGCCTGATCCAGCGTTGGCGCTCGTGTCTTCGGCTAAGTGAGCAGATGTTCTGAACATCTGCAATCTGTTCTTCACTGTATTTTTCACTATTCATCACTTAAATGATCCAGTGTTCACTGTTTTAATTGTATTCTTCACTGTTCTTCACTGCCTTTTCTTAATTAAATGCTCGATCTCGAGCAGGGGAAATACTTGTCCGAGCAATGAGCCGTTCCAAGTACTCTAATACTCGAATGAGCATCAAGCTCGGACGAGTATACTCGCTCATCTCTAATAAGCACCATATATAAGTGAGGACACAATAGAAAAAGAAAAAATGCTGTGTATATAAGAACAATGGGGGGGGGGGGGCAGAGAAGGCACATGAATCTTCCCCCTGCATGCCAATTTTTGGCTTTCTATATCCCACACCTCAGAGAACAGGCGGGGTGCAGGGCTCACGGAGGGCGTACTGGGGCATGAACGCCTTGTCCTCCACATTTAGTGAATATAGGCAAAGGGCCGACAGCAGGGAGGATTTTAAGACTGGAGTTAAAAAAAACGCCACCTCCCTCCCCCATTGTGTTTTGGACCTTTTTTTACCTCCTGACCAGTTTGGCTTTGGGCTAATCCCAAGGTTGCTACCCAGGTGTAATAATAGCTGTGTAAATAGTTATTTCACTACCACTTTTAATTCCCCAGTCTACAGCCCTTGAGATTTCCATGTTTTCATGAAAGAATTACTATACTGTGTTCTATTCAGTTGTGATTCATGAGATTCAGAAGAAAAAAAATCAGAATAATTTATTCATATATTATTATGTGGAAGTGGCTCATCGGAGTCCGATTTTTGTTTTCTGAATCTCATGAACCCCTACTGGACAGTACTATCCAGGTTACAGGACAGTGTGCAGCCATCACCACTATAGGCGTACCATCTAGCCCAGTGGTGGCGAACCTATGGCCCTGGTGCCAGAGATGGCACTCGGAGGCATCTCTGTGGGCACACGGGCTGTCTCCCAGGCACAGAGTTTGCCAGACATGGTATCTTCCTGCAGTCTCAGGCACTCCAAGTAGGGCCCTGCTATTTTAAAGTGACCCATCCTGTGCTGCTTGGTCCTTTTCAAAGAGTGAGGAGGTGTGGACAGGGTGGGATTGGAGCTCAAAGATTCTGGTAGCAATAAGTTTGTTACTGTCTAAATTGCCGTGTTGGCACTTTGGGAAAAGCGAGTGGTTTTTGGGTCTCATTTTGGGCACTCGATCTCTAAAAGGTTTGCCATCACTGATCTAGCCTATCTCAGGTAATTCCCCACCAATTGGGACCCGGGACACCTGTGGGATAGTCCACCTGATTTGACTCCTCTTACTACTCTATGGGAGCGCGATCTCTCTTTTTTGAGTAATTCCTTCCTACATAGTATAATACCCCCATTAGTGCCTCCCCCCCACATTGTGATAGCAGCTCTGTGTCTAGGCTCGCTGTAGCATGTGCATTACATGTGCTGTACTGTGCAGGCTGCAGAGCCATGTCCTGCTTTCTGAGGCTGCTTTTAATCCACAAATATTAGCATAACTGAGGTTGGGGTCTCCTACAATATAAAGATTATACCTGCAGCTAAGTTTGTCAGCTTCTCTCATTTCAGCAGACCGAGTATTTTTTTTTTTTCACTAGAAAGACTGAAGGCATGAACTACCCGTATCTTTAAGTAAACGCATTGGCACCTTAATGCCGCAGTAAACCCCTTACCAACCAACTTATGAATAAAACAGATTACAACTCTTGCTGGGTGTAAAAAGGTTGCAGCTTTATTATCTCCATACAACAAAGCCAAAGGCTTAAGACACTTGAAATTTTAATTGTTGTCCTTGAGCTCGGCCACTGTATGCCAGCTGCACTCCCAGCTGGCAAGTCAGCCAGCCGAGCCTTTCCAACACATTTCTCCCTTTCCGCCAGATGCGACTTAAGAGATAAACAAGAAAACATTGTAAATTCACATAAACAACAATAAATATAACACAGGGAGGGAGGGAGGGTGGGCCGCTTCGATGCCGACTCTGCCAAGAGGTAGGAAACAGGGGCTTATAATACCCCACGTAAACTAGGCGGGGGGAACAGGGTGAGGTAGCAGAGGGGGAAGGATGGTACCCCAAAATAAGCCCGCCTCCCTCACCCTTAGCATTAAGGTAGGAACGGCCAATATAAACTCTTATTCCCCAAAAATAGCCACAGCCTTCGTTCCCAGGGCACCTTCCTTAATTAGTCAGGGGTACCCTCCAATACGGAAGCTGCCTTGTATACAGCACATACCTATTACACACAAATATAATATGTACTTGCATAGATGTAGCTTATACCTATTACACACTTATATAATATACACTCACATACATATATTACATACAGCACATTCCTAATACACACCCATATAATATATACTCACATAGATGCAGCATATACCTATTACACATGTATATAATATATATATATACACTCACCGGCCACATTATTAGGTACACCATGCTAGTAACGGGTTGGACCCCCTTTTGCCTTCAGAACTGCCTCAATTCTTCGTGGCATAGATTCAACAAGGTGCTGGAAGCATTCCTCAGAGATTTTGGTCCATATTGACATGATGGCATCACACAGTTGCCGCAGATTTGTCGGCTGCACATCCATGATGCGAATCTCCCGTTCCACCACATCCCAAAGATGCTCTATTGGATTGAGATCTGGTGACTGTGGAGGCCATTTGAGTACAGTGACCTCATTGTCATGTTCAAGAAACCAGTCTGAGATGATTCCAGCTTTATGACATGGCGCATTATCCTGCTGAAAGTAGCCATCAGATGTTACAGGGTACATTGTGCTCATAAAGGGATGGACATGGTCAGCAACAATACTCAGGTTGGCTTTGGCGTTGCAACGATGCTCAATTGGTAACAAGGGGCCCAAAGAGTGCCAAGAAAATATTCCCCACACCATGACACCACCACCACCAGCCTGAACCGTTGATACAAGGCAGGATGGATCCATGCTTTCATGTTGTTGACGCCAAATTCTGACCCTACCATCCGAATGTCGCAGCAGAAATCGAGACTCATCAGACCAGGCAACGTTTTTCCAATCTTCTACTGTCCAATTTCGATGAGCTTGTGCAAATTGAAGCCTCAGTTTCCTGTTCTTAGCTGAAAGGAGTGGCACCTGGTGTGGTCTTCTGCTGCTGTAGCCCATCTGCCTCAAAGTTCGACGTACTGTTCGACATGTTTCACCAGCAAGCTGGCTTCATCAGCTTGCTGGCCAGCCCTACCCCTGATGAAGCCAGCTTGCTGGTGAAACATGTCGGGGGGCTAAAGTGCAACTTTTTAACTAGCAGCTAGGTTAGGCTCTGAGCTAGTTTATACATTAACAACTACGAATAGTGACCTATCAGGGACAGTGTAGCATTCTATCTAGACACTTAATCAGTATCGTCTTTCTACAGTGTAGAGCTCAGGTCTCAACATATGACCAACCAATATCTATCTCTAGAGGACTAACAACTATAGTCATACTTTGCAATCTAATAATACTCCTCCAAGATACTCTGATGGTATAAACATGTAGTACTGTAGTGTCTGGCAGCAGATACACACTTACTACCATACCTCAGTAGGAGCTCTCACAGAGATATAAATATACTGCCAATATAGCAGGGATATCTGTTCTTTGAGCACTACAACACTGATATCCCAGTCATTGTTCATACTCTATTTGCCGTTCATAAGAGTTTGACCTACAACTCATGAACGCTCCATTTATGACTCAATGAGCCTACCCTACTGTGTTTTTAACACATCTTCCTTTTGAGCACTTGGTAGCAACGCTACTAAACAATATATTCTCTTAATCCTGAGACTAATAAACGCTAAGTTTTATTATGTGTTAATAATATATTTTTTGTCCGGATATGGGTATCTTTGTCTGCCAATAGCAGTATTGTATTCTTCCGATTACCCATAAGAGATTCATAAGAACTGAACTAATTAAAATAGGCATCAAAGCAAACATAGAAAGAAACAAAGAGATCAATAATACCTGTAAAAAAATAGCAACCTTAGAAGCCCAACACAAAAGAACTTACCTTTATGGAACCTACAAGGAGTTATTAGCAGCTAGAGATCACCTGCGTAATTTATACCTCAACACGTATTCACACTCCCTAAAAAGAATGAAAATAAAGTTCTACTCACAAGACCAAAAAGCTGGAGCAGTGTTAGCCAAAAAACTTAAAAAAGAGCCCTAAAATCCAAAATCCCGTTAATATCCCATCCCCATACTAGGGAAACAATAATGGGGCAGATTTACTTACCCGGCCCATTCGCGATCCAGCGGTGCGTTCTCTGCGCTGGATTCGGGTCCGGCCAGGATTTATGAAGGTAGTTCCTCCGCCGTCCACCAGGTGGCGCTGCTGCGCTGAAAAGCATCTCAACGCGCCGGAATACACCGAGCTGGACCAAGTGAAGGTAAGCGCTTCCCAAGCGACACATTTTCGGTTTTTAAATGCGGCGGGTTTTCCGAATACGTCGGGTTTTCGTTCGGCCACGCCCCCCAATTTCCGTCGCGCGCATGCCGGCGCCGATCCCAATCCGATCGCGTGCGCCAAAATCCCGGGGCAATTCAGGTACAATCGGTGCAAAATAGGAAATATTCGGGTAACACGTCGGGAAACCGCGAATCGGGCCCTTAGTAAATGACCCCCAATGTCTCCAAGAGGTATTTCCGAAGCTTTTGCGGCATACTATAAGAATTTATACAATCTAAAAGAAGATCCCACCAATCCCATTCCCACTAAAGAAACCATCTCCAACTTCCTCCAAAAAATCTCCCTACCAAACATATCAGCAGAACAACTTTAAGTCTCTAAACAAACCCTTTACACCAGAAGAGATACTAAAAACAATAAAATCATTTCCCTCGGCTAAAACACCTGGCCCGGATGGCCGTCCAGGAGAATATTATAAAAAATTTGCCCCCTCCTTACTTCCCCAATTAACGAACCTGTTTGGACTCGCTTTAGACAAAGGAGAATTCCCTAGCGAAATGTTATCGGCCCTGATTGTTACCATCCCCAAAGAAGGGAAATCCCCCGACAAGACAACCAATTACAGACCGATTTCATTATTAAACCATGATATCAAAATATATGCCAAAATGATATCTAACAGATTAAAACCTATCATCCCATCCTTGATCCATCCCGACCAGGCCGGATTCACACACGGCAGACAAGTACCTGACAATACAAGGAGGATAATCAATGCCCTTCAGCACTGCGAAATTAACAAAACACAAGCCCTATTACTTACTGTCGACGCCGAAAGGGCGTTCGACAGAGTAAACTGGGACTACGCTTTGTTGTATTGGACAAGTTTGGTAGTAAGGGTAATATATATAATGCAATAAAAGCAATCTATTCAAATCCCATAGCCCAAGTTTTCACAAATGGAATACTTTCCTCTTCCTTCAAGTTATCAAATGGAACTCGTCAGGGATGCCCCTTCTCACCTTTACTTTTTATTTTAACCTTTGAACCCTTGGCGGAATATATAAGGCAAAACCAGGAGATAAAGGGGATAAAAATGGGACAACTAGATAATGTAATCTCACTATTCGCAGACGATATTATCTTAGCTAAAACTGACCCTTCCATTTCGTTACCCAATACCGTACAAGCTCTAGAAGAATTCGGAAGAGTCTCTTTCTATAAAATTAACAAGACAAAATCCCAGGCCCTTCCCTTTAACCTACCCAGGGCCGGCTCCAGGTATCAGTAGGCCCATGGGCGAAAGAGCCTCAGGGGGCCCCTTTGCAGTGAACTCACGTGCCAGCATTAAAAATTCAAAAACTAAAAAACAGTCTCTTGTTCCCTGAAATATTCCCCAGTTTATTATCCAAAACAGCCGTGTCACGGTCAGGGCAGTTTTGAGGTCATTTAACCAACAGGGCGAACCTAAAAAAGTGTGCCCCTCCACTCTGCCAAGTAATAAAACTGAAACTTCAACTCAGCTGCTGCAGAACCTCATAATACACACCTCAGCTGCAGCAGAACCTTATATACACACCTCAGTTGCAGCAGAACCTCATATACACACTTCAGCTGCTGCACAACCTCATAATATACATCACTGCTGCTGCAGAACCTCATAATACACACCTCAGCTGCAGCAGAACCTTATATACACACCTCAGTTGCAGCAGAACCTCATATACACACTTCAGCTGTTGCACAACCTCATAATACACATCACTGCTGCTGCAGAACCTCATAATACACACCTCAGCTGCTGCGGAACCTCATAATACACACCTCAGCTTCTGCGGAACCTCATAATACACACCTCAACTGCTGCAGAACCTCATAATACACACCTCAGCTGCTGGGGAACCTCATAATACACACCAGAACTACTGCGGAACCTCATAATACACAACTGAGCTGCTGCGGAACCTCATAATACACACCTGAGCTGCTGCGGAACCTCATAATACACACCTGAGCTGCTGCGGAACCTATAATACATAATACACATCGCTGCTTACACAGAACCCTCTCTGCTTCTCATGTACATTTGAGATGATTAATATCATTCACACATCCACACATGCAGCAAGACATATATACATGCAGACAGCTACAGAGACATGCATACAGCTACATGTACATGCAGATAGATACAGAGACATGCATACAGCTACAGGTACATGCAGATAGATACAGAGACATGCATACAGCTTCAGGTGCATGCAGATAAATACAGAGACATGCATAAAGATGGAGGCAAACACACACACACTGACAGACAGATACATGCAGACAGATACAGATACACATGCAGGCAAACACATCATTACACATATAATACACTCACTATATACACATCCATACATGTCACATACCATCACACCCTGTGGTGTCTGCAGCAGCCCTGGCATCACACAGAGGAGTCTTCAGGCTTCTCCTCCTCCTCCACCTCTTCCTCCCGATTATTTCAGCTTTACTGCAGCAGAAGAGGTGATGGGGGGAGGGTTTAACCCATAATGTGCTGCACCACACAGGCAGCTCTGCAGCCTCTGCCTGTGCTGTGTCTTGTCTGAGTGGGGGAGGAACAGTGCAGGACAAAGCTCAATGACAGGAAGTAATGATTGAAGATGTGCACAGCGTGTGTGGGCCCCCGGCAGCTCTCTGGGCCCCGGCACTTGCCCAGGTATGCCGGGTGCTGGAGCCGGGCCTGAACCTACCTCAACCAATCCTAGCCCAATTAAAACAATCTCTTACTTAGGGGTAAACATCACATTTCCAACTTCTCAGCTTTTCCAACATAACTACGTCCCCCTACTAACCACTATTGACAAGGTATTGGAAGCATACTCCAAAAATATACTCTCATGGTGTGGAAGAATAGCGACATACAAAATGATGATTCTGCCCCGTTACCTTTTTATATTTAGAGTACTCAACATCCCTATCCCAAAATCCTTTTTTCAAAAAGTACATGCACAATTAGCTAAATTCATATGGCAGGGCAAAAAAAACAGAATTGCCCGGAAAATTATGTCCAGGGAAAAATTAGCAGGAGGACTGGGCCTCGCTGACATGGAAAAATATTATTTTGCCGTTCTTCTAGACCAGACATATTATTGGTGGGGTGATGCTTCCAGAAATTGGTGTCAACAAGAATCATTTCTCAACAATAACTACCCACTTGCTTTTAGACTATATAATGGTCTATGGGGTCTAAACACACCTAATACCAAGATCCTCACTATCAAAGCAACAGATAAAGCGTGGCAGGAGTTGTTACAAAAAAAGATAGTGGGGGTCATTTACTAAGGGCCCGATTCACGTTTTCCCGCCGTGTTACCCGAATATTTCCGATTTACGCCGATTTCTCCTAAATTGGCCCGGGTTTTTTGGTGCGCGATCGGATTGGGGCGCATCGGCGCTGCCATGCGCGCGACGGAAATCGGGGGCGTGGCCGAACGAAAACCCGACGTATTCAGAAAAACTGCCGCATTTAAAAACGGGTAATGTGTCGCTTGGGACGCACTTATCTTCACTTGGTCCGGCTCAGTGAATTTCAGGGCATTCGGATGCTTTTCAGCGCAACAGCGCCACCTGGTGGACGGCGGAGGAACTACCTTAATAAATCCAGGCCGGACCCGAATCTCGCGCCGCTGGATCGCGAATGGGCCGGGTAAGTAAATCTGCCCCAGTGTCAGCCACACCCTCCCTCTCAGCAGAATCCCTCTGGAGTATATCGGCTCTAAAGCCCATAACCTAAACCTGACTAGCTGGACAAACAAAGGCATACACTCCCTTCAAGATCTATGGGGACACAAAAGCATCATGTCTTTCCAAGAACTCTCAGTAAGATATGGCCTTACAGGGACGGAAACACATTCATACCTAAGGATACGTAGTATTCTAAAAGAGGCTAGCTCTATCACGCCAAACTTTACTAAACTACCTGGACAACAGGTCTTCCAAAAACAAAGGAATCTCCTTTTTCTACAAACTTCTACAAGAAGAAGACAAGCAGGAGAAAATTGCACCCAAGATCAAATGGGAAAGAGACTGTCGAGCTTCAATCTACTCTTCGTTCAGATGCATCTCACATCAGGAAACGGCAATTGAAACATTACTGAGATGGTACTTCACACCTTCCCGACTGAGTACCATCTACCCGAATTCATCTCCGCTGTGTTGGCGTGGATGTGGGTGTAGGAGAACCTTACTCCACGTGCTGTGGGATTGCCCCTATATTTCACCACTATGGGATGCAATGACAGTGGTGAAATATACAAAAAAGCTACCACATTATCCCCGCAACAAGCGTTACTCATGATCAACTTACATGAGATCGACAAAAAACATCAAACACTTCCAGCTGTCAACTAAATTGATAATAACTAGACATTGGAAGGATCCTGTATGTCCAACAGTAGACGAAGTGATTAGGCAAATCAAAACCACGTGTGCTTATGAAAAGGCCTTGGCTATTCAACACAACACATTGGGGCAGATTGAGGCCCCTTCTCCACTGGCGTTTTTCACGCGCGAGTTCTGCGCGTGCATTTGACGCTCAGAACTCGCATTGCACTCTGTCCCATTGTATTCAATGGGTCTTTCTCCATTAGCGTTGTTTTTGACGCGCGTGCTTGCGTTCGTTTGCACGCGCGTCAAAATCGCAGCATGCTCTATTTTTGCGAGTCACGCGCAATTTTCACGCCCCATTCAAGTCTATGGAGATGCATCAAGAACGCATTGCACTCGCAATCATTGCAAGTGCAATGCGAGTGCAATGCGTTTTAAACGTAAGGGTTGCTAGGTGACCAGAATAACAGTATTTCCCCTGCTCGCGAACGATCATTTAATTAAAAAAACACAGTGAAGAACAGTGAAGAATAGAATAAAAACAGTGAACACAGTGAACACAGTGAACACAGGATCATTTAAGATAAAAACACAGTGCAGAACACAGTGCAGAATAGATTACAGATGTTCGGCACATCTGCTTACTTGTCGGGAGATACGCGCGGAACGGCGCGAACAAAATAGCATGTGAAGAACAATATATATGTGTGAAGAACACATTGCAGATGTATTTAAACATCTGCAATGTGTTCTTCACACACATATATATTGTTCTTCACATGCTATTTTGTTCGCGCCGTTCCGCGCGTATCTCCCGACAAGTAAGCAGATGTGCCGAACATCTGTAATCTATTCTGCACTGTGTTCTGCACTGTGTTTTTATCTTAAATGATCCTGTGTTCACTGTGTTCACTGTGTTCACTGTTTTTATTCTATTCTTCACTGTTCTTCACATCTGCTAAATTGTCGGGAGATAATATACGCGCGGAACAGTGAAGAATAGATCGCAGATGTTTGCAAATTATCAGAAGACATTATTTTTCAATTAAATAACACATTTTAATCCCAAACCATGGTCCCTTTGAAAAATGCTCGAGTCTCCCATTGAATCGCGCCTCAAAAATGCGCCGAAAACGCAAAAAAAACGCAAATTACTCCAAGGAAAAATGGAACAAAAACGCAGCCAAAACGTCAGTTTTTCACGCATTGCACCCTGACGTGAAACGCAACGCTAGTGTGCAAGAGGCCTTACTTACTCGGTCCATTCGCGATCCAGGTGCGCGTTCTCTGCGGTGGATTCGGGTCCGGACGGGATTCATCAAGGTAGTTCCTCCGCCGTCCACCAGGTGGCGCTGTTGCGCTGAAGAGCATCGGAATGCACTGGAATACACCGGCCTATCCTGGATGAAGGTGAGTGCAAGCTCCGCAACACTTTCGGTTTTTTAAATGCGGCGGTTTTTCCGAATCCGTCGGGTTTTCGTTCGGCCAGACCCCTCGTTTTCCGTCGCGTGCATGCCAGCGCCAATGCGGCAAAATCCGATCGCGTGCGCCAAAAACCCGGGGCAATACAGGGAAATCGGCGCAAATCGGAAATATCCGGGTAACACGTCGGGAAAACGCGAATCGGGCCCTTAGTAAATGACCCCCATTATGTTGGTGGTGGAATAGTATTGCTTCTTTAACTGCTTTATTTTGGGGAATTTTTGGGATAATTCATGAAATTGTGATATGATGGTGAAATATTCAACATTTCTTAGTCCTTACGATGTACAAGGGCATTGCATACATCCAAGCATGGCCAGCGCCAGCACTGGGTGTACCTGGGCAAGAGTCGGGGCGCCGGGCTCATGGGGGGCCCACATAAGGCTGTACATAAGGAATCCATAGGGGTGAGGGGGCTTGATCTAAGGAATCCTAAGGGGCTGACGGGGGCTGTATATAAAATAACCTAAGGGGGCTGTATATAAAATAACCATGAGGGGGGCTATTTGGTATGATAAATTAGGGAATATTTTAAGGAATCGGAGACTGTTTTAGTTTTTAATGCCACCACATGAGTTCACTGCAAAAGGGCCCACTGATGCCCTGACGCCCAGGGGCCTACGGAGACCTGGAGCTGACCCTGCATCTAAGGTAAACCCGGCCAACACACAGTATTTCTTAAAGTTGGCTAAATGTTCGATCTCAAGGACCCAGAGCTGAGAAGATTTACTAGGTAACTTTGTGATGGATTTAGGGCAGTAAAAATTTTGTGTTGCATCTTCATCCCACTCCAAAAGGAATGGCATTAACTTTCGGCAGGACTTTTAAAAGCTCCTTCAACTGGAACTCATAGAGCTCTTTACTTAGGAATAAAATAGTGTCACTTAGTTTAGTTGATCAGGTGTTAGTGTTATCTTAAAGTTAGGTAACCCAAATTTTTCTAAAAGTCTCATTTTGCAATCTTTACTGAGATGTGTAATGGTAAAGGATTTGCCATTTCCTTGTTTCTGGAGGCCACCACCCACCCAGAGGTCACCACTGCCTATATAATAGCCTGGCACTGCCAGTATACACCACATCTACCATACCTACTACATCATAGAGATGAAGATGAGCCCCATTCAGGCCTCCTTCCTCGGGGTCTTCCTCTGCCTTGTTGCCCTCAGAATAACATCAGGTGGTAAGTCATAAAGACTAAACGCTAGATCTAATGCCATCATATAGATATTATATATAATGTATATTACTGAGTATGTTCACTACGACCATGACCTAAAGACACAATGCTAGACTCAATAGGAAGAGTCACAATGATAGACAAAGGTGAAGCAGAGCTTAGATCTTTCCACACCTAAAACTGCAGACAGTGATAGGAGGCTATCCTCGAGAGTTGTTTAACAACCTGCAGGGTCGGAATGAACCACAAAGAACCAGAGGATGCTCAAGGTGGTTTGGGCCCTGGTAATGGTCCCCAGAGTTCCAGTATAAAACAAGGAAATTTAGAGACTACAGGTTCTACTTGCTAGAAGTTATTGATTGGATGACACCTAAGCCATTTCACCTTCTGGGCCTAAGGAAACCCAGGCAGACACTCATGATCAGAGTTGTAGGATGCTGTAGGATTCAACCAGAAGCCTGCTACAACTTTATAAAGAGGGGAGTGGCGGTGGAGCTGCTCAGTTCACATAGCTAAGAGTACAGTAGTGTTGCACAATTAGTCTAATTTTGACAATACTGCACAAAAAATGATTAAACAGATATCCAGGGTTGTTCGTGTAACTCTATCAACTCTATTGGAGTGGGAATTATCTTTGAATACTACAATATAACTTTAAGAAGACTGAAGAACAGAGATTCCTCATTATCATATGATGCCGGATGGGATGCCAACGGCCCACCATTAACATCCGAGCTTGGGGCCCACCACTGTACATGTACTGTTACATAATTACTCCATACAAAAAGCAGGATTGTATGAACACAGGATATATAGGATGGTTGAGATGCTGTATGCTGAATATCTGTATAAAGTCAGGGTATCCTGTCCCGCACTATTAATGCCAAACCCGGGGCCAGCCTATCTCAAGGGTCCACCGGTGAATCCACCTGTTCACCTGGGTCTCAGAATGAGCCTGATATTATGTGAGAACAGAGTTTGCTGCGAATTATAGAGGGAAGCTGACACAAGTCGGCAGTAATCAAGTAGAATTTTAATATACAAATGCTAATAAAACAAACATAAAAAAATATAGTATAAAAACCATGGGGGTCTTTTACTGAGGACCCGAATCGTTTTTTTTCATCGGGTTTCCCAAATTTTTCCGATTTGCGCCAAATTGCCCCAGGTTTTTGGCGCACGCGATCGGATTGTAGCGCTTCAGCCACGGAAATCAGGGGGGGGGGGGTGTTTCGGAAAACCCAACAGATTCAGAACAATCGTGGTATTCAAAAGAAAATTGTCGCTTGATGGGCGCTTACCTGCACCAAGAAATAGAAGGTGAACTCCGGCGGACATCAGTGCAGCAGCGACACCTAGTGGATATCGGCGCACGGACCTTAGTGAATCACGGCCAGACCTGAATCAGCGTCGGAGAAACCACTGCTGGTTCGCGACTGGACCGGGTAAGTAAATCTGCCCCCATATGTTTAAAAGAATATATATAAACAACACCCATAAATCTCTATATGTCACTAATATAAAATAATGTTATAACCAACATTCCACCATTATGGAGCAGTGTTACAACAAATTAAATTACATGAATGTTTTGGGGGAAAGAGCTATAACCAATCAGGTGTTCTGGGAGTTCAAGATCCCTGCCCGCCCTCTGTCCACCCCACTCCCCCTCTCTGACACACCCAAACCAGAATGGGGTGGGGGAAACAGAAAAACTGACGGTAAGAGAGAGATTTATGTGCTTTCTCCGCCAGAAAAATAGTTATGGGTCGATTTACTTTTGTAACAGTTTTTGAAAATTGTGATTTTCAATCAAGTACATTTTTCTTTTTAACCATTTTTTTTAGCAACTGAGAAGGATGGAGTCTGTCCTCCAGAAAGGTTCTATAAAAAAATAAATCCAAACGAGGTTTCGCCTCCTCCCTGTAAAAACGATGCTGGATGCCCCGAAAACCAAAAATGCTGTTCAGACAATGGTGCCAGATTCTGCAAGCCGCCTGCTAGAGGTCAGTGTATGTGTGTGATATACAGCCAGAGGTCTACATTGTTATGTTAATAAAATATTAACAGGGCCGAAATAATATAGATTCATTATGTATCATATGTATTCATATGTATTCATTATAGATTCTTCTTCTTCTTTTTTTAATGATTTATCCATGATTTTGTATGTTTGCAGAAAGAGATGGGTCATGCCCCACGAGCCCCACTGTCACCCCAACTTCTGAACGCTCTTCTGACATGTGCACTTCGGACAGTAAGTGCGCTCCCGGGGCTTTGTGTTGCTTTGTGGACAGTGGAAAAAGATGTACACCTGATCTTGGTGGTAGGTTATCATATACAAAAATATTTTACTACCTTTTTCCCACAGTGGTTATTATATACATGATTTTGTTTCCCCATCTGTTAATTATAACAATATTCAAATCAATTATTATGCCGAAAATGCACCAGTGTCTTGAGTGATGACTTCATCAACACTCAAACACTCTCTGGGTGCTGGTGCAAACTATTCCATTTAATAAAAGTAAAAAAAGAGAGACACAGAGGGTGACACTTAGGATAGCCTAGAACAGTGAGAGAGAGTAGGTTGCACATAAAAGAAGAGGGCAGCAGGGTGAGAACAGGGAAAAGCAGAAGCTCTCAAAGAAGGCAAAGGCACAAGTAAACATACTGTACATGCAGTGAAATGTCTAATGAAACATATTTATTGAAAAGAGGCCAACCCCTTTAAGTCCTTTAGGGTTTACTATAAGTGATCACTTTGGGTCTCACTTCTGGGACCCCAGGTATTCACAAAAACAGGGCCTAATGTCAATGAAGTTGGTAGCATTGTGTATTAGTTATCATATTTGATTTGTAGTGGGAAAAATGGGGTCATACAGTAATTTAAAAGTCCTTCCTTCAAAAATGTTTCATCGTCACGGAGGCAACTGAGCAGTGTCCACTGTGAAAGTCATATCAGACACCATCTCTCTCAGATGACCATTGGTAGTTGCCCTGTCATGTGGTATTTCTGATATGGGGCTGATATGGGGCTGCAGTCTAAGCATAGTAATTAATTGACCTGTATCCGTAACTTCTGCACGATGGTGAGGATACAGACGGACAGGTTCTGCTTTCCGAATGTCAAAGTAAGGTCTCAGTACCTGTCTGTGGTCTCAGATCACTAGAACAGAGATGGGCAAAGTGTCCCAATATATCACACCCTTTTACCAACTACCAGCTCCTACTAGGATACATTATATTGGTGGGAATTTGTCTCTTTCATACTGGTCTGATTTAACTATTTTCTTTTTTTCAGAAAAAAAAGGCTCTTGTGTATCGGCCAGTCGATTGTTCTGTTCTAGGCCACAACGTTCACTCTGTTTGAATGACACTGGATGCTCAGGGACATCAAAATGTTGCCGGGTTATGTGCGGTATGATGTGCAAGGTGCCAGCGTAAGGTGAATATTGACAAGATTTAAGACTGTTACTATAAAAAAAGTTTCAAAAAATTACCCTAAGAGTAGCAACAATTTATGCCCAGCTAGAAAGTAAAGAAGCAATTGTCTTTTACAAGTCTCCAAAAATGAGCATAAATGAGGGGATGGAAGTGATAGTTACACTGAGCTGGTAGTGGAAGTCCTCTAGGCGTGGTGGTGGATTCCTGCACTGTATGTAAAGAGCACCCTTGCTGGTGAGGTGGAAATATGGAACACATGGGTGCAGTGTGAACTAGAGCTTAGTTCAAGATGGTGGGTTATTAATCCCCACCTACTAGGAGTAAGTCTTCAAAGACAGTGCGGGGAATTCATTAAGATTGGCATTTAAAACGCCAGTCTTAAAATTCCCCACCACTGGCACTCCAGCGCCTCTATTCACAAATAGGCTCTGCCTCTAGCCTTTTAGTGAATATGGGCACAAACTCCGCCAGTTCCAACCTGTAGACCAGATTGGAACTGGCTGAGTTTTTTGCTCTCTCCCCGAACTATAGTAAATGTGAAGGACCTGGCATTCACGCCCTGACCAGACCTCCACCTACCAAGCTCCTCGCCCATTCTATACCCCACCACACCCAAAGTGGCAAGCGGGTCGTAAACTGGAGGGGAGAGTGAGATTCATATGGTTTTCTGACAGAGAAGCCATAATGAATCTTTCCCAGTGTGTTCTGGCCATAAGAGGAGACAAACTCCTCCTTTAGCAAGCAGAGGATGTATGGAAGTTGTTAAATGTACCACAAAATAATAAAAAATAAAAAATAATCTCATCCTCAAAAAACAAGCCCTCATGTAGATATTGTGATGAAAAAATGGAAAAGTCATGGCTCTCGTATGATGCATGAAAGAAAGACACTTCCGGGCGCCTCTTGTGATTTATCTCCCCCGTAAAGAAAATGGACGACCCACATCCTTGACATCTTCCTTCAGGAAAGAGCCCAGAGATCCGAATGCACATCAGTTAGATAGTCCTACAAAAATTAGCTGGTTCTGTTATACATTTGTCTACTGTATGTGGTAAGTGTGATCCCAGTGTGCAGATAGGGATTAGACCCTGGATTATGATACCCCACAAATTTTATAATTAGATTAAAATTTGTGTTCTGATGGAATACAAAACATAATGGGGGTCATTTACTAAGGGCCCGATTCGTGTTTTCCCGACGTGTTACCCGAATATTTCCGATTTGCGCCGATTTTCCCTGTATTGCCCCGGGATTTTGGCACACGCGATCGGATTGTGGCACATCGGCAACGGCATGCACGCGACGGAAATCGGGGGGCGTGGTCGAACAAAAACCCAACGGATTCGGAAAAGCCGACGCATTTAAAAAATAAAAATTGTTGCGGGACTCGCGCTTACCTTCACCAGGAATAGGCTCATGCATTGCAGCGGACCTCGGGGAACTTCAGCGCAGCAGCGACACCTGGTGGATGTCTAAGGAACTGCCTTAGTGAATACTGGCCGGACCCGAATCCACCGCACAGAACGCGCCGCTGGATTGCGAATGGACCGGGTAAGTAAATATTTTAGATGATGTAGATATTGGGCCATAAATTGCAATGTCTAATCCCCACAAAGCCCTATATAGAAATGTTGGGTATTGTATGCTGGGCTACGTGTGCTTGTAAGCATATAACAATGGCTTCTAAGTTATCTGGTAACTTGTATATTATGTTTTGTGTATTATACTTAATACTCAGTTTTCATTTTTAATTTTTGTTTCTCTTTTTTGATCTAGATAAATCCCTGGACAATGAACAAATATGAATCTGCCTTATTTTACCCAGACCTATGAGTGCCATTTTTATTATTATGATTCTAACTATGTGTTCCCATATGAATCTCTTACCTCTAGTATAACGCATTGTCACGCACCATATTGTAAAATGCTAGATCATTGTGCACCTCCATCCCAATCTAAATATAGAACAACTTCACAGACTGTTACCCACTCTGGACCCTTGTTCTGACATTACATCAATGGACTGTGCTATACCTATGCATTTACATTTGATCCCGGGGGGAACTAAGCAATAGGATTTCTCTCTGAAGCTTTAACATCCAATTGTAACATCCGTGCCAGCGTCTTCCTCTATCCGCAGAATGTGACTTATGATGAGATGATTTTGACTTTGTCATTGCCTGGGCATGTCAAGGTAGAACACAGAGTTCGGTGAACAGGAATAGACCCACAATACCCCTAGCCTGGCCACCACCTAACTAGAAATAAAACACAGACACATTTTATTGATTGGAAAGGTGAATGGTCACAGCTCTTTATTACTAATTTGTAAAACAAGAAACATTCATTAAAACAGCCTGAAGCAGTCTATGATGAATCTTTCTTAAATAAAACCAGACATTACCAAAATCATCACCAACAATTTACCTTATTTCCAGTCTGGTGCCAAGTTCCCGCCCACCTTACAAAAAACATCCTCATCTCCCTAATGTAAATAGCCCTACACAAAAGAATCTTAAGCTAATTGTATTCCTCCTCCCCGGAAACACACAATGTGACCCTAATACAGAGTTAACGAATGGGGAGGGTGGGTGGTTCAATTTTGCTCGTCCACAAAAGATGGCGGGCGCTTCCTGTTCCCCCTTAAAAAACCCCTACTGGCTGCTGCACAAAAATCAAACCCAACTATCATCTGCTACTAAACTCCACCCTCCAAAATTGCTCCTCCCGCCTTTTTTCCATCCTCCCAGCCATCTGTGGGGCAGGGGCTGCATGTTATATACTGGGGGTCAGGGTCTGCAGGCTATATACTGGGGGGCAGGGTCTGCAGGCTAAATACTGGGGGGCAGGGGCTGCTGGCTATATACTGGGGGCAGTGGTTACAGGCTATATAGTGGGGAGCAGTGACTACTGGCTATATACTGGGGACAGGGGCTGCAGGCTATATACTGGGGGGACAGGGGCTGCTGGCTATATACTGGGGGCAGGGGTTACAAGCTATATAGTGGGGAGCAGAGGCTGCTGGCTATATACTGGGGGCAGGGGCTGTAGGCCATATACTGGGGGACAGGGGCTGCTGGCTATATACTGGGGGTAGTGGTTATAGGCTATATAGTGGGGAGCAGTGACTACTGGCTATATACTGGGGACAGGGGCTGCAGGCTATATACTGGGGGGACAGGGGCTGCTGGCTATATACTGGGGGCAGGGGTTACAGGCTATATAGTGGGGAGCAGAGGCTGCTGGCTATATACTGGGGGCAGGGGCTGTAGGCCATATACTGGGGGACAGGGGCTGCAGGCTATATACTGGGGGGCAGGGGCTGTAGGATATATACTTGCAGACAGGGGCTACAGGCTATATACTGGGGGGCAGTGGCTTTAGGCAATATACTGGGGGCTGGGGTTGCAGGCAGTATACTGGGGGGCAGGGGCTGCAGGCTATATACTATACTTCCACCATGACCCCCATGTTATTCCTAAGAGGGCCCACACTCTGCCTTTTTAGTTTCTTATCATTTATATACTAGAAGAATAATTGGGATTATTATTGCTCTCCTTGGCAATATTTCTCTCAATCTCTATTTTTGCGGCCTTTATCTGCTTTTTACAGGATTTATTTTTCTCTCTATAATCCTGGAACGCCTCATCGCTACCTTCACATTTTAGCACCTTGAATGCCTTATCTTTCTCGCTTATTGCTTTCCTTACAAGTTAGCCACATAGGCTTTTTCTTGTTCCTCTTATGCTTTTTCCCATAAGGTATGTGTTTCTCACAGGTCTTTTTTTAGAATATTTGTGAAAAAGTCCCATTTTTGGGGGGGCTTTTGTCTTTGAGAACATTGTCCAAGTTTATGCCTATAAGGTCTTCCCTTAGTTGCTGAAAATTTGCCCTCCTGAAGTTTAGAGTGTTCGTTGCCCCTCCAATAACGCTCTTAGTAAAGCGTAATACAAAATCAATGATATTATGATCACTATTCCCCAGGTTCCCCCCAACCTGTAGTTTTGATACCCTATCAGGTCTGTTGGTTAGGATAAGGTCCAGCAGTGCCCCCCCTCTTGTTGGCTCCAGGACAAGCTGCGACAGGTAATTGTCTTTTGTTGTTGACAAGAACCTGCTACCTTTGAATGACCTGCAGGTTTCTGCCCCCAGTCAATATCTGGGTAATTGAAGTCCCCCATGATAATTACTTCACCATGCTTTGAAGCCACATCCATTTCACTTATTAACATTTCCTCTGCTGCCTCCATTATATTTGGAGCCTTAAAACAAACCCCTAGTAATATTTTATTATACTTTTTCGCCCTTTTATCTCCACTCATAGGGACTCCACATTTGCATTAGTGTCAGCAATGTCATCTTGCAGGACGGGCTTCAGGCAAGAATTCACATATAAACAAACCGCTCCACCTTTTTTATTTATACGATCCTTTCTAAAAAGACTATAACCATCTATAGTAACAGCCCAGTCATAGCTACTGTCCAGCCATGTCTCGCTGATACCCACTATATCATATTTGCGCTCCAACATTAAGAGTTCCAGTTCCTCCAATTTGTTTGTGAGGCTTCTGGCATTTGTGTACATGCACTTTATATGGTTTGCCCTGTCCATATTCCTTTTGTTCTTATTCCCCAATCTCATTCCAGCCCCCCTTCCTCCCCCATGGACTATGACTCTTCTCAGTTCCCTATCTACACTGTCTTTTTGCCCTGCACAAGTGTAGTTGCCCTCCCCCCAGGTCTCTAGTTTAAACACTCCTCCAACCTTCTGGCCATTTTTCCCCCAAAACAGCTGCACCCTCCCCATTGAGGTGCAGCCCATCCCTACTGTAGAGCCTGTAGCCGACAGCAAAGTCAGCCCCGTTCTCCATGAACCCAAAACCCTCCTTCTTACACCAACTTTTGAGCCACTTATTTACCTCCCTGATCTCCTGCTGGCTCTCTGGTGTGGCACGTGGTACAGGTAGTATTTCGGAACAAAAATACATTTGAGGTCCTTGCCCTGAGCTTATGGGCTAAATCCCTGAAATCATTTCTTAAGGACCTTCCACCTACCTCTTACTTTGTCATTGGTGCCAATGTGGACCATGACCGCTGGTTCCTCACCAGCCCCTCCCAGTAATCTGTCAACCCGATCCGCAACATGCCGAACCCGAGCACCCGGCAAACAACACACTGTTCGGTATGCACGGTCTTTGTGCCCCTAATAATCGAATCTCCCACTACCAGTACCTGTCTGACCTTGCCTGTACTCCCACGTCTTGCTGCAGCATTGCTACCCGAGAGCTGATATCCCCCTCATCCGCCAGCCTGGCAAACTTATTGGGGTGCACCAGATCAGGACTAGACTCCCTACAACTCTTCCCTCTACCCCGCCTTCTACATGTTACCCAACTTGCTGCCCCCTCACTCTGCACCTCCATACTTCCCTCCCCACACCCATCTTCCCCAAAGAGTTTGTGCTCCAGGAGCAGCAAACTTCGCTCCATATTGTCAATTGCCTGCAGCCTTGACACTTGCTCATTTAGATTCGGATTGATCTTCAAAAGTTTATTTGTCACACTAAGCAGCAAGATCTGGCTGCAAAATCCTTTTGGGTCAATGGAACCTAAAAATTCCCAGCCAGTGTTCCATGTTGGCACTTGCCAAGCCTTAAGCTGCATTGCTGCTGCAATCTGACGCAAGCAGGGGCATTGAGCTTAAAATGGCCATTGACAAGCTTAGAATGGCCGTTGTGGGACTGTGTATGATATAACCATGTGATGCAGTGTATAATATAGCAATTTGGGGCTGTATATAATTTAACCATTTGGAGCTGTACATAATATAACCATTTGGGCAATATATAATATGACCATATAGGGCTGTATATAATATAGCCCTGTGGGGCAGTGAATAATATAGCCCTGTGGGGCAACGTATAATATAACCATTTGGGGCTGTGTGTAATATAGCCATGTGGGGCTGTGTGTAATATAGCCATGTGGGGCTGTGTGTAATATAGCCATGTGGGGCAACGTATAATATAACCATTTGGGGTTGTGTATAATATGGCCATGTGGGGCTGTAACCAGCAGTGGGTTTTAGGATGATAAACTAGGGAATATTTTAGGGTTTAATAGGAAGTAACTTTACAACATTTGGGGTGCCTTGCAAGGGCAGCGTATTTTTTAGGGGCAGTTTATTAACATCCAATTTATGTCTAATCATTAAAACTAAAAAACAAAGTATACAGAATCCGAGACACCTAGGAACAACCCCCACCTAGAAATCACCAAGAATAAAATAGCGCTGGACCTGCACTGTATCTGGATTAATTGTCTGAAACTTTGCCTTACATCATGACTACATGTGAATGGTAAGCGGTAACCTAGTGGGCAGTAATGTGCCTTACAATAGCTCTAATAATTGTAGAATCATCTCATACCATTAAATATTGTAAAATTGTAGAAATATATTATCCAAAGATATTCAGAAGTGCAAAACCCTCCTTCCTTTTAGGCCTGCTAAAAATTCCAATTTAATTATTATTATTTTCCTACCCTAAATTATTTAAAGAATAAAGTTTTGATGATCCTTGGATATTTACTGCCAATCCATATAGGGGCGGCTGTAATGACACACAATGGGGCACATTTACTTACCCGATCCTGTCGCAATCCCGCGTTGCGTTGTTCGATGAGGATTTGGGTCTGACACGATTCACTAAGGTAGTGCGCCCAATATCCTGCATCCGTCGCTTCCGTGCTGAGGTCCGCCGAAGTTCACCTTCTTCTTCCTGGTGCATGTGAGTGATGATCTTGCGACACAATCCCCTTTTTAGATTCCGCGGCTTGTCTGAATCCGTCAGGTTGTCTGACAGCCACGCCCCCCAGATTTCTGTCGTATGCAATCTGTTCGCGTGCACCAAAAACCCGGGGCAATTCGGCACAAAGTGTAAATAATCACAAAACCTGACGAAAGTGTGGCGTTCGGACCCTTAGTAAATGTGCCCCAATGTCTGTGGAATAATCATTTTTAGGAGCATCCTGATAAATCCCAGCAGCCAAAAGCACAGCCAGCACTTTGATCTGGCGTAGAACTGCACCATACCAGGCGCGGGGCATCCCTTCCCCACCCAACTGGCGAATGGGTTGAGAAATTCCTGCTACTTAATCCTGGGTTGTATGCCTTTTTGCAGGCGTACAAGCCATGAAAATTATGACCCATCAATCGTCATCTACACTATATATAATATTAGACAAAGTACAGAACTTACTTTTAAAATTTATATGGGCGGGGAAAAAAATCTAGGGTAAGTAAAAAAGTATTATTTGTCCCCATAAAAAAGGGAGGTGTAGGAATGCCAAACTTGAAGTTATCCCATAAGGCCGCTATCTTAGATATGCTAGGTGAATGCTGGGCCCCTTCGGTAGCACATAAGTGGACACAGATTGAAAGTACAGCTACACCAGCAGGTTCTATAAGATTCCTTATGGAAATCTGGGAAGAGGTAACACAGAAAAAAGGTAGAATATCTCTCGAATTAATATTATTTAAAAGTTTGGAAGCAATCATACCAAACTTGAACCTAGTCAAGTGGGTAAATAAAGGATTCAGTGATATAGAGGCATATTTATAATACACTGGCGCTCGTGCGTAGCCCCGCCGCTGCATGTTCACAGCCCGATACATCAAGAGGCTTCCGCACATATGAAAAGTCGCCGGCAGCAGCAAGTGCGCAGGCGCGGGGACAGTAACGCCCGTGCCGACCCTCTCGGGCGCGCCCTCTGCTCGGCTGGCCGCGCCCCCCTTCACGCCCCTTCACGCCCCACTAGCGTGAAGGTGGCGGATCAGGACAAATAATCGCAAAGCTAGCAATAAGCTAGCATTTGCGATTATTTCAGGGCTGGCGTGGCGCAGAGGTCCTGATAAATATGCCCCATAGACTCTATAATGAAGGGGTGGGAAATGAAATCATTTGAGGAGTTGCAAAATGAATGCGGATTAACAAATGATTCCTTTTTTCAATATTTACAGATACAGAATGTGCTAAGGGATATAATAGGGAGACATAGAAGGAGGGGACAGAGGGAACTAGATATATTGAACACGCAAAGCGTGAAGAGGAAAAACTTATCGTATGCATACAATTTTTTAAATGGGGAGACAGAGGAAGAAAATTTGGGATATATGAAAAAATGGGAACAAGATTTAAGAACAGAAATATCCCCAGCACAATGGTATCAATCAAGTATGGAGGTGATAAGACTCCTGCATCAATCACCTAGAACAGTGATGGCGAACCTTTTAGATATAGAGCGCCCAAACTACTACCAAAACCCACTTATATGTTGCAAAATGCCAACCTGACAATTTAAGCAGTAACTTATTGATCCCTGCTGTATCACAGGTTTGAATCGAATTTGTGCCCACAGAAAGGGCTCTGAGTGCCACCTCTGGCACCCGTGCCATAGGTACGCCACCACTGACCTAAAACAACTGGTATCAATAGAAATGGAAATCGATAGAATTACCAAATATTATAGAAGTTATAGAAAGGGTGAATACGCAAATGCACTATGAGATAGTCCTAGCAAATGGATTAAAACAATGGAAAGCTAGGAAAAAGATCGGGTACCCATGGGAGATGAAGACGAATGCTACTCCAATTATTGAATAAAAGAGGGGGAGGGGTTGAAGTATCGATATTAGAATAAGAAACCCCAGGATTGGACCTGATACGTTGCCGGTTCTACACCACAAAAGAATGTACAGGCAGTCCCTGGGTCTGTAGGTTTGTTCTTAAGTTGAATTAGTATGTAAGTCGGAACTGTATACTTTATCATTGTAACCCCAGCCAAATTTTTTTTTGGTCTCTGTGACAACTGGATTTTAAAATTGTTGGATTGTCATTAGAACCAGGATTAACAATAAATCTTCATTACAGACACCTGTGATAACTATTATAGCTAATTATTATAGCCTAAGGCTAAAGTACAGTAAATTGCCAACATCCAGAGGTCCGTTTGTAACTAGGGGTCGTATGTAAGTCAGGTGTTCTTAAGTACCACCTGTATATGTTATGAGTAAATGTAATGTTGTATATATGGAATTTTTGTAAGATGTAAGATCTTGTAAGTCGTAAAAAGGATAATAAAATAAAATAAATAAATACATAAAAATCGTCATCTATACACCATAGTAACACGTGTACTGAATATTCTAGAACACCAATACTATGACCTCATGGTCTGTCATGGTAACCCATGGCATGGAACCTTAGCTCCGAGCATCATAAAATAAATATGTGATGCCATAGATGATTTGATGACATCACCACCTTCTATATCCCACTGTCACCCCTTGAAGCAAACCATTACCTTACAGACTCCCAAGGGTGAGGTAATCACTATGCATTCTGCAGCAAAAACCGAAATACGGAGAAGAGCCCAAAGAGATCGGGTTCTATTACAGAGGAGAGGAATTGATGAAGAGCAGGAACCATTATTCAACTTATGGGTAATGGACTGTCCACCAACTGATGTGGACATTGATGATTCAAACATGGCATACAAAAGACTGGATCTGGAGAAGACCCGAAAGACCAAGAGACATGAAATCCTTACAAAGAAAAGGAAAATGGAGAACCTGATGGAATCTCACTCTGCCAATGAAGACCTTAACAGGGCCATTCTCAACAGCATGAAAAAACTTGGAGAATTGGTCCCTGCTTCAAGGAGGAGGAACAAATACTCAATCCTCAAGAAACTCCGAAATATCAGCTCAGAGTTAGAGATGGAAGAGGTTCTCCAAGTAACACCACAACATGTCTCTTTCACCAGATCCCGCAGTCAAGAGACTCCAAACCTACAGAGAGAGGCAGCCAAGAGGAGAATCAGGAACAACAGAGATTGGGTTGTCCAAGGATTGAGAGGTCTCATCTATGCCAAAGCCATAATTAATGGAAATGGAGCGTTAAGAAGATCCGGGTCACCGGCCATCAACATGTCCTTCAAAGAGAGCAAGAAAGGCTCAGAGATTGTCTCTGCACCCAATGGATCCTTGGAACCAGGTAAGATGGAAATCACTTAGTACAGGCAGTCCCCGGGTTACGCACATGATGGGTTCTGCAGGTTTGTTCTTAAGTTGAATTTGTATGCAACTGTATACTTTATAAATGTAGCTCAAGGCAAATTTTTTTTGGGTATGACTGTATGACTATTGGATTTTAAAAATGTTGGGTTGTCATAAGAACCAGGATTAACAATAAAGCTTAATTACAGACACCTGTGATAACTGTTACAGCTGTTTATTGTAGCCTAAGGCTAAAGTACAGTAAATTACCAATATCCAGAGGTCCGTTTGTAACTAGGGGTCGTCTGTAAGTCAGGTGTTCTTAAGTAGGGGGCCGCCTGTACTATAAAACTAGGGGACAGAGGGGAATAGTTTGTTTTATATTATGTATTAGGCCTTTATTAAATTCTAGAGATCTATTAAAAATTCCCTTGTTTCCAATAGCAACCACTCACAAATCAGATTCCATTATTCCAGAGAGTTCTAAATTCTAAAATGGAATCTTAGGTCTGATTCTTATCCTAGTTGCTAGGGGCAACAAGGTTTTGCTTTAACGCAGAAGCCACTTTTCACCTTCCTGACACGGCCCATTTTTTCAAATCTGCCCTGTGTGACTATAAATGGTTATAACTTCGGAACGCTTTAACTTATCCAAGTGATTTTGAAATTGTTTTCTCGTGACACTTTGTACTTCATGTTAATTGAAAAATTTTTGTGGCATGTGTTGTTTTTATGAGAAAATCAGATATCTGGGGAAAATTTGGAAAAATTAGCGATTTTCGAAATTCAATATGTTCTTTTTTCCGAACATAGTCATAACAGCAAAAAAAACTTAATAACTAACATTCACCGAATGTCTACTTTATGTGGACATGGTTTTTTATGCATCCTCTTATTTTTTGTAGGATGTAATGGGGCTTTGAACGTTAGGTGCGATTTTTCACTCACATTTTCATAAAAAAACGCAAAATCCTGCTTTTGAGGGACCAGCTAAGGTTTCAAGTCACTTTAACAGACCTAAATAAAAGTAAAACCCCATAAATTACTCCATTATAGAAACTACACCCCTTAACGTATGTAAAACAACTTTTATGAAGTCTGTTAACCATTTAACTGTTTTACAGGGGTTAAAACAAAATCAATATCGAAATTAAATTTTCATAAAATGTACAAATTCTCAGTGGATAAAATACCAAAATGCTCCACAAAATACTGTAATATAAAGAAAATCTCATTTGTTTTCGTATCTCCATCTGTTTGGAGACGTAACTTTAATATTTTTTGGTTGACAGAGCTAGTTTAGGGCTAATCTTTTACATGTTGAGTTGTCCTTTTCAGTGGTACCATTTTGGCACACATAACTTTTTTTTATCACTTTTTGGAACATTTTTGTGTAGGGATTTTATGAAAAATTTACATTTTTGACGAGTTTTTCAGGTTTCGTTTTTACAGCGTTCACCGAGCAGGTTCAATAATGATTCTGAGTTATTGAACAGATTGTGACGGATGTGGCGATACCAAATATCTGGGGGTTTTTTGTAATTTTGAGGGTCTGTTTACTTTATTAGGCGTGTATAGGGAATGTTTGTGTTTAGGGGACTTTCTTTTATTAATTCTTTTTATTAGTTTTACTACTTTCTAACAGGTTGGCTTGAACAAGCGATGCTCTGATCGGTTGTTTAAGCTCTTCTTCACCTAATACAGTGTAATACAGATGTATTACACTGTGTTATATGTTATCCTGCACATGCTCAGTGTGTTACAGCCGGGTCCTGTTACAGCTAGGAGGCAGGACCCGGCTCTGGGAGACGGATCGCGCAGCCACGGGGCACTAGCAGACCCCCGGGCTGTGATTGGAGGAGCTTCTGGCACCGGCTACATTCAGGATTGGTAATAGTACTGCAAAATGCGGGAACGCACCTACCGCCATGCAGTACTATTACGTCAAATGTCGGGAAGGGGTTAAAGTTATTATTAATGTAGTTTCACTATAAGAAGCCTATAAGTAATAACAGATTTTCAGCTTATTATATAAAAATAAATTGAAAGTGACTTTAGTGTAATCATAAGGAATCATATTTTATCTCAGCAGATGGAAGCGTTCAGCCAGACTCTGACATAGCGGCCATCCCAGCGGAAGACCTTGCCAGTGCCCGTGCCCAAACCCCAACACAACTTGTTAACAGCATAAGACCTTTCGATGTTAACAATCTTGAGTTTCAGAAAGACCTTGGAAAGGGGGCATATGGAAAGGTAAGTGGCCAAAACATGAATCTACTTTTATTCATCGCACACATCTTTATCAAAAATCAAGTATTTTTCCTTATAATTCTCAATCTGATCTGTTATCATTCTCCTTCAGGTTGTCCTGGCATCAGATCCCATCACTGATGAACTGCTGGCCGTAAAGATCATGTCCAAGAGTAAAATGAAGGACACCATCTCCACAGAACTGGAAGTCCTTAGAATTGGAGCTGAATGCCGCTTCCTGACATCTTTGCGGGGATCTATGGAGACGACCAACAAATACATCATAGCGATGGACTATATGGCCGGAGGAGACCTGTTCGGCCTGATGATGGAATGGATGCCCTTTGACATGCAGACAACAAGGTACATTTCTTATATTGCAGTTAAATTGTTAAAAAAACATCCTAAAAAATCTGGTCTTTGTGGTCCTAGAGAATGGGGCCCAGGAAGGACTACAAAGACATGAGTAGACAATGTCACTGATCTATCATCTACTTTCTTCTCCACAGACCCTTCGCGGCAGAGATGTTCTGCGGACTCCGATATCTTCATGACCACGGCGTCATACACCGGTAAGTAAAACATAAATCTATCTCCTGTGATTCCTTATATTACTTACATTATGGGTGATGTTCATTTTTATAAATTCTTTCTTTCCGCAGTGACCTGAAGCCTGAAAATATTCTCCTTGATGACATCGGACACATTAAAATTGCTGACTTCGGCATCTCGGCAATAAATGTGTTTAGGGAAGACACCACCACAGGCGTTGCAGGCAGCACAGGATATATAGCCCCAGAGGTAAGGAACATCATATAAACTACTAAGCCATTTTCTACCACAGACCGATCCTCATAGGGCTGTGCGTGTAGACCCTGCCTTATCTCCCGACTGATGTCTTACAGGTGCTGGACGGGGAGCCGTATAATCATCTTGTGGACTCATTTGCATTTGGCGTCATCCTCTATATGATGAGCGTAGGAGATGAACCATTCTACGGCCAAGGCTCACTGGAGGATTACTACTGGTCACTGCAGGAAGATGTCCCTGATTTTCTCCCGGGAACATGCCCTGATGCCATCGATTTCATCCAAGGGGTGAGTAGTAAGATGAAGAAGGATAACAGTGGGTGTATTATACAGAAATCATACATTATATCATATCTAATTATTTCTCTCATTTTCCAGCTATTGTGCAAGTCTCCAAGTGACCGTATAGCAATGACATCGTCCACCAGATCCCACCCGTTCTTTAACACAATTGACTGGGATGACGTGGAGTCCGGCAACGGCCGCCCACCATTCCAATGGGACTTTGTAAGTATCAGACACATTCAAAGTGTGTTCATAACAGTTACATATAGACACGTTTTTAAACATTCAAACCATTATTATCTCCCCCTACACCATACACACAATTATACAGATAATAATAAGAAGATACTTAGATATTATTTGTTTTGTGTTTTTACAGGAGTAAATGGCTGATAAAATCCAGCCCGCTCCAGTAACATCCAGGAAGAATCTAATTTATGGCTTATCTACTGATTGTGACTTTTCAACTGACTGTGACCAGTCTTCCACCATATAACATTCACATAGATTCGAGCACCAATATTCCAGGGATATATTCCGATCGCCATATATGGGGTCAGGAAGGAATTTTTTCCTCTCATGTGAGGACATGCCAACCAAATGTCCTCAGAGGTTTTTTTCGCCTTCCTCTGGATCGACATAGCAAGTCATTATTAGGTTAAAACTGAAGAACTTCTTTTAACCATACTTGCTATGTAACCATCTACACAGCTCATCTATGATCATGGTGGCAATGACTTTACCTACAGATTGTGACAGAAGGAAGCTACGGCTACTTCACTTACCTGATATGGACTTAAAGAAGAAAGTGGATGCTACTTCATCTACCAAATATGGACTCATAGAAAGAAGCGTCTACTACTTCAACCGTCGGTCATGGAACGACTGGAGGAATCTGCTGTTCCTTCACTTGCAGCCATGATAGACACAAGAAAGGGTTCTCTCCCCTTCTTCACCTAACGGTCCTGGACTGACAGAAGGTTGCATCAGCACCTTCATCCAACAGCCATGGCAGACACAAGAAAGGGTTCAATACCCTCCTTCACCTGACGGTCATGGACTGACAGAAGGTTGCATCAGCACCTTCATCCAACAGCCATGACAGACACAATGGAAGGGTTCAATTCCCTCCTTTACCTACCGGCCATGGACCGAAAGAAGGCAGCATCTGCTCCTTCTGCTACAGGCCATGTGCAGACACTGTGATGGGGTTCCATCCTCACCTGCAGGTTATGGACCAGGAGAAGGATGCAGATGCTCCTTCAACTACTGGCCATAGCAGACACAACGAAGGGGATAATCCCCACATACCGGCCATGGACCAAGTGAAGGATGCGGCTTGCTCCTTCATCTACTGGCCATGTGCAGACTTAAAGAAGCGGCTATCCCGCTGATTCACCAAACATTCATGGGCCCACAGAAGGATGCGGCTGCTCCTTCATCTACTGGCCATGGATAGACAGACAGAAGGCCACATGGATCTACATGGTGTTGAAGAAAGAATCCAGGGAAATTTATATCTAGACAAGTCACACTTAAGATTCCTGCTCTTCTCCTCTCCTTCATGTGTGATCTAGACCTGGATTTCCGAAGCAACTCCAAAGTACAAGCCAAGGCCTCCAGAGAAGAATCCCATCTGCCCTTCTCTATTACTGTGCATAAAATCACAACTTTCTTGCACAAATAAAATACTTTATAACATCTATAAAAGTTTTTGCTCAACTCTTTATATACAGACCTTATTAAATATCCGGATTCCTCTGGGTTGGGGGAAGGGTGTGTGACATCAGGATGAAACTATAGAGACATAGAAATGTGGAGTGTGTGGTGCACCGTATAATCTGCTGCCCTTATGGATTTTTATAGAAGACCGACCCACCTTACAGCATGTGATTCAGAGATAATACATAGGACCACGTTAGGCATCACCCAAAATTAAGACAGAGTCACAACTTATAATGAATTCCTGCCTGATGGAGACCAAAATTAAACACTCTATTGGACTTCAACAGGGGAATGTAAGACTATAGAAAGACTCTGGACTGTCATATGTAATAGAGAAAATCAAATAGTTACCCCTAGGGTTGTAGGTTATTGGGACATATAAATTGGGTCTCTTATAATGGTGTATTACACAAGAAGCACATGTTTCTTACACTAGATATAACAAAAATAAAGCGTCGTGCATATAATATATGGGTGAGTACAGTATATAATAGAAGAGTGGACACTCACTGTATTTTATTATATGGATAAGCAACATATATAAGTAAGGACACAATAGAAAAAGAAAAAATGCTGCGTACATAAGAACAATGGAGGGGGGGGGGGGTTGGCAGAGAAGGCACATGAATCTTCGCCCTGCATACCAATCTTTGGCTTTGACTCAAAGGCGCCACTTCCACATAGACAGAATAAGACAGAAAAGCCCTACTGGACAGTACTATCCAGGTTACAGGACAGTGTGCAGCCATCACCACTATAGACGTACCATCTAGCCCAGTGGTTCTCAACCTGTGGTTTGCGACCCCGGCGGGGGTTGAACGACCAAAACACAGGCGATACTATTACGTTTTTGTTGCGATTTGCGGCAAAAACGGAATAAAACGTGTGTAATAAGCACTCACTGCTCCAGGACCTGTCGGCTGCAGGGGAAGTTTGAGGACCTGTGGTGATGTCATCATCACATGACCCTCCACCTTCTCTTCTATACAGTCTCCCGCGGAACAGGACTGCTCTGCTCACAGTGAGAAGAAACTACAACTTGAAGCAGCAGGAGGGGACACCAAAACTGGGGGCAGAAAGGGGGGAACTAGAACTGGGGCAACAAATGGAGGAACCAAAACTGGGGGCAGGAAGGGGAATGAAAACTGGGGGCAGGAAGGGGTGACCAGAACTGGGGGCAGCAGGGGGTGACCAGAACTGGGGGCAGCAGGGGGGGACCAAAACTGGGGGCAGCAGGGGGGGACCAAAACTGGGGGCAGCAAGGGGGGACCAGAACTGGGGGCAGCAGGGGGGGACCAGAACTGGGGGCAGCAGGGGGGGACCAGAACTGGGGGCAGCAGGGGGGGACCAGAACTGGGGGCAGCAGGGGGGGACCAGAACTGGGGGCAGAAAGGGGGGACCAGAACTGGGGGCAGCAGGGGGGGACCAGAACTGGGGGCAGCAGGGGGGGACCAGAACTGGGGGCAGCAGGGGGGGACCAGAACTGGGGGCAGCAGGGGGGGCAGAACTGGGGGCAGCAGGGGGGGCAGAACTGGGGGCAGCAGGGGGGGGCAGAACTGGGGGCAGCAGGGGAGGGCCAGAACTGGGGGCAGCAGGGGAGGGCTAGAACTTGGGGCAGAACTGGGGGCAGCAGGGGAGGACTAGAACTAGGGGCAACAGGGAAGGGCTAGAACTGGGGGCAGTACTGGGGGCAGCAGGGGAGGGCTAGAACTGGGGGGAAGTAGGGAAGGGCTAGAACTGGGGGGGAAGCAGGGAAGGGCTAGAACTGGGGGCAGCAGGGGGGACCAGAACTGGGGGCAGCAGGGGGGGACCAGAACTGGGGGCAGCGGGGGGGGGCAGAACTGGGGGCAGCAGGGGGGGGCAGAACTGGGGGCAGCAGGGGGGGGGCAGAACTGGGGGCAGCAGGGGGGGGGCAGAACTGGGGGCAGCAGGGGGGGGGCAGAACTGGGGGCAGCAGGAGGGGACCAGAACTGGGGGCAGCAGGAGGGGACCAGAACTGGGGGCAGCAGGGGGGGCCAGAACTGGGGGCAGCAGGGGAGGGCCAGAACTGGGGGGGAAGCAGGGAAGGGCTAAATCTGGGGGCAGCAGGGGAGGGCTAGATCTGGGGGCAGCAGGGGAGGGCTAGAACTGGGGGGAAGCAGGGGAGGGCTAGAACTGGGTGCAGCAGGGGAGGGTTAGAACTGGGGGCAGGAGGGAGGGGGAACTAGAACTAGGGGGCAGTATTATATTCTTGTACATAGGGGGCAGTATTATAGTAGTTATATTCCTGTACATAGGAGGCAGTATTTTAGTAGTTATATTATTGTATATAGGGGCAGTATTATAGTAGTTATATTCTTGTACATAGGGGGCAGTATTATAGTAGTTATATTCCTGTACATAGGGGCAGTATTATAGTAGTTATATTCTTGTACGTAGGGGGCAGTATTATAGTAGTTATATTTCTGTACATAGGGGCAGTATTATAGTAGTTATATTCTTGTACATAGGGGGCAGTATTATAGTAGTTATATTCTTGTACATAGGGGGCAGTATTATAGTAGTTATATTCCTGTACATAGGGGCAGTATTATAGTAGTTATATTCCTGTACATAGGGGGCAGTATTATAGTAGTTATATTCTTGTACATAGGGGGCAGTATTATAGTAGTTATGTTCCTGTACATAGGGGCAGTATTATAGTAGTTATATTCCTGTACATAGGGGCAGTATTATAGTAGTTATATTCTTGTACATAGGGGGCAGTATTATAGTAGTTATATTCTTGTACATAGGGGACAGTATTATAGTAGTTATATTCTTGTACAAAGGGGGAAGTATTATAGTAGTTATATTCCTGTACATAGGGGGGCAGTATTATAGTAGTTATATTCTTGTACGTAGGGGGCAGTATTATAGTAGTTATATTCTTGTACATAGGGGGCAGTATTATAGTAGTTATATTCCTGTACATAGGGGGCAGTATTATAGTAGTTATATTCTTGTACATAGGGGGCAGTATTATAGTAGTTATATTCTTGTACGTAGGGGGCAGTATTATAGTTGTTATATTCTTGTACATAGGGGGCAGTATTATAGTAGTTATATTCTTGTACATAGGGGGCAGTATTATAGTAGTTATATTCTTGTACATAGGGGACAGTATTATAGTGGTTATATTCCTGTACATAGGGGGCAGTATTATAGTGGTTATATTCTTGTACATAGGGGGCAATTTTTATTGTAAAAACCAACAAAATACAATTAAACAAAATCATAAATACATTCTTCTGTATACACAATTAGGAATCAAACAAATATAAACTCAGAGTAAATGTAACTTAGAGTCCATAGCTGCTGCTGCTGGAAAGGAAAAAGAAAAATGCAAAATCAATATATATAGAAAATTAAACACCAGATACATTCCTCCATAATTTCCTATTTCTCTGGTCTTTTCTGACTTCCAGTGATTTTATCCACCTTAGCTCAGACAATATTTGGGATACCACAGCCGTGTAGTTATAGTCCTTACTGTGCAGGGACACCCGGGTTCTGGCATGCCAGTAGTAATACTTTATCACTGTTATTATGAGATACATGGTTCCCGGATCTATATCACCATCTGGAGATGGGACGCCATAGATGATGTCCGGGTACTGGAGGAATTGCAGCCTCGGGATGTTCAGCAGGTCAGATACTTCCTTCCAGATCTTCCTCCCTCCCCAGCACTCAGAGATGAAATGCTCCATCGTCTCCTCCTGCTGACACCCCAGAGGACACTTCCTATCTGCCACACTCACAAACTTTAGGTTCCCTCTCACAAATAACCTCCCATGTAGTGACAACCAAGAAATATCAAACAACTTGGGGGGATGTCGCTTCCCATTGAGGAACCTGAGACTTTTCTGCAAGGTGGTGGTCACACAGTCTCTGAGAGCGAGTGGTGAGTGGTAGAAAGCCCCACATATCCTAGTATATAGATCTCTCCTGGTGTTACTGACAATGAAGGACTTCTCCAGCTTCCACATCCTGACACACTTCAGACCATACACCAGATACTGGGGGAGGAAGCCAGGAGTCCATCGGCCCCTCTTGAGACTGCCGCCTCGCACCCAAGACTCTGCAAAAGGCAATATGCAGTCCCTGACACTACTTACCCACAGGAGACCATTGTTTGAGTCCAGGCTACCGAAATTGACTTTCAGAAACATGGAGTCAAAAAAAACCCTTGGATTTAACATATCCAGCCCACCCTCTCTCCTCTGCAGGTAGGTGATCCCTCTTTTAACCGGGTTCAACCTGTTCCCCCATAAAAGCTGGAAGAACAGGCTAAAGAGCCTAGCGGAGAAAGATTCTGGCAAAGGAAAGACGACAGAGACGTAGAGGAAGACAGGGACCAGGTAAGTCTTCATCAGAGTAACCCTTTCTCTATAGGTCAGCCTCCAGTTCTTCCATCGCTGAACCTTTGTATTTCCGGTATCCAACTTCTCTTCCCAATTTAGTTTGGCATTGTCTTCCCTCCCGAATTTAACCCCAAGGATCTTAATATGGGTGGAGGCCTTGGCGAATTGTGGCAGGTCAAAGCCAGGAGCAGTATCCAATGTCCAGAAAGCTTGACTCTTCTCAAGGTTGACCAAAGACCCGGAGGCCTCTGAGTAACTTCTGATGGCTGCAGACAACACCTCCACCTCACGAGGCTCAGATATCACCACAGTCACATCATCCGCGTAGGCGACTACCTTCAAAGGCAAGCAATGGGGGACCGGCGCCCCCTGAAAATCACACCGCTGCAGTGATCGCAGAAACAAGTCTATGGCAAACACATACAGCAGTGGACTCAGGGGGCAGCCCTGTCGCACCCCGGCCTCTACTTCAAAAGTGTCCCCCTGCCAACCATTGATCAGAGGAAAGCTCTTCGCCTCTCTGTACAAAGTTCTCAGCCAATCTATAAATTGTCCCGGAATACCGTACTTTGACAAAGTGGCCCATAGATAATCGTGATCAACCCTGTCAAAGGCTTTAGCCTGGTCCAGACCTACAACATATCTCCCACACCTCAGAGCTTTACATCTCTCAAACATCTCCCTTATCGAGATGACTGCTCCAGAGATGTTCCGCCCTCTTACTGTGCCGTACTGAGAGCCTGCCAACAGTGCCGGGGACAAACAGACTAACCTAGAAAACAGAATTTTTGCCAGAATTTTCCTGTCGACATTCAAGAGGGCGATCGGCCTCCAGTTCTTGATGTCGCTAGGCTCCTTACCTTTGGACAGCAGAATAAGGGAGGACACTCTCATGGATGGAGGCATCAGGTGATTTTCTAGACAATTGGTAAACACATCCACAAGGATCGGGGCTAAGAGGTCTCTGAACTTCTTATAGAATTCACATGTTATACCATCAGGACCTGGTGCCTTCTTCAGATGTAACTTATCAATGGCCTCTTTAACCTCCTCCTCTGTTATTCCTGCTGTCAAAGGAGAAAAGTCCAAATCTCTAGTGTCAGGACCTGGAGTTGCCTCCAAGAATTGAGCCATTTTGTCTTTGTCCAAAACCTTCTTCTGAAATAATTCAGCATAGTACGATCTCACCACCCCCAGGATACCCTCCCGAGATTCCTGTAAAACTCCCTGGGAGTCAGTGAGACCTGTGATCGATTTCTTAGCCACACGTTCCCGGCAACTCTCATATGGATCAGGCGTGACTAAGTTTCCATAGTCACGCTCCACAACCAGGGACGTGTAGCGGCTGTACTGATACTGCTTTATTTCAGATTTCAGTCGGTCTATCTTTTGTTTTTCATCCCCACCCACCGAATAGAGTGACTCCAATTCTTTCCGCAGCTTGAGATACTGGCTGTACTTACTCTTCCCTCTCTTTACTGACAGTCTCTTTAAGAGGGACCGGATCTCCTCCTTGACATCCTCCCACCAGTCAGATGCATGATTATAGAAATACACTCTCTCCAATTCACCCTGTATAAGAGAGTGGACTTGTTCCTGGACAAAAACCTCTTCTAATAGGGCAGAATTTAGTCTCCACAAGCCTCTTCCTATATCTGGCCGTTCAGTATTACCCAAGTAGAAGTATAGGGCCAGGTGATCCGAGTATGGGACAGACTTCTCACTTCTATCCCCAATGACCTCCGTGGGACTCACCAGCGCCAGGTCTATTCTGCTATACCTCCCAGCACAGGAGTAGGTAAATTTGGGTTTTCTACCACCCTGCACAAAGACATCAGATAAACCTGACTGTGTGATCATATCATTTAAGACCTTAGAGTCCCTGGCAAGAGGTCTACCAGTGGGTCTGTCACTCAATGTCCTAGTGGCGTTGAAATCACCCGCCATGATGACTGGGAGAGATGTAAATAAATATGGTTTCACGTCATTAAATAGATTGACTCTGTCAGTCACTGTCTGTGGACCATAGATGTTGATAAGCCGGAGCCTTCTACCTCGGATAGTAACCTCCAACACCAAACATCTTCCCATCGACACCTCGGTTAGTCTGTGAATGGTGACATCGTGGGTATTAAACAGTATGGAGACCTCGGCACATGGCTCCACAGACAGTGACCAGATGGACGGCCCGGAGCCGTCTCTCTGCTTCTTTTAACAAACTAAGACTATTAAGATGAGTCTCCTGTAGGAAAAAGACATCGGCATCGAGATAATGTAGATGTTCATACACCGCATGTCTTGTCCTTCTTGCCCTAATGCTGTTGACATTGCTAGATATTATTTTCAGATTAAAGTTCGCCATTAGAGCTATAACAAGAAGCAGAGAGAGTGTCCCCATCATCATAAATCTGGATCAGATCCCTCCTCTTCACCACCTGTCTCCATGTCTGATTCAGACTCTGGCCCCACCCTATGGGGTCTACGTTTTGAGGGGGGGTCACCATCGGCATCCTCATCATACTCTGCCACCATCCTCTGTAATTCCTTCTCTAGTTCCTCCTCTGCGTCTGACTCTGAGAGGACACTGAATCTATTCACAGTCATGGTCATGTCTGTTCCACTGTCCACTCTGATCTTAGATGACTTGTGAACTGTGGTCCACTCACCCTCAGGCTTCCGGGTGGACCTATCTTTTTTCCTCCTCTTATTAGCAGATGTTGTGGCTGGAGAGGGAATGAGCACTGAGGGTGGTGCAACCTGCTGGACAACTTCCATATCTCCCTCTGTGGTTTGGGTCTGAGGCTGGTCTGGTGTTGGTATAGCATCACTTGACTCTTGGACCTGCTGAGGTTCTGGCGTAGCCTGATCTGACCCTAATAGCAATGCCTCCTCCTCCCCCAGGTCATCTGCCCCTGCCAATAGGTCTTCATCAGGGAAGCTCTTACATATGTTGTGCCAGGCATTGGGACAATCCCTGTGGGCATGCCCGATCTCTCCACACAGGTTACACCTGATGTTTTGGCAGTCCGCACTCACATGGCCGATATCCCCACACAGGCTGCACTTGACCACAGAGCAGTTACTGGCGATGTGACCGACTCTACCACATTTGAAGCATCTACGGGGCTGACCCGGATAGAAACATACTCCCTTCTCCCGGCCAATGAAGAAGGAGTTGGGCAGGTGCTGGGTTATGTTGTTGTACTGTCTTAATTTTACCAGGACCTTCCACCCTCCTGTCCAGATCCCGTCCTCATCCCGGGTCTTGGTGAGCTCTGACATGATGTCACAGTGCCTCTTGAGCCAAATGACAATATCCTGCTGGGGAACAGACTCATTCCAGAAGATGACTGTGACTGTGACTGTACCAAGTTTAGAGATGGGGATGAAGCTGAAATTATTCCACCCCTCTGCATCTCTAAACCTGGGGAAGATGGCCCAAAACCGGTCCAGGTTGCACATCAGCTTAAAGCTCACATCATATCCCTGGCGATCGGGGAGGTTAATTACTGCCAAAATGTCACTTGGCGAGAAACCCATTTGTTCACACAATAGCGATCTGACCACAAACCGCCTGTCAGGTAGGTCCTCCTTGGCCCCTCTGTGCCTAAATCTCACCACATTCCTCCTTTTAAACGCCTGACCGGTGTAATGAGAGCCAGATGAAAATGATGGTGCACCCCGGCTCCAGGCGTTGCCAGAAGAAGACTGGTGAGGGCCCGTACCCTGCTGTGTCTGGGGGCGCTGCGGGGGCTGCTTGGCTCCTGCACTCTGAGGGTCTGCTACCTCAGCAACTAGAGGGGGGAAGTCCTGAGCATCAGACTGTACTACCCCCTCCCCACCATCAGCCTCCATACACTGCTCTGCCTGCTCTATGGCAACATCCCACACAGACTGCGCTTCCCCTGTTGGAACATTATCACACACAATGGTATCAACATTGGTAACAGGAACAGACGCAAATAAATCAGCATTATCACCAACATTGGGGGCAGCAGTATCACAGACAATAGGGGGAGCAGTATCACAGACAGTAGGGTCAAAGGCATTAGGCACTGATGTATGAGCAGTATCAGGCACTGAAGTCCCATCAATGTCAGTACCATCAGTCCCAGCAGAGTCCTGATGATCCTGCTCAGATGCCACAGCGTTACCTTCAGGATCAGGTGCACAGTCCTGCTGCAGTGAGCCGTCATCTGGGACTTGTGGTGCTTTTCCTCCACCACTAGCATCAGGCAGATGTCCACGTTGCACGCTGAATGCTGGGACATGTGGTGTTTCCACTGCTCTAGTGGCATCAGAGGGACGGCTGTGATCCTTTTGCAGATTGCAGGTTGCTGGGACTTGTGGTGCCTCTGCTGTGGGTGGTTGCTGTTTCATGGCTTCATCTCTCTTGTAGAGATCCCTTTGTTGGTACGGGAAAGTCGCAGGCTGGAGTATAGGTTTCCCCTGGGTCTGCTGGACACCACCAGCGCAGGTCTCAGTTGCCGGATTAGATGCTCCTCCATGATGTCTCTGAGCCTGGAAGCGCTCCTGGTTCCTGTAGGTCTCTGCCAGGGGACCCATCTGCTCCAGGACAGCCTCAGTCTGGGCGACATTGTGAGCGAGCTGCTTGGCCAAGGTGGTGAGCTTCTTGTCTAACAGCTCATGTCTCTCCGGGTTTGCTGCCTTCAGCTTGTAGGCACAGTCAATGTTTTTTTGTAGCAGCAGTTTTTGTTCCTTCAGGTTTCCCAGTCTCTTTACCAGTGTTGGGATCTGATCAGCCAGGAGGAGCTCAGGTGCACGCTCAGCCGCTGCATATGGAGTTGCTGCAGGTGCACGCTCAGCCGCTGCATAGGGAGTTGCTGCAGGTGCACGCTCAGCCGCTGCATAGGGAGTTGCTGCAGGTGCACGCTCAGCCGCTGCATAGGGAGTTGCTGCAGGTGCACGCTCAGCCGCTGTACATGGAGGTGCTGCAGGTTGCTTACTGGTGGTAGGTACTGGCACTCTGCTGGGTCCGGGCCTCTGCGCCACTGTTGGGTTCTGGCGCGCTGCCGCTCTTACTGCTGGGGGATGACACTGTCCAGTAGCAGCACTTGTGGCAGCCTGAGGCCTCCCTGCTAATTTGGTCTCGGCCTTGCTGCCTCCACTCCCTTACCTTGTGCGCTCAGAGCGGATCAGTACAGGCTGCTGCAGGTTCTCCAGCAAGGTCTGCTTCTCCAGAGATGTCCTCCTCTGCCTGGCTGATGGAGGTGTACAAGGCACAGGTGAGGCCTGGGCTGGAGGCTTCCTCTGCTCCTGCACAACCTGCTTGCTCCTCTGTCCTGGATGACCCAACATTGTGTTCCCACTCACTGGCTTCTGCTGCACATTCACACTGGTAGGTGACTTCACCAAACTGGAACTTACTACTGCTGCTTCTTTCTTCACAAAATCTTCATTCTTTACTCCACTACTTCTGGCTGAACTGCAGCCGCTGACATGACTTACTGTACCGGAGACTATAGGATTTTCATCCATTAGTTTTGGTGTCTGGGAGTTATTTCCCAGAGAAGGCCTTGGAGCCTGGGCCTTGCATGGGGAAGATCCCCACCCAGGGTGGCCCCGCCCTGGGCTAGCTCCAGACATGAGGAGACCTCAGGAGCTCACACTGCACACAACCTCTCAGCAAGGGGGCAGTATTATAGTGGTTATATTCTTGTACATAGGGGGCAGTATTATAGTAGTTATATTCCTGTACATAGGGGACAGTATTATAGTGGTTATATTCCTGTACATAGGGGGCAGTATTATAGTGGTTATATTCTTGTACATAGGGGGCAGTATTATAGTAGTTATATTCTTGTACATAGGGGGCAGTATTATAGTGGTTATATTCTTGTACATAGGGGGCAGTATTATAGTAGTTATATTCCTGTACATAGGGGACAGTATTATAGTGGTTATATTCCTGTACATAGGGGGCAGTTTTATAGTGGTTATATTCCTGTACATAGGGGGCAGTATTATAGTGGTTATATTCTTGTACATAGGGGGCAGTATTATAGTAGTTATATTCTTGTACATAGGGGGCAGTATTATAGTGGTTATATTCTTGTACATAGGGGGCAGTATTATAGTAGTTATATTCCTGTACATAGGGGACAGTATTATAGTGGTTATATTCCTGTACATAGGGGACAGTATTATAGTGGTTATATTCCTGTACATAGGGGGCAGTATTATAGTGGTTATATTCTTGTACATAGGGGGCAGTATTATAGTAGTTATATTCCTGTACATAGGGGGCAGTATTATAGTAGTTATATTCTTGTACATAGGGGGCAGTATTATAGTAGTTATATTCTTGTACATAGGGGGCAGTATTATAGTAGTTATATTCCTGTACATAGGGGACAGTATTATAGTGGTTATATTCTTGTACATAGGGGGCAGTATTATAGTAGTTATATTCTTGTACATAGGGGGCAGTATTATAGTGGTTATATTCTTGTACATAGGGGGCAGTATTATAGTAGTTATATTCCTGTACATAGGGGACAGTATTATAGTAGTTATATTCTTGTACATAGGGGGCAGTATTATAGTAGTTATATTCTTGTACATAGGGGGCAGTATTATAGTAGTTATATTCTTGTACATAGGGGGCAGTATTATAGTAGTTATATTCCTGTACATAGGGGACAGTATTATAGTGGTTATATTCTTGTACATAGGGGGCAGTATTATAGTAGTTATATTCTTGTACATAGGGGGCAGTATTATAGTGGTTATATTCTTGTACATAGGGGGCAGTATTATAGTAGTTATATTCCTGTACATAGGGGGCAGTATTATAGTAGTTATATTATTGTATATAGGGGCAGTATTATAGTAGTTATATTCTTGTACATAGGGAGCAGTATTATAGTAGTTATATTCTTGTACATAGGGGCAGTATTATAGTCGTTATAGTCTTGTACATGGTTTAAGGTCACCGCAACATGACGAACTGTATTGCGGGGTCACAGCATTAGAAAGGTTGAGAACCATTGATCTAGCCTATCTCAGGTAATCCCCCCCCCCCCTATTGGGACCCGGGACACCTGTGGGATAGAGAGGGAACAGCAATCGCTATATACTGTCCCCCAGCAATAACTATATACAACTCCAGGCTTAAGGAGGCCCTTGGGCAAGTCTCAGCGGGCCCCTGTGCTCCTTACCTCCGAAATTTGCGGCAGAGTAATTCCTTCATACATACTATAATACCCCCATTAGTGCCTCCCCCTCCCCTCACATTGTGATACCAGCTCTGTGTCTAGGCTCGCTGTAGCATGTGCTGTACATGTGCTGTACTGTGCAGGCTGCAGAGCCATGTCCTGCTTTCTGAGGCTGCTTTCCACAAATATTAGCATAACTGAGGTTGGGGTCTCCTACAATATAAAGATTACACCTGCAGTTAAATTTGTCAGCTTCTGTCATGTCAGCAGTCCAAGTAGTTTTTTCCACTATAAAATACAGAAGCTGCCCTGCATACAGCACATACCTATTACACACAAATATAATATATACTCACATAAATACATTACATACAGCATATACCTATTACACATAATATAGACACACTTACATAGTACAGGTAGCAAACAGGTACAGGTTACAGATATCTATCACTCACACGCTTATCCCCTTCACACAAACACTGTATATACACACATACAGATAAAATGTAGGACCTGTAACACCTCCAGACAGTGGGCTCCTGGTGTCACATTGCAGGCACAGGACCTGTAACACCTCCAGACAGTGGGCTCCTGTTGTCACATTGCAGGCACAGGACCTGTAACACCTCCAGACAGTCGGCTCCTGGTGTCACATTGCAGGCACAGGACCTGTAACACCTCCAGACAGTGGGCTCCTGGTGTCACATTGCAGGCACAGGACCTGTCACACCTCCAGACAGTGGGCTCCTGGTGTCACATTGCAGGCACAGGACCTGTAACACCTCTAGACAGTCAGCTCCTGGTGTCATATTGCAGGCACAGGACCTGTAACACCTCTAGACAGTCGGCTCCTGGTGTCACATTGCAGGCACAGGACCTGTAACACCTCCAAACAGTCAGCTCATGGTGTCACATTGCAGGCACAGTACCTGTAACACCTCCAGACAGTCGGCTCCTGGTGTCACATTGCAGGCACAGGACCTGTCACACCTCCAGACAGTGGGCTCCTGGTGTCACATTGCAGGCACAGGACCTGTAACACCTCCAAACAGTTGGCTCATGGTGTCACATTGCAGGCACAGGGCCTGTAACACCTCCAGACAGTCAGCTCCTGGTGTCATATTGCAGGCACAGGACCTGTAACACCTCTAGACAGTCGGCTCCTGGTGTCACATTGCAGGCACAGGACCTGTAACACCTCCAAACAGTCAGCTCATGGTGTCACATTGCAGGCACAGTACCTGTAACACCTCCAGACAGTCGGCTCCTGGTGTCACATTGCAGGCACAGGACCTGTCACACCTCCAGACAGTGGGCTCCTGGTGTCACATTGCAGGCACAGGACCTGTAACACCTCCAAACAGTTGGCTCATGGTGTCACATTGCAGGCACAGGGCCTGTAACACCTCCAGACAGTCAGCTCCTGGTGTCATATTGCAGGCACAGGACCTGTAACACCTCTAGACAGTCGGCTCCTGGTGTCACATTGCAGGCACAGGGCCTGTCACACGTGTTCCAGGCTCCTGGGGTCTTATGGTGCCAGAAAGAGCAGAGTACAGGCCACTTCTTGGCAGCGGCACAGACGGCCCGGGCTGGTGGGCGCAGCCTCCATCGTGAAAGAAGGAAGCAGCTAAAGGGAGGGGATACCAGCAGGTGGAACTTTCCAACGCTGCAGCACAGGTACTGCTCCCTGCAGAATTATTACATTCAACTCCCCCTCCTCGAGTGGGCCCTCCCAGCAGCTGTGGGTCCCGGCACTTGCCCGTGTATGCCGGGTGCTGGCGCCGGGCCTGATACAACCTCCCCAGTAATCACTATATACAGCGGTCCCCACAGTAGTCACTAAATACAGCGCCCTCAGCAATCACTATATACAGTGATAGGGATATTTTATGCAGGGCCCCAACAGCCCTCTTGACTTTTGTAAGTCCTAATTAACCCATGGTTGTCCTGGTACCAGGAACTTTAACACAAACTAAGACATGTCAATCTCTCTCTTAGTGTATGTAAAAATCTTCCCTCGTTTAATAATCAAAATGCATAATATATAACAGACAGAAGAATCATCAAAGGGGCGTGAATAGTATACTGCAAACCTATTGGTCATCAGCACATTCTGGGAAAAAAAGTTAATTAATTGTGCTCAGTTCTCAGAGACCTTGTACACAGATATTGTTTATACTAATTTCCTCTGCCAGAAGGTGATAAGTGGCTCCAGAATCAAAATATCATGCAGCATCGAGGACAGACTGGCTTCTCATTACATGTCAAAGGGTATTAGCTGACAGGCGAGCAAACAGGTTACATAAAATGAAGTTTGAATCATGACATTAACTTGACAATGGTCAGGGAACATGGCCGCTGTATCTAAGATGGCGGACAGTAGTCAAGATGGCGTCCGAAACCAGTGCGACCTCCTTAACAACAGCGACCCCAGCAATCACTATATACAGCCCGCCCCAGCAGTCACTATATACAGCCCCCCCAGCAATCACTATATACTGTGATCTGCCCTTTTTGGAAGAGGTACAAGAAGGAGCCATCCAGGGTCGGACTGGAGGACCAAGGGCCCACCAGTGAAATTGATTTTGGGGGTCCACCTACTGCTACATGGGAATGTTAACCATAAAAACTCGAGTATAAGCCGAGTTTTTCAGCAAAAAGAATGTATAAAACCTTTTGGATTTGGTATCCCTGTAATCGCCCACAAGATCCATGCCCACAAGAATACGGGACAAATGCGTTTTTTCACCAATTTCACTGCATTTGGAATTTTTTTCCCGCTTCCCAGTACACGGCATGGAATATTAAATATCACCATTTTGATGTGTAATTTGTTACGCAGAAAATAAAGCCATTACACAGCTCTGTACATGGAAAAATAAAAAAGTTACAGATTTTTGAAGGGAGTGGGGAGTGAAAAATGAAAACGCAAAAACGAAAAAGGGTATCGGTGGGAAGGGGTTAAAATCTTCCTTGATGTACATTTAATTTGACAAAAAAAAAATCAGTCTTTACATGGAGTAATCTGGCTTTGCTATGATTGGCTTGATTGACAGCGCTTTCTCAATTACGGAACAAAGCAGATCTGTGAATCAAGTTGACTCAGTCGTAGAGAATCCAGTGAGGAGACACCCTGAAGACAATTCTCCATTTTTTCCGTGAGTCCATTCTTAAACTTTATATGACACGGCATAGCTGTTTTAGGAGAGAGTTTTTTTCCCTCTATATGCATATTAACACAAACAATGAAAACGTTTTTTTGGTATTATTGTAGAGCTCATGGGAGTCGATCTTTTGGTTGCATATTGTATATCCTCACCCTAAAAGCCATTGACTCACAGTATGACCAGGTAAAGCTCCTTCACCTGGGCCCACGACAACTCCCACCCATTGTTGATGAGCTGTTCTGAAAAGGAAGGGGAGTAATAGTAGATCAGCAGGTAATTTTGAAATCTTTATTTGACTGTGTAATTGTACAAGACAAAAATAAAACTCATTCATTATTTGTCACTTCCCTGTTCCCCTCGGCCACCCCCTACACGCAGTATATAAGAGCCTGATACTAGAAAGATGCATCTACCATACCTAACACATCACAGAGATGAGGATGAACTGCATTCAGGCCTCCTTCCTGGGGGTCTTCCTCTGTTTTGTTGCCCTGAGTATAACATCAGCTGGTAAGTCATAAAGAATAAACTCTATATATAGTGGGGTCATAGACAGATAATGGGGGAGATTTATCAGAAGTGTCTGAGAGCAGAACTGTTCAAGTTGGCCACAGCAACCAATCAGAGCTCAGCTCTCATTTTCCCACAGCTGTTTTTACACTTAAAGCTGAGCTCTCATTGGTTGCCATGGGCAACTAGTACAGTTTTACCTCAGAAACATCTGATAAATCTCCCCAATAGTACAGTTTTACCTCAGAAACATCTGATAAATCTCCCCAATTATAATGTATATATTACATGCAGTTTGTACATTAGGACCCACTTCTGAGGGTCATTATACTTTTTGGGACCCTTTTTTTTAATTGGCTCGATATGGCCAATGATGCCACTCAATTTAAAGGAAATCAACCATCAAAATACATTATGATAAACCAGGGACACTTGCTCATAGATGCAGGCACTGTGACTGTGGTAATCTACTTATATTTGTTATCCATCGCCTCCTTCCTTCTAATATCAACTTTTAAAATTATGCTAATGAGGCAGAATGGCTCTACCAGAGTATCTTCATGCTGTGGCTTCCCAGGCTGTTACATTGTGTAGACTGTACACTTACTCCTCTCCCTGTGTGCTTTAACTTCCTTCTGCTGTAAGATTACATCAGACAGAGGCAGGGAGGAAGTGCTGAGGGTGCAGAGGGGAGGGGGAGACAACGTAACAGCCTGTGAAGCTGCAGCATGGATTTGCTCTAGTAACATCCCCAGAGTCCTTCTTGCTCATTAGAATAATTTTTAAAGTTGCTTTTGTAAGGAAGGAGGCCATGAATAACCTATCTAACAATATTACCACAGGAGACTGAGACACAGGCACACACAGGCTGCAGCCACCATCTCTCAGGGGAGTCACCACATGCTGCTGGCAGAGAGCCGGATAATGTGAATTAAACTCTTATAAAGTACTGAAATGATTCAGAATACTGACAGAGGCATTCTTAAAATCATCATAGCATGAGTTATGGGAACCTGTTAAAACGGCTAAAAAACAGCTAAAAACAATTATGATTCGCTTTGAGTTGATGTTGGAACTAATCTAAAATTACTTCAATATTGTAAAACCCTGCCACTTTTAATTTTATTTTAGTGATTATAAAGCCTGGAGTTTGCCCCCCAGAAAGGTTCTATAATTCAACCCTGTTTCCACCTCCATCCTGTGAAAGTGACGGTGAATGTCCTGGAGACAAAAAGTGCTGTTTAGACAATAATGCCAGATTCTGCAAGACGCCTGCTAAAGGTCAGTATGTGCTCACATTATTGTACAACCACTAATGGCATCAATCTTAGGTTGGATAGTGTCATGTACAGGAGCATGTGTACGTGGCTAACTGCTGGCATCTGTGTGGACTTCTTAGATATCCACCAACTGAATGGTTGCTACACCGATATTTATTAGTCATAAAAGGAGAACAAGTTTCCGTTCCCCCGTGGACAGTGTACCATTCATATACTAAGGGCAGAGATAGTCATATTGACCTAGAGCAGTGATGGCGAACCTATGGCACGGGTGCCAGAGGTAGCACTCGGAGCCCTTTCTGTGGGCATCTGCGCTATCACCCCAATGCAGAGTTCGCCAGACAGGACTCAAGGCCTCCTGCAGTCCCAGGCAGCCCAACACCCTAGAAGGAAGCTACAATGATAATCCGAAACTTCTTCTCCTTATTTCTACTGTATTGGGGTCCTCAGGTGCCTAAACAATTTAAACATTAACAGAGCATGGAGTCAAAAGTTACTGTTTAAATTGTTGAATCGGCACTTTGCAAAAGATGTTTGGGTTTTGGTCTTAGTTTGGGCACTCGGCATCTAAAAGGTTTGCCATCACTGACCTAGAGCAAGCTCCAACTGGGGTAACAAAATGAGTAGAGTTACAGTCTCCAGACCCCCACCAATTCCGAGTCAGACCTTTTCCAACCTGAGCAATTTTTTGTTTTTGTCTTTTGGTTTTGAATTCCGCTTTTTTTGGCTGTTATAGGAATCCAATCCCTGCTCATCCCTATGAGATTCTAAGAAGATCAGTTTTCCCGACTTAAAGGGATGTCCAAGAGATATAGATAACCATTGATGATGGACTGTTTATGAGTTTTTTTGCTTTGTCACAGTTTTTATTCTTTCGATGAAATTCAATGCTATGTTTATGATTTTTTTTTTCTAACTACACAGAAAGGGGTAAATCCTGCCTCAAAACCCCACCGAAGAAATTCCCTTCCATGAAACGCTGCAATGATGAGTGTTCCTCTGACAGTGAATGCGCGCCCGGATCTAAGTGCTGCTTTAAAATATGTGGAAATAAATGTTTACCCAAAAGAGGTAGGTTATTTGTTACTTATCCCTTCCATTTATATCTTTATCCTGCAAGGTATATACATTATGTTATATCCGCGACTCTAGGGCATACCTGGGTAAGTGCCAGGGCCCAGAGGCAGGCCACATAAGGCGGCACATAAGGGCGCATTCACACTGCCGTTGCCCGCCGTACCATAGCACGGCGGGCACACGGCGGCGCCGGGAAAAGGAGGAGATGGTGAGCGCCGCTCACCCCCGCCCGTCTCCATAGAGGAATATGGCGCACGGCGCCGTATGCCGAGATAAGATAGGACATGTTCTAGCTTTTCACGGGTTATGGTGCCGCACCGTACCGCTCCCTTAGGGCGCCGTGATGTATGTACATCGGCCGTATATATGTTCCCCATACAGCAGTGTGAATATAACCTAAGGCTGTACATAAGGAATCCATGGGGTTGAGGGGCTGTATCTAATGACTTCATAGGGTGTGAGGGAGGGCTGTAGGTATGATAGATAAACTAGGGAATATTTTAGAGAACAGGAGACTTTTAGTTTCTGAATTTTTAATGTTGCCATGTGAGTTCACTGAGGCTTTGTCGCCCAGAGGCCTACTGTAACCTGGAGCCGACCCTGTAAACAATAGGTTTCCCTCTTCCCACAAATTTCTTTTTCTTGGTGAACATATTTACATTTCCCCATTCACACATTACTTTTAACCCCTAGGCGCACCAGGACGTTATAGTACATCCCGGTGGCTAGATGCTTAGCGCACCAGGGCGTACTATAACATCCTGCTTCTGGTACCGGCTCACGAACGGGGCCGGTACCAGAAGAAGCGCCTGTCAGCTGTCTATCACAGCTGACACCGCACTGTAACACCCGCGATTTTAAACTAATTTGAAGTACAATGTGTCACGAGAAAACAATCTCAAAATCCCCTGGATATCTCACAGCGTTCCAAAGCTATAAGCACTAATAGTGACACAGGAAAGATTTGGAAAAATTGGGCCGCATCCTTAAGGCCAAAAGAGGCTGAGTCCCGTAGGGGTTAATGACCACATTGAAAATGCCTTTGTTCCACCATCAGGATATTCCTGCCACCAGGAATGATGACAATTTGTACATCTGGTGTATAATCCGCATTTTGGGGACATTGCGATCTGGGGTCTTGACTGGGGTATATATTTAGACCTATATTAATTAGGATCGGTTGTCAAAATGGAATTGGAGATGCTGCGGCACTCAGGGACTTTTTAAAAGAAATTTACCCCTTTGAATTCATTATAATAAATACAGCGTCCCCTTAATTGTTCATAATATATACAGTTACCTTTGCGTTAAATGATTTAAAGGGGCTGTCCACTTTCAGCAAAAAATTGATATTGTTTGTGTTAGGAAAAGCTTTTCAATATACTTTCTATATCAATTCTTCAATATTTTTCTTTGTTTACTTCGAGTAGATAGAAATCAGTCCCTAGTTATACGATGTCTCACATGTGCACATAGAAGTTAACATAAAAGTGTCCTATATAATCACAGCAAGTAGAGATCTAGAAAACCATGAACCAATAAAGTATTTTGGAAAACTGTATAACTTTTCATTACACAAATAATATCCATTATCCATATTTGCTGGACAACCCCTTTAATGACATCTATCACCAGGTTGAATAATACTAATATGCAGGTGTGTGTCCCATCTGGCAGGATCTGCTCTTCTTTAAGCTTCCTATGCCATTGTTTTTAAGTTTAAAAGGGTTTAAAAATTATGCAAATGAGGCCTACGGGGCCTAGAGCACCAGTCTCATTTGCATAATTGTATAAGCCTTTTATTGTAAAAAGCAGGACAAAGAAGCTTAAAGGAGCAGATCCTTCCAGATGGAGCACACAGCAGTATGTCAGTGTGCTTGGTTTACAATCCTTCATCCTGGTGGTAGTTAATATGAAGACATATTCACTCCAGAGAAAGAAGCCCTATTTTATATTCCATTGTGTGCATTGGATTTTCAAAAGATTAAAACATTTTCTATGGAAAAACAGTTCTTCATTCCGTCCTATTCTGATGCCAATAACTTTTGGTTTACTTTTCCTTTATATTTATGTATTTTTATATAAAACTGAACATGTTTTATGGGACACGTGCTGCACCGCACCCCTTCGTAGGTAGGAGAAAGATAGGACATGCACTATCTTTCGCTGGAATATGGCACCGTGCACCATATATTACTATGGAGAGAGGCAGAGGCCAGTGCCGACATGTGACCGCCATACTACATTACGGCAGTCACGCGTCTGTGTGAATGTAGCCTTAAAGGTGTTTTCCCATGAAAAAAAGTTCTCAATTTATAATCCCCTAGTAATGTTTACACAATAAAGATCATTTTAACCCTTTACTATACAATTTTATTGTTTTAGCTCCTATCACTCAGTGATGGTCAGTGTAAAGTTCCAGAGGGTGGGCGAGGACTTTCTAAGCAGACACTTCATGATCCCTCTGTGCTAAGAGATGCTGCGTGCTAACAATGTGCTTAGATTATTATGATACAGGGTTTATCTACACTTTTCTTAAGCTTCAAACATTTACTAGTATCTGACACATAGAAAAAGAGAGATGAGGCAGATCAGAGATGATAAGATCCATGAGATGGATATAACACACAGTAACACTCTGCTAACTCCCCTATAACACACACTGTCAGCTATACTATCTGAGCTATAATCTTATCTGTAGCTTGTAGAGTAAGTCTGTGCACGCTGCTATATACCCTGAAGGAAGTGTCTGTGAGTGCCTGGGGGCAGAGAGCACACTGCGTCCTGAAGGCAGGAGAAATTATTCATGAGAAGAATCTGCCCTGCCCAACCATAGAAGATCTAAGAACTGTGTATCTGTAGAATAGCCAAGCTCAGGCGCTGGTCACAGCAGGGGCAGCAGAGAGCTTCAAGAAAAGATGGCTTCTTGCTGCAAAATAACATTGAATGTTATGTTGTTTTATACAATTCTGTTTCCCCACATTATTCCACTGAGCACCAGTCATTGTTGTATAACTGCAATGTGAGTGTAGTGCCAGCCTTAATGTACTCCCACATCTGTCCCCAGCTTATATGTACTCCGGCCATCTGATACATCAGCTCACCTGCAGCTATCTCTTACAAGTTACATCTTGGTATTTGTGTGGATTTGTCTCTTTCTCCTTTGTATATATATTTTTCTTCTTTTCAGTGAAAAAAGGGTCTTGTCCAAAGGTGCCAGTGATGAACTGTTTAATAGCAGAACGACCTCTGTGTATTAATGACGCTGGATGCCCGGGTCAGGAGAAGTGTTGCCCATCTGGATGTTCATCAAAGTGCCAGGCTGTAGTAAAAGGTGAATATTGATTGGTCACATATTATGCCCCTCCCCCACAATGACATAAATTATACCTGGGTGCCACTTTAACATTATGTGTACATTTATTTTAATATCTGGGACTTGCATATTAAATTATTTACTTATGGGAGCTCTATACAGTCCTATTGGGAAGATAGTCAATATTTGATCACCTGGAGTAGAAAGAGAAATGGCCACTTTCTGTGGTGTATACAGTGTTCATTGCTCTCTATGTATGCAGCATATAGGAAAGCTGGGATGGTAATAATCATTCTGCCCCCCCCCCCCCTCACCACCACTAGGACATCTCATCGGTGACCAGCTTGACATTGATAAGCTGGTTTGCCCATGAATGATGTGATGGTTTACAAAAGTTGTTAAATATTTTTTAAAAACTATAAAAACTAAAAGTGAAAAATTTAAAACATGGAAAACAATGGTGAAATTGCTGCAATTTTACCATTCCCCTCCAAAATAAGCAGTGTGTATTGTGATAAAAAAAATACTAAAAATGTATGGTTTCCTAAACGTCAGGTTGCACCAGAGGGGATATTTGTCATATTTAACAAAATGATATGACATGTTGAAGTCCAGCCATCAGAGATCACCTGATAAGAGCCGGTAGCAGTAGAGAATTATGATATTGGCGGTTTTGGCGACAGCTTCTACGGGATCCCTGACTATTAGTGTCATCCACCCAGGTTGATTCAACCCTAAAGAGGTAATAAAGAGAATAATAAAAAAAAATAATAAGTGATAATAAAGACCTGCTATTCCAGCTCTCAATACACATGCATTCAAGAGCCCTTCCAGGACCTCCTCCAAAGGTCCTTTAGCTGCAGAATTTAATACAAACAGAAGGAACACCCCAAGCTGAGTTCTGGTGATGTGTATAGGCAGCAATTTTGATATCATTAAAAAAAATATACTTTTGGGAGTCCACAATTTTATTCAGCCTGGGCCTATGTAAGTTTTAATATGTCCCCAGTAATCTTGCTTCTGATGAGTTAAGCGATGGGGGCCCTGGGTCACACGCCTCTGGAGCCCTCCCTATAATCTGGCCCTGATTACTGTAGAGAAAACTGTAGGTGATAGAGGTAGAGATTGTGCTATAATATGGAGTTATCTGGTGAACCGTATTTATTGTATGCGTACTATGCCCAATATTACATTGTAGGATATGTCTCACATTATTGTTTCTCTTTTACTTTGTAGGTTAAGGCCTGGAGAAGATAAAAAAAATTATACCCACACCTATGTGCTAGCTCTTCATATTTTAATGTTTTTCCACATATGACTTCAATATACAGCCTACAATATTTGTATAATCACCTAGTGCGGGAGCAGCGGGTTGTGTCCACACAGTGTGACTAGTCCGATTTATTAATTCTAAGAAAATCTGTCGGCTTTACCCCCTAAAGGTCTAGAATTTGATCCAATGGGATTCTTCATGGTCGTTGATTGAGGCTGGTTTAAAATAAAAGAAAATTGTAACCCTTCCCCACACAATGTTGAAATTTTCTTATAGTTTTAATTTTATAAAAGAGAAAACAGTGCTGGTTACTGGAACTGCTGGTAAATGTATGCCATATGTCTCCTATTTACCCCTCATGTCCTCCATATATCCCCCATGTACCCCATATACCCCTCATGTCTCTTATTTACCCCTCATGTCCTCCATATACCCCCCTGTACTCCATATACCCCTCATGTCTCCTATTTACCCCTCATGTCCTCCATATACCCCCCATGTACCCCATATACCCCTCAGATCTCCTATTTACCCTTCATGTCCTCCATATATCCCCCATGTACCCCATATACCCTTCATGTCTCCTATTTACCCCTCATGTGCTCCATATATCCCCCATGTACCCCTCTCTGAAGAATGGTTTACAACACTCTTTAGTAGGAGCTATATAATAATACCCCATGTAGTTTGCATCCCATAGTGATGGCTCCATGTAAACTAAAGGTATAGCATCACCCGCATGTTCTTGTCCCCTTTGGCCTCCACCAGCAGTATCTTGTCCTAAAGAAAAGAATTATGAAAGATAAATGAGCTCCATCTTATGAGCGGAGGACACTTCCCAGGAAAAGTCTATAAGGATATTATACACTACATTTATTGCATCTTCTTTTCTCCTCTTTGTAATATGACACAGAACTGAAATCTATTTCTATTAATACATATTGATCACTATAAGGGAGGGGGGGGGGGTATTTTTTCTTCTGTCTAATATGATGAGATCCACCACACAAATACTCTGTGTGATGATATGGGGTCACTGATGGAGGCTGATTTAAAATTAAAAAAATTGAGCTCCAGTTCTCATCAGTTCAACTTATTTCCATGGTTTCCATCATACAACATTGAACTTTAATTATCTTTTTTATTCTATAAGAGAGAAAACAGCGCTATATACCCCATGTACCCCATATACTCCTCATATCTCGTATTTACCCCTCATGTCCTCCATATATCCCCCATGTAACCCATATACCCCTCATATCTCCTATTTACTCCTCATGTCCTCCATATATCCCCCATGTACCCCATATACCCCTCATATCTCCTATTTACTCCTCATGTCCTCCATATAGCTCTCATGTATCCCATATACCCTTCATGTCTCCTATTTACCCCTCATGTCCTCCATATACCCCCCATGTAACCCATATACCCCTCATGCCTCCTATTTACCCCTCATGTCCTCCATATACCCCCCATGTACCCCATATACCCCTCATGCCTCCTATTTACCCCTCATGTCCTCCATATATCCCCCATGTACCCCATATACCCCTCATATCTCCTATTTACTCCTCATGTCCTCCATATAGCTCTCATGTATCCCATATACCCTTCATGTCTCCTATTTACCCCTCATGTCCTCCATATACCCCCCATGTAACCCATATACCCCTCATGCCTCCTATTTACCCCTCATGTCCTCCATATATACCCCATGTACCCCATATACCCCTCATGTCTCCTATTTACCCCTCATGTCCTCCATATATACCCCATGTACCCCATATACCCCTCATGCCTCCTATTTACCCCTCATGTCCTCCATATATCCCCCTCTACCTCATATACCCCTCATGTCTCCTATTTACCCCTTATTTACTCCATATATCCCCCATGTACCCCATATACCCCTCATGCCTCCTATTTACCCCTCATGTCCTCCATATATCCCCCCTGTACCCCTATACCCCTCATATCTCTTATTTACCCCTCATGTCTTCCATATATCCCCCATGTACCCCATATACCCCTCATGTCTCCTATTTATCCTTCATGTTCTCATATATCCCCCATGTACCCCATATACCCCTCATGTCTCCTATTTACCCTTCATGTTCTCCATATATCTCTCATGTATCCCATATACCCTTCATGTCTCCTATTTACCCCTCATGTCCTCCGTATATACCCCATGTACCCCATATACCCCTCATGCCTCCTATTTACCCCTCATGTCCTCCATATATCCCCCCTCTACCCCATATACCCCTCATGTCTCCTATTTACCCCTTATTTCCTCCATATTTCCCCCCTCTACCCCATATACCCCTCATGTATCCTATTTACCCCTTATTTCCTCCATATATCCCCCATATACCCCTCATATCTCTTATTTACCCCTCATGTCCTCCATATATCCCCCATGTACCCCATATACCCCTCATGTCTCCTATTTACCCTTCATGTTCTCACATATCCCCCATGTACCCCATATACCCCTCATGTCTCCTATTTACCCTTCATGTTCTCATATATTCCCCATGTATCCCATATACCCCTCATGTCTCCTATTTACCCTTCATGTCTTCTATTTACCCCTCACGTCCTCCATATACCCCCCTGTACTCCATATACCCCTCATGTCTCCTATTTACCCCTCATGTCCTACATATATCCCCCATGTACCCCATATACCCCTCATATCTCTTATTTACCCCTCATGTCCTCCATATATCCCCCATGTACCCCATATACCCCTCATGTCTCCTATTTACCCTTCATGTTCTCATATATTCCCCATGTATCCCATATACCCCTCATGTCTTCTATTTACCCTTCATGTCTTCTATTTACCCCTCACGTCCTCCATATACCCCCATGTACCCCATATACCCCTCAGATCTCCTATTTACCCTTCATGTCCTCCATATATCCCCCATGTACCCCATATACCCCTCATGTCTCCTATTTACCCTTCATGTTCTCATATATCCCCCATGTATCCCATATACCCTTCATGTCTCCTATTTACCCCTCATGTCCTCCATATACCCCCCTGTACTCCATATACCCCTCATGTCTCCTATTTACCCCTCATGTCCTCCATATACCCCCCATGTACCCCATATACCCCTCAGATCTCCTATTTACCCTTCATGTCCTCCATATATCCCCCATGTACCCCATATACCCTTCATGTCTCCTATTTACCCCTCATGTGCTCCATATATCCCCCATGTACCCCTCTCTGAAGAATGGTTTACAACACTCTTTAGTAGGAGCTATATAATAATACCCCATGTAGTTTGCATCCCATAGTGATGGCTCCATGTAAACTAAAGGTATAGCATCACCCGCATGTTCTTGTCCCCTTTGGCCTCCACCAGCAGTATCTTGTCCTAAAGAAAAGAATTATGAAAGATAAATGAGCTCCATCTTATGAGCGGAGGACACTTCCCAGGAAAAGTCTATAAGGATATTATACACTACATTTATTGCATCTTCTTTTCTCCTCTTTGTAATATGACACAGAACTGAAATCTATTTCTATTAATACATATTGATCACTATAAGGGAGGGGGGGGGGGTTGTATTTTTTCTTCTGTCTAATATGATGAGATCCACCACACAAATACTCTGTGTGATGATATGGGGTCACTGATGGAGGCTGATTTAAAATTAAAAAAATTGAGCTCCAGTTCTCATCAGTTCAACTTATTTCCATGGTTTCCATCATACAACATTGAACTTTAATTATCTTTTTTATTCTATAAGAGAGAAAACAGCGCTGGTTTCTGGAACTGTCCAACACTTACATCCCCCACTCTAAAGATGTTACAATGCCCTGGCTATCGGTGGTCCCTGGCTGATGTTATGTTGTGTTGCGGATCAAGCACACAGATCAAATGCTACAACCAGGAACAAATATTTATTGAAGCTTAGTATTTCATCCTCCACGCAGTGGAGGAACAGCTCAGGGGCGTAACTACAGCGGTAGCAGCCATAGCAGCCGCTATGAGGCCCACAGTGTCAGGGGGCCCCATCATCCGACCTGACACAATATAGAATGGAGGATGTGCACCATTATATCTACACTCACCGGCCACTTTATTAGGTACACCGGTCCAACTGCTCGCTAACACTTAATTTCTAATCAGCCAATCACATGGCGGCAACTCAGTGCATTTAGGCATGTAGACATGGTCAAGACAATCTCCTGCAGTTCAAACCGAGCATCAGTATGGGGAAGAAAGGTGTTTTGAGTGCCTTTGAACGTGGCATGGTTGTTGGTGCCAGAAGGGCTGGTCTGAGTATTTCAGAAACTGCTGATCTACTGGGATTTTCATGCACAACCATCTCTAGGGTTTACAGAGAATGGCCCGAAAAAGAAAAAACATCCAGTGAGCGGCAGTTCTGTGGGTGGAAATGCCTTGTTGATGCCAGAGGTCAGAGGAGAATGGGCAGACTGGTTCGAGCTGATAGAAAGGCAACAGTGACTCAAATTGCCACCCGTTACAACCAAGGTAGGCAGAAGAGCATCTCTGAACGCACAGTACGTCGAACTTTGAGGCAGATGGGCTACAGCAGCAACGCCACAGCCTACCTGAGTATTGTTGCTGACCATGTCCATCCCTTTATGAGCACAATGTACCCTGTAACATCTGATGGCTACTTTCAGCAGGATAATGCGCCATGTCATAAAGCTGGAATCATCTCAGACTGGTTTCTTGAACATGACAATGAGTTCACTGTACTCAAATGGCCTCCACAGTCACCAGATCTCAATCCAATAGAGCATCTTTGGGATGTGGTGGAACGGGAGATTCGCATCATGGATGTGCAGCCGACAAATCTGCGGCAACTGTGTGATGCCATCATGTCAATATGGACCAAAATCTCTGAGGAGCTTCCAGAACCTTGTTGAATCTATGCCACAAAGAATTGAGGCAGTTCTGAAGGCAAAAGGGGGTCCAACCCGTTACTAGCATGGTGTACCTAATAAAGTGGCCGGTGAGTGTATATTATACTGCACATGTCCAGCATAATATGAATTTAACATATACTGTGATTTATATATGCTGTATCTGTGATGTGTATATTGTGTCAGTAGCCTGCTAGGGGGCCCTATCTCTCCTTGTTACGCCACTGGAACAGCTTAGTAGTATAAAATCATGGAAAGTCCTAAAGAGAAATGAGCTTTGAGTAGTAGCCCCATTTACCTTGATGGGAATAATATCACTACATTTATCTATAATGGGGCAGATTTACTTACCCGGTCCAGTCGCGATCCAGCGGCGCGTTCTCCGACGCTGATTCGAGTTCTGTCGGGATTCACTAAGTTTGTGTGCCCGATGTCCACTAGGTGTTGCTGCTGCACTGAAGTCCGCCGGAGTTCACCGGAGTTCACTTTCTTCATCTTGGTGCATGTGAGTGCTATTCTTGCGACACAAATTCTTTTTTAAATTCTGCGTTTTTTGTGAGTCTGTCGGGTTTTCCGACGGCCACCCTCCCCGATTTCTGTCGCGTGAAAGCTGGTGCCGTTGCGCCACAATCCGATCGCGTACGCCAAAATTCCAGGTCAATTCGGCGCAAATTGGAAAAATTCAGGAAACCCGACGGAAAAACGTGATTTAGACCCTTCGTAAATGTGTCCCAATGTCTCCATATAATCAGCTCATGATATCTGGATTCCACCGCCACTTCCCGATGTTCCTTCTCATCATCCTTGCTGCGCTTCCCCTCCTCTGTTGGTCTATTTTTCAGTTCCTCGTGTTCCTTTTCATCATCATTGGGTTATTTATCGACTTCACAATATGACATAGAACATAAATCTATTCATATTAATACATTCTGATCACTATAAAGGGAAGTCTATATACTTCTGTCAAACAGAATAAGGTCCACCACAAAAATCCTCTTTGTGATGATTTGGGGTCACTGAGAGAGGAGGGTTAACAATTGGGACCCCTCCCTCTTCCCTTGTGCTCCAGTCCTCACCAGTTCATTTAGTTACATGGTCTCCATTACACAACTTTAAACTTTCATTATCGTTTTATTATAAAACAGAGAAAACAGAACTGGTTACTGGACCTGCCCAACACACCTGAGTAAAGTTGGCCACTCCACCTTTTTCAAATCAAACAAAATTGGTGTCAAACATTTGTGCTACATTTGTGCTGGTTTGTGTGGCAGAAATTTTCGTTTGTACCGTTATAGTTTTTAAGATATTAATTAAAGTTTCCAGATGTCATCAGAGGTCAACCAGCCCCCCCACATTGCCCAAATCAAACAAAACTGGTGCCGAACAATTCTGCTACGTTTGTGCTGGTTTGTGCTGCTCAAATTTTTGTTTGTGCTGCTTTTGATTTGAATATATGAACAAAAAATTAACCCCTTAAGGACGCAGCCATTAAATAGCTTAAGGCTCAGCCCCATTTTTTGTATTCTTGTGTCGCTTTTTATGGTTAGAACTTTTGAACACTGTTACTTATCAAAGTGGTGGGAGGATGCCGTCATTTTTGCACAAGAGAACTCTTTTTTTCAGCACATTGAAATTTGGTTACGTTATATTGACGATGTCCTGGTGATCTGGAAAGGATCTAAGTCTCTCTTTGTAGAGTTTGTGGAAAGTCTCAATCACAATGACATTGGATTGAAATTTACATACGACATTAGTCATGAAAAATTGCCATTTCTGGACGTATTACTTTCTAAAGACCATGATGGCACTGTGCATACTGAGGTGTTTAGAAAGGCGACATGCGGCCAACTCTCTCTTGAGGTGGGAAAGTAGTCATCCTGTACCACTCAAGAGGGGCATACCACGAGGACAATACCTCAGACTGCGAAGGAACTGTTCAGATATGAGCACGTTTCTAAAACAAGCAGATGACCTTAGACAAAGGTTTCTACAAAAGGGATATCCAGATAGGATCCTGAGGAATGCCTTCCAGAACGCTCTGAGGAGCGATCGGGATGACCTGTTGATCCCAACCATCAAAGAGGACTCTGATCGCATTGTCAGATTCATCACCACTTTCAGTAATGGCTCTGAAAAGATAAGGGAGATTATCTCCAAGCATTGGGGTACTCTCCTAATGGATCCAGACATCTCTGACGCCATTGGTGAATCACCCTCTATCACCTATAGAAAAGGCCGCTCCCTTAAGGATAGGCTAGTCCATAGCCATTTCTCAAGCACAAATAATGTGACCTGGCTTGATGAGGCAAGACCGAAAGGCTCATATAAATGTAGCGGATTTGTGGCATGTCCTTTTATCCTAGTAACCAAGGAGTTCAAGGCAAATGTGACAGGGGAGCGGATTTTGATTAAAGCCTTCATTAACGGAAGATGTGATATATAGGGTGATATGCAGATGCGGGATGGAATATATTGGCAAAACTTACCGTGAGTTTAGGAGGAGAATCGGTGAACATCTTGCCGACATTAGACACTCCAGGGATACTTCGATTGCTAAACACGTTCTTGACTGTCATCAGGATGATGTAAATGTACTGAGATTTCATGGTATTGCCCATATACCACGCAGTGTAAGAGGAGGGAATTGGGACAAGAAAATCCTCCAGATGGAAACGAGATGGATTTTCAGACTTGGAACTGTAGCACCATCAGGGCTTAATGAAACTTTGAGCTTTGCTGCATTTATAGATACATAGTATATCCCCCTCTAGCACTGAATGACATGTATGGCTATGGCCAATAGGATTTTTATTCCTGACCCTCTTAAATTATCTATTTCTGACATACTCTGTTTGGAGTTGAATCTTTGCTGCACTTAATTAGCAACTTTTTCCCGATTGAACCCTTTTTCTAACGTCTCTTCTAGCTGTTGTATTTTCTTTTCCTTTTTTTCAAACCAATGGACCACCTCTTATAGTGGCATATTTAAACTGAGGCTGCATCACTGCCAGAAATATCATTTTATGTACCTTTATTTGATATCAAAACAGCTAGTCGCTTAATGAATTTAAGATACTCACCTAAAGATATACGCAACTGTTTTGTTTTGTTTCTGCCCTGGTTTGACTGACGGCGGTGCAGGAGCGGGGCATTTACTCACGATTCCCGGCCTCGCGTCATAATCCCAGGGATCCGCCTCATCGAATCAGGTGACTGGTCATATGACCGGGTCACGTGACAAAGGCGGAAATAAGCAGACTGAGCGCGCCGACTGCTGTATAAACATCCGGACATGCTCAGAAAACCCCTGCACACGCCAGCCGAGCATCCAGTACTCACTATGCCGGGCTGCATTTGGAATGGAGCCACTGCTCTGTTTTTAAAGCATTAGCTATACATCTTTTATTATTTTCAGTAGAGGATTAGTTCAACTTGACTCTTTATCCCCTGATGAATCTGCATTATAGCAGAGGAAACGCTTTGGGATTGGTTTGTTTCACTGTTTGGAGACTATCTAGTGAGGGTAAGGTATCCAGTAGGGACAGCTGGGGACCGTCCTTGTGAGGACGGGAGTCTGGGCATCTGAAGGATATCAGAGAGCTAAGGGCTATACAGGGTCTCCGCATGAATGGAATGAGCCGATGATCTGAGATCTCCAGGATTGGTAAGATCACCTTATGCTTTTCCTATTTTCTCCACATGGAGTGGCGGACGGTAAGAATATGCCATCTGTTTACTAAGTATGTGTGCCCACATTTATATTGTGCCCACATTGTGCCCATACTAAGATTGAGAATAAGGTGTTGGGACTGATATATATTTGCTGTATATGATAAGCAATTTGTATACATCTAGCTCTTCCCCTACACACACCTGGCTGCCCTACGATGTGTAGATAAGTCTCCATTTGCTATAGGATAGCTAATTTGGACTATACAATGGTTTGCTGTCCTCCTGATAAGTGTGATTTGACATTATTTATTTGTTAGCAATCACGTAATACTGGCTGTTACTTCACACATGGTTGCTAATTTGATGATAGCATTTTGTATTCATTGTGGTTTACTAATAAGTTTTTAAAGTGTGCTGTTCCCCTTAGTTGTATATGTTGTTATTCTACTGTTTACATAACTGTATTTTGTTCTACCTCCATTATATGTGATATATTGGGGCTATGCTGCCATCTGCTGGTCAGTATGCACATGCGCTCCCTCTGCTTGTTTCATAAGTTTTTTCTAAGTGGGAGTGGTTTTGGAGCCCTGTCCCTGGTTATTTCCTGTGGCAGCCATCTTCGGTTGCCTGTAACTGGGAACACACGTGTTTTGGGCTACAGAAGCATCAAATTCTGACCAGCAGCTCAGATCTCTGTATTACAGAAGCGTATATCATCTTCAAGACTCATCAATTACCAGCATCAACAATCTCAGAGCCACACAACACTGTATCTGTGACTATCGCTGTATCTGAGGTAATAAACCAAGTCTTGCTTCACATCACTGATTACTGCATCTTATCTCCTGCATCTGAGCTCTGGTCCTGTCTGCTCCACATTCTGGATACGAAGGTAGGAAAGTTTCCCAGTTACTATCTTCTAGTCAGTTACACCTTCAATCGCCTTGTGTGGGGACAGAACAGTCAGAATTTGTCTTAAAGCCCAAAATCATAGTCAGAATTTGTCTTAAAGCCCAAAATCATAGTCAGAAATATCTTCTGCAACAAGTTCATGTGCAGTGACTCTGCCCGGCTATATTACATGTCTGGACAAGCCTCAGGGGATGCTCAGTGTATCTGTAATATCCCATACATGCAGCAAGGTCTTCCTCAGACCATCCTCCTACTAAGAGACTTCCTGGACATATCTCACGTTGCTGCAGTCAAAGAGATTTGAAAACACTGCAATTTACTGAAATTACCCTGGGAATATTATTTGGGTGTTCCACAGAAGCTGTGCTGCGATTTTTAGCCCCAAATCAAAAACTTTGTTTTCTTAAAGAGACAGTCCACCTTACACCAAAATGGCTGAAAAAGATGTGGAACAATTTCCCAGTGATAAAACACAGCAAAGACAAGCTGATTCGGATGATTTTGAAGAGCAGGAAAAGGAAGTCGCACTTTCAGCAGATGAGATTGCACGACCAAGACGCTTTCTCAAACCGTCACTGAAGGTCATTGAAAACTATCACACTACAAAAGATGAGTTCTGTGATAACCTGGAAGATCTATGGAAGCGAGTTACCTCCCTCATGTCAGGCTTTCAATCCCTCAAAGGTAATGCTGAGAGGTTACAAGACTTCGTTACAAAGCTAAATACAGCGCACGAAAGATATAAGCGACTTCTGGCAAAGTACGTCACGTTCTTAAAAGACTGTAATATTGATGAAGCCTTAACAGAGCTGAACAAAGCAGAATCAGTAGACAGAGAAAGAGACGCCATGGTGCAGAATGCTAAAGCTAAAGCGGAACTCCATATCTCTCATGTACAGGAGACTAGATCACACGCATCAACTTCATCCAAACATTCATCACGAACATACAGATCATCCTGCTCAAGAAGCTCAGTCCTAAGTGACAGATTACTAGAGGCCCGCATAGATGCAGAGCAATCCAAAATAAGACGTGCCTTCAGAGAGAAAGAATTAATGGCAGACGCTAAGGCTAAAAAAGAGAGAGCAGAAGCAGAGGCTCTGATAAAGACTCTTCAAATAGAGATGGAAGAGGAAATCGCATTAGCCAAAGTAAAGGTACTTGAGCAAGCATTGAGCCAAGGTCTTGATCCAGTTTGCTCGCCACCACAGGAAACAGACAATCCAGTTGATCGCACCAGTGATTATGTGCTGAAACAGTCATCTGCAGCGCTCCCTATTCTCAGTACTGTTCAAGTTGACAATGCTGAAACATACAAGTCAGCTCTACCTGAGGTTCCAGTGCTGTCCATAGCACCTGCACAAACTAATAATCTTCACCCTGTTGTATCTTCTCATGGACAGTTATCTCAGCAAGATGGCTATCAGTTATTTTCTGGCCTACAGCATAAGCAGCGGTCATCAGAACTTCCAGAGGCTAAACCACAGCTCAACCCTTCAGCGACCTCATTCTACCCAGGAACATCTCACCCTTTCACGCCAAGCAACCCATACGCCCAAGGGGTACCACGAGTTGACACGGCAACAAGCAGTGAGAAAGCAGATATGTCTGAGTTTGCTAGGTATATGGTTAGCAGGGAACTGATCAACACCAGTCTCTCAAAATTTGACGACCGTGCAGAAAGCTACAGAGCATGGAAAGCAACCTTCAAAGCTGCCATCGCCAACCTTAACCTAACCGCAGAGCAGGAGCTTGACCTCCTTGTCAAGTGGTTGGGACCAGGTTCTACAAATCGCATCAAGAGCCTCAGGACTGTCTATGTGGGACAGGCAGAAGCAGGTCTTGCCGCTGCCTGGCAGAGACTTGAACGTACCTTTGGCAGTGCCGAAGCGATAGAGAAATCCCTATTCAAGAGATTGCAGAACGTTCCAAAGATTAATCTCAAGGAGGTCAACAAGCTCCAGGACTTAAGTGATCTGCTTATGGAACTGGAACTTGCCAAAAGAGACCCTCGTCTATCTGGATTGTGTTATCTGGATACTGCCCATGGGGTGAACCCAATTGTCACAAAACTACCATACAGTTTGCAAGAGAAATGGGCAACATCAGTCTCAAGATACAAAAGGACACATGATGTCACCTTTCCCCCGTTTGTTCATTTTTGCAAGTTCATCGATGAGCAGGCCCAGATGAGAAACGACCCCAGTCTCGACTTTCTGGAGTTCAACACCGCAACTGCATCATCAAGGTATGAAGGCATCACACAAAAACACAAAGACTTTAAGAACAGTGTGAATGTTAGAAAGACCAACCTGCCACCACATGCAGTAGCCACTGGCAAACGCCATACTAACTCTTCAGGAGACAAATCCTTCAATCGTGAATGTCCCATTCATAAAAGGCCACATTCGCTAAACAAATGCAGAGGATTTAGGTCCAAACCCATACAGGAACGCAAGAAAATCCTCACTGAGCTAGGAGTATGTTTTAGATGTTGTGCTTCATTGGAGCATATGGCAAAGGACTGTAAATCTGCAATTGAGTGTGAGGAGTGTCACAGCGACAGACATGCCACAGCTATGCACCTAACCCCACTCACCAGAGATTCGCCAGCTGTAGTTACCAGTATTCCTGCTCCAAGCCATGGCGGGGAGCCCCAGAAGCCTGCTAACTCTACCACAGATGTTTCCTGTTCATGCTTGGAGGTATGTGGAGAGCACCAAAGAGACAAATGTTGTGCCAGAATATGTTTAATCAAGGTTTACCCAGAGGGGCAACCAGAAAGGGCTATAAAAATGTACGCAATCATCGATGACCAAAGCAACCGGTCACTAGCGGGACCTAAGTTCTTTGAAGCCTTTGGAATCAAGGGACCTGCAACACCTTATACTTTAAATACCTGTTCAGGTAGCATAGAGACTTGTGGAAGAAGAGCACAAGGATTCATCGCTACTGCTATCAATGGGGACACTGAGATACCTCTACCTACTTTGATTGAATGTGACCAAATACCCGATCACAGGGATGAAATTCCCACCCCAGAAGCTGCATTTCACCAACCACACCTAAAGCACCTGGTCAGTGTTATCCCACCTTTGGATATGGACGCCGAGATTCTACTTCTGCTTGGCAGGGACAATCTAAGGGTACACAAGGTGCGTCAACAGTGTAACGGTCCTGACTATGCCCCGTATGCCCAGAGACTAGACTTGGGATGGGTAGTCATAGGAAATGTATGCTTGGATCAACCAGGAGTTGACTCTTTTAAGACATATGTGTGTGGGGATGGACGCACATCTTGCATCAAGCCATGCCCTCATCACTATAAGGTGAAAGAGAAACATCCAGACCTCATACAGGTGCCTGAGGTCATTCCCTCCCCCTATGCTGATGACCTGGGGAGATCAGTGTTTCTCACAACTAAAGATGACAATAAGGTAGCCTTGTCAGTAGAGGACAGAGAATTTATCAAGATAATGGACAGTGGGTTCTCTAAAGATGAAACCAGTCATTGGGTTTCTCCATTGCCCTTCCGAGCTTCCAGGGCAAGACTCCCAAATAACCGGGAACAAGCTTTGTCTAGATTCAACTCTCTTCATCGTACTCTAAACAACAAGCCTGAAATGAGAGAACATGTTGTAACCTTTATGGAAAAAATATTCCAGAAAAACCACGCAGAACTGGCTCCATCCTTAAAGAAGAATGAGGAGTGCTGGTACTTGCCTTCATTTGGAGTATACCATCCGCAGAAACCTAATCAAATTAGGGTTGTGTTTGACTCAAGCTCCAAACATCAAGGTATATCTCTTAATGATGTACTTCTCACAGGTCCTAATCTGACAAATAATCTACTCGGAGTCTTGATAAGGTTCAGGAAAGAGACTGTTGCCATCACTGCTGATATAGAACATATGTTTCACTGTTTCCTAGTCAGAGAGGACCACAGGAATTTCCTGAGGTTTCTGTGGTACAAGGACAATGACCCCAGCATGGAGATGGTGGAGTATCGCATGAGGGTACATGTATTTGGGAACAGCCCTTCACCTGCTGTAGCGACCTATGGCCTTCGCAGAACTGCTAGAGAAGGAGAGTCTGAGTATGGAACAGATGCCAGAGACTTTGTTGAAAGGGACTTCTATGTAGATGATGCACTCAAATCATTACCTACAGAAGAAGCAGCAATTGATTTACTCAAAAGGACTCAAAACATGCTGTACCAAGCTAAACTGCGATTACACAAAATCGCTTCAAATAGCCTGGCTGTCATGAGAGCCTTTGAATCAGATGACCATGCACCTGGATTCAAGGACATAAACTTGGGACTGGACAGTCCACCCTTGCAAAGAAGTTTAGGCCTGAGGTGGGATCTGTCAACTGACTCCTTCGGCTTTCAAGTAAGCTGTGCAGACAAACCATTCACAAAACGTGGTGTCCTGTCAGTTGTAAACAGCCTATACGATCCACTGGGATTTGTAGCGCCTATTACCATACAAGGTAAATCCTTACTGAGACAACTTTCTGAAACCGTCAAAGATTGGGATGCTCCACTTCCTTCTGATAAAGAGAAAAAATGGGAAGCCTGGAAGAAATCTCTGTGTGCTTTGGATCAGATCTGCATCCCGAGATGCTATGTAAAAATCTCACTCACTGCTAGTGCAAGAAAAGAACTCCATGTGTTCTCGGATGCTTCCACAGAGGCCATAGCAGCTGTCGCCTACCTGAAGGTAACAGAACACAACAGTCAAGTTCATATTGGGCTAGTTTTTGGCAAAGCTAAGCTAGCCCCCAAGCCTGATCACACTATTCCCAGACTTGAACTCTGTGGGGCTGTGTTAGCAGTAGAAATAGCAGACTTCATACAACAAGAACTGGGTACTGACCTAGACGAAGTCCAATACTACACTGACAGTAAGGTCGTCTTAGGTTACATCTACAATCAGACCAAGCGATTTTATGTGTATGTCAGTAACCGCATACAGAGGATCAGGAGGTCCTCCAAGCCAGGACAATGGCACTATGTACCATCTGAGCTTAATCCAGCAGATCATGCCACTAGGCCTATGTCTATAAGTTCTTTTGCTAACTCTTCTTGGCTCACAGGTCCAGAATTTCTGCTAAAACAGGCGAACAAACATGTTCCGGAGGACTTCAGCATCCAGGATCCAGATAATGATCCAGAAATCCGCACTGAGGTTGGTGCATTAGTCACTGGAACAAAGCCAACTTCCAGCCTCGGTTGTCAACGCTTTGAACGTTTCTCCAGTTGGAGGAGACTTGTAAGAACTATTGCAAGGTTAGTGCATATTGCAAGATGCTATCACCATACATCTGGGGATAAAGATTGTTGTGGTTGGCATATCTGCCATAAACCCTTCTCTGCAGAGGACATTTCTCAAAGTGAATTCCTTATAATACGTCACGTGCAGCAGGAAGAATTCAATACAGAATGGAAGTGCCTGTATAACAAACAGCAGGTTCCAGCAAAAAGCCCTATTGCCAATTTGAATCCATTTTTGGACAGTTTTGGATTGTTAAGGGTTGGTGGTCGACTAAATCAAGCTGGCCTGGGAGTTGCGGAGCAAAATCCTATCCTCATTCCCAGCAAACATCATGTTACCATCTTGTTGATCCGACACCATCATGAAAAGACAGAACACCAAGGTAGGCAAATGACAGAGGGCAAGTTACGATCTGCAGGCCTTTGGATTGTAGGCATGAAGAAACGTGTGGCACACTTACTGCATCACTGTGTGCATTGTCGGAAAGCAAGGGGTAAGCAGTTACACCAACAGATGGCTGACTTACCTGCAGTCAGACTAAGTACTGAGCCACCCTTCACTTATGTTGGCCTAGACGTCTTTGGGCCATGGATGGTGTCAGCACGCAGGACCCGTGGTGGCCACGCAAACAGTAAGCGTTGGGCCGTACTATTTACTTGCATGAGCGTGCGTGCCGTTCACATAGAGGTCATAGAATCTATGGATGCTTCGAGTCTGATTAACGCTTTAAGACGCTTCTTTGCCATCAGAGGACCAGCAAAGCAGTTGAGGTCTGACCGTGGAAGCAACTTCATTGGAGCATGTCGGGAACTAAACATTGACACAAAGCCCATCCAAGATCAGTTGGCGGAGAACGGTTGCACTTGGATTTTTAATCCTCCACATAGTTCCCACATGGGAGGCGCCTGGGAAAGGATGATTGGGATCTCACGCAGTATCTTAAATTCTATGCTAATGGATGTGAATTCTTCAAGACTCACACATGAGACTCTGATTACTCTTCTTGCTGAAGTTTCCGCCATCATCAATTCAAGACCTCTTGTGCCGGTATCAATGGATCCTGAAACTCCAGTCATACTGACTCCAGCTACTCTTCTCACCCAGAAGACCGGGAATCCATTAACGCCAAGTAGAGAGTATACACATGCAAACATCTACCAAAAACAGTGGAAACGTGTACAATACTTAGCAGATTACTTCTGGAATAGATGGCGAAAGGAGTATCTTGTAATTCTTCAAGGAAGAAGAAAATGGCAACATCCGAAACCAAATCTCAAAGAAGGAGACCTTGTGTTGATGAAGGAACAACAAACAGAAAGGATTGACTGGCCTATGGGACTAGTCACAAAAGTTCTTCCCAGCAAAGATGGAAAGATTCGGAAAGTGGAGTTGAAGATCTCCAGGAAAGGCGAGTCTAAAACATTTGCAAGACCAATCAATGAGCTCATTCTGATACTACCCATTGAGGATGTTCCTGCAAGATGAACAGGACTGAACTTTATTCATGGATCTTGTTCGTGACTTGAGAAACAGGATTATCTTAGTGTTTTATATTGTATTCTAACATTTTGTTACAGGTTTGGACTATATCTTATAGACATTAGTTCATAGTGAAATCCCCAAAGGGAATTTCAGACGGGGAGTGTGCTGTTCCCCTTAGTTGTATATGTTGTTATTCTACTGTTTACATAACTGTATTTTGTTCTACCTCCATTATATGTGATATATTGGGGCTATGCTGCCATCTGCTGGTCAGTATGCACATGCGCTCCCTCTGCTTGTTTCATAAGTTTTTTCTAAGTGGGAGTGGTTTTGGAGCCCTGTCCCTGGTTATTTCCTGTGGCAGCCATCTTCGGTTGCCTGTAACTGGGAACACACGTGTTTTGGGCTACAGAAGCATCAAATTCTGACCAGCAGCTCAGATCTCTGTATTACAGAAGCGTATATCATCTTCAAGACTCATCAATTACCAGCATCAACAATCTCAGAGCCACACAACACTGTATCTGTGACTATCGCTGTATCTGAGGTAATAAACCAAGTCTTGCTTCACATCACTGATTACTGCATCTTATCTCCTGCATCTGAGCTCTGGTCCTGTCTGCTCCACATTCTGGATACGAAGGTAGGAAAGTTTCCCAGTTACTATCTTCTAGTCAGTTACACCTTCAATCGCCTTGTGTGGGGACAGAACATAAAGTATTTCGAATAAAAGTTGTATTTTATCCACCTTGCTTTAAGAAACAGATAGATTTACCACCTAAATGAGTTGCTGAATAACATTTCCCATATGTCTACTTTACATTTTCATCATTTTTGAAATGTCTGGATAATTTATTTTGATGTCACGCGGCTTACAAATCGTATTGCGATTTTTCAGATTTTCAGAATTGACTATTTTGGGGATAAATACAGTTTTGAATGAAATTTTACATATTTAGCATCAAAACCCCCCTATGTATCAACTCATTTTCAAATCTGCACCCCCTCAAACTATCAGAAACAGTTTTTAGGAAGATTGTTTACTCCTTGAGATGTTCATAGTAATTGAATCAAAATGGAGGTGAAATTTAGAATGGTCAAATTTTGTTTAGCCCTAAAATTTACACATTTCCAAAAGATAAAAAGAGAAAACCCACCTTACAATTTGTTCTACAATTCCTCCTGAGTACAGAGACCCCCCTCATGTGGCCGTTACTTGTTTTATGGGCGCACAGCGAGGCGCAGAAGGGAAGGAGTGCCTTGCAGCTGCCAAGATTTTAGTTTCCTCATTGGCCCCTTTTGTAGGCATTTTTTTTGCCGGACGAGATGCTTTTTCCAGTGTTACCATTTTGCGGTTGGTATCACCCATTGTTGAAAATTTAGGAACTTTTTTTTGAGGGCAGGAGCAGAAAAGCATCAATTCTGTACTGGATATTTTACTTTTTTTTTCCCCGTGTTCACCATATAGCCTAATAAACATGTTATCTTTATTCTATGGGACGATACGATTACGGGGATACCAGACCATGAATATTTTTTCTTACGTTTTACTAAATTTGTCAAATAAAACCCTAACTTGAGGAAAATCTATAATTTTTGCATTGCCATCTTCCAAGTGGCATAACATTTTTAATTTTTTGGCTACGGAGCTGGTTGATGGCTCATTTTTTGCGGGAGATGTTGTACTTTGCACAAGTATCATTATGGAGTACATATGTTTTTTGATCACTTTTTATTGCAATTTTTGTGGGATTGAATAGGTAAAAATCATAATTTTTGGAGGGTTCATAACAGTTTTTTTTAACGGCATTCATTGTGCAAGTTCAATAATGATTTACTTTTATTCTACGGGTTTTTACGGACGTGGTGATACTATATATGTGGGGTTTGTGTTATGATTTAGACTTTTTTTTGCGTTAAATGTCTCTTTATATGTTTTAGGGCTTATGGGCATTTTTATTGATTTCTAACTTTATTTTTTATTGAAAAACATTTTTTTTTTCACTTTTTTACAGTTTACACTTTTTTATGCTTGTTCATGATAATATCCTGCAATACTAATGTATTGCAGGGTATTAGCAGTGTCAGCTGGCACTCTGCCAGTAAGATGACGTAACAGACGCCATCTTATATTTTTTATATATTCACACTTTTTTCCAGAGGTCATCAGAGTTCATTTCTTCCAAAGTACAATGGGGCTCATTTACTAAGGGTCCAAATCATGCACTTCCGTCAGGTTTCCTGACGATTTCCGGCGAATTGCGCCAGGATTTTGGCGCACGCGGTCGGATTTTGGCGCGTCGGCTTTAACGCAACAGAAATCGGGGGGGGGGGGGGCGTGGCCGTCAGAAAACCCGACAGATTCGGAAAAACTGCGGAATTGAAAAAAGAATTGATGTCGCAAGATCAACACTTACATACACCGGGACGAAGAAGGTGAACACCAGCGGACCTCGGCGCAGCAGTGACACCTGCTGGATATCGGGCGCACGGACCTTAGTGAATCCCGGCCGGACCGGAATCAGTGTCGGACAACGCACCGCTGGATCGCGACTGGACCGGGTAAGTAAATTTGCCCCAATATGTTTGCTAGCTCCCCCTGGTGATCAAACCATGGAAGTGTCACAAGGTTTGTTTTTTACCAGTTCATCCTAAACACCTTAACCTATGTAAACACCTGAACATACCTTAAAAATGATAGCGGCACAAATGAAAATTTCTGCTGCACAAACCAGCACAACGTTTGACACTAATTTTGTTTGATTTGAACAAGGAGGGAGGGGGGGGGGGGCAACGTCACTCAGGTGCCCAACACATACATCCCCCGCACTAAAGGTGGTACAATTTCCTGGCTATCAGTTGTCCCTGGCTGCTGGTGTTAGGTGAGGCAGCCCATGATGTTATGCTGTGCTTGCTTGCAAACCAGTTTCTCAAAAAGAAGTAAAGTCTTCCCTCTTTGGGGCTGCAGAGATATATGTCTCCATATCAGTTGAACAGAGGGGCAGATTTATCAAGCTGTCTGAAAGTCAGAATATTTCTAGTTGCCCATGGCAACCAATCACAACTCCCCTTCAAAATATTCATGAGCACTGGTAAAATGAAAGCTGAGCTGTGATTGGTTGTCATGGGCAACTAGAAATTTTCAGATTTTTAGATACTTTGATAAATCTGCCCCAGATTGTCTGGCAGCATTACTATGTTGGTAAATCCCCTAAACTTACCTTTGGCTCTCCTTTGATCTCACCCCACATGCTGTATTTAGGCTTAATATGATATTTAGAATGGTTTGGTCTGGAATAATTCATTAATTTGACCAATGGGGTCTCATTTATCTCAGTTCTTTTTAAGAGTCCAAAAAGGTAGAAACAATCAACTTAAAGGAAACCTACCATTTCAAATGGTAGGGGTAAGCTGTAAGTACCGAGCACCAGCTCAGGGTGAGCTGGTGCCGGTGCTTACTTTCGTTAGTGTTATTAACCACTGTATCGCAGTTTTAACACTTTTTAAACTTTATAGCAGAAGCTGCTACGTCTCCGGCATTTCCTATGTAGGCGCGTGCACGATCGTACGCACGCAGCGCCGAAGTAGCTTCTGCTATAAAGTTTAAAAAGTGTTAAAACCGCAATAACACTAACGAAACTAAGCACCGGCACCAGCTCACCCTGAGCTGGTGCTCGGTGTTTACAGCTTACACCTACCATTTGAAATGGTAGGTTTCCTTTAACAGATTTTAGAATTAGACATGTAATTTCAACTGGTTCCACAAGATGGCAATGCCATACACACCCTGATCTTATCCCGCACAGCCTGGCATTCACTAGAATCACTAGGAAAAAGTGAGAAAACCTTGGAAAAAGTAGAGCAAGGACCACCAATGCCGACTCAATAGAATAACTACCTTCTACCACCCAACCTTAAAGGGGAAGTACAGTGACAGATGTTTGGATTTGGGACACTGCAATAAGGCTTCATAAATGGTGCGTTACGTTCATAGAACAATGCCCCCTAGTGTGCAAACCAACTAATAATGCTAATTTTTCTGCAGCTTCTTAATTATGATGTATAATCCTATAGCCAAATGGAGAATATTACACTTTCTGTATTCCACACTTGTAATGCACCATTTTCTGTTTGCCCCCACTTTAATTGATAAACCTTATAATATTCTACTTATAATGTTCTCTAGCCCCCTGCAGGGAGGAGAGGGGCCACAATGTGAGGGGGAGGAGAGGGACCACATTGTGAAGGGGAATGCAGAGAGTGAAGTGCCGAAACTGTGAGGGGGAGAAGGAGTGGGGCCACATTGTGAAGCGGAAGGTGGAGAAGGGCCACAATGTAAGGAGGAGTAGGGGGCCACAATTTAAGGAGGAGTAAGGGGCAACAATGTAAGGAGGAGTAGGGGGCCACAATGTGAGGAGGAGTATGGGGCCACAATGTAAGGAGGAGTAGGGGGCAACAATGTAAGGAGGAGTAGGGGGCCACAATGTGAGGAGGAGTAGGGGGCCACAATGTGAGGAGGAGTAGGGGGTCACAATGTGAGCTGGAGGAGAGGGACCACATTGTGAAGGAGAAGACAGAGAGTGAAGTGCCACACTGTGAGGAGGAGAAGGAGAGGGGCCACAGTGTTAAACGGAAGGTGGTGAGGGGCAACAATGTGAAGAGGAGAAGTGCCACACTGTGAGGCATGTCTCATTATAAGTGTGTGTGGTTGGTATAAGGGCTTGCTAAGTGGGGGGCCAAAATATTAAAAGGAGCCACATATGTGGGGGCTACAATATGGGGGCATAAAATTAAGAGGCAGTATTGTATGTTGCTGAGTTGCATTAGGAGCTATTATATGCTTCCTTAGGGGGATTGGCCAGAATAAGGGGGCATTACACTGTGTGGGAGGCCATTAAAGAAAATCTACCATCAAAATCAAGAATGGATAAACCAGAGACACAGACTGTGACTGTGGTAATCTTCTTATATCTGTCATCCATGGCCTCCTTCCATCTAAAATCAAAACTATGCCAATAAGCCTGCTAGGGGTAGTTCCAGATTCAGTGGCTGTTACACTATACAAAGCACTTCCTCCCTCCCACTGTGTGCTGAAGCTTCCTGTGCTGCAGTGAGATTACATCAGGCAGAGGGAGGGGGAAGTGCCGAGGGAGCAGAAGGTGAGAGAGTGTAACAGCATGTGAATCTGCAACACAGATCCACCCCAGTAGACTTTCAGGCTCATTTTAAACATTGTTTTTAGAAGAAAGGACGCCATGGATAACAAATATAAGCAGATTGCCACTGTGACAGTGCCTGGATCTATGAGTAAGTGTCCCTGGTTTATCATGATGGATTTTGATGGTAGATTTCCTTTAACCTCTTAACGCTCTGCGCCGTAGCTCTACGGCACAGAGGTATAAGGGATGTATGAAAGGGGCTCACGGGCTATTTTGCAGAAAACCCCCACCGCTAATAACCGCGGTCGGTGCTTGCACCGATCGCGGCTATTAACCCGTCCGTTGCCGCCGGCAAAGTCGCCGGTGGCATTTAAAAGACGGCGGCGCGATCGGTTGCCAATGGTAGCCTCAGGTCTTCGTTTGACCCGAGGATACATGGCTTCTGCATATCCATTACAATGAGCCTGTGGCTCATTGTAATGAATGTGCTGCAGAAATGCCATATACTGCAATACAGAAGTATTACAGTATATGGTAGGAAAGATCTGACCATCTAGGATTAATGTACCCTAGACGGTCTAAAAAATAGTGAAAAAAAAAGTTTAAAAAATAAAAAAAATTAATAAAATATAAAAAATTCAAATCACCCCCCTTTCCCTAGAACTGATATAAACAGGGCCGCTTCTGCCATGAGGCGAGGTGAAGTCCCCGCCTCAGGCGGCAGATAACGGACCGCATTTAAGAGCGGCATGGCTGGCAGGTCCGTGCCACCTGTAAAATAAATTACATCGCCGCCTTTAAGGCAGAGCGGTGCAGCACATCCTGCCTGTGCGCACCGCTCTGCAGGACACAGGTCGGCGTGATGACGTCACCACGTGCCGACCTGTGTCCTTTCACAGAGAGGCTGCTGGCTGGAGAAGACGAGGGAGCTGCGTGGGAGCACTGAATGGTGAGTGCAGTAGGGGGATCGCTAGAACATCCTCTCATCACGATGTGTATCCTCAGGACACACATCGTGATGAGACCATGTGTAGTCACTGCTTTCCCCAGCAGTAGCTTCACCCTCCGGGAGTATAAGTCCCCCGGAGGCTGAAGGCTGAAGGACCTTTGGTGATGTCATGGTCACATGACCTGCCGGGGAAAGCAGTGACCACACAGCGAGAGCTGCATCTGTGAGGTGAGGGGGGAGACATGACAGGGGAGGGGGAGAACATGTGGGACTGTGTGAGGCACATTACTTACTGGGGGCTGTGTGAGGCACATTACTTACTGGGGGGCTGTGTGAGGCACATTACTTACTGGGGGGGGGGGCTGTGTGAGGCACATTACTTACTGGGGGGGGGCTGTGTGAGGCACATTACTTACTGGGGGGGGCTGTGTGAGGCACATTACTTACTGGGGGGGGCTGTGTGAGGCACATTACTTACTGGGGGGGGCTGTGTGAGGCACATTACTTACTGGGGGGCTGTGTGTGGGCACATTACTTAGTGGGGGGCTGTGTGTGAGGCACATTACTTAGTGGGGGGCTGTGTGTGAGGCACATTACTTAGTGGGGGGCTGTGTGTGAGGCACATTACTTAGTGGGGGGCTGTGTGTGAGGCACATTACTTAGTGGGGGGCTGTGTGTGAGGCACATTACTTAGTGGGGGGCTGTGTGTGAGGCACATTACTTACTGGGGGGCTGTGTGTGAGGCACATTACTTACTGGGGGGCTGTGTGAGGCACATTACTTACTGGGGGGCTGTGTGTGAGGCACATTACTTACTGGGGGGCTGTGTGAGGCACATTACTTACTGGGGGGCTGTGTGTGAGGCACATTACTTACTGGGGGGGCTGTGTGAGGCACATTACTTACTGGGGGGCTGTGTGTGAGGCACATTACTTACTGGGGGGCTGTGTGTGAGGCACATTACTTACTGGGGGGCTGTGTGTGAGGCACATTACTTACTGGGGGGCTGTGTGTGAGGCACATTACTTACTGGGGGGCTGTGTGTGAGGCACATTACTTACTGGGGGGCTGTGTGTGAGGCACATTACTTACTGGGGGGCTGTGTGTGAGGCACATTACTTACTGGGGGGGCTGTGTGAGGCACATTACTTAGTGGGGGGCTGTGTGCGAGGCACATTACTTACTGGGGGGCTGTGTGTGAGGCACATTACTTACTGGGGGGCTGTGTGAGGCACATTACTTAGTGGGGGGCTGTGTGAGACATTTCTTACTGGGGGGCTGTGTGTGAGGCACATTACTTACTGGGGAGGCTGTGTGTGAGGCACATTACTTAGTGGGAGCTGTGTGTGAGGCACATTACTTAGGGGGGCTGTGTGTGAGGCACATTACTTACTGGGGGGCTGTGTGTGAGGCACATTACTTACTGGGGGGCTGTGTGTGAGGCACATTACTTACTGGGGGGTTGTGTGTGAGGCACATTACTTAGTGGGAGCTGTGTGTGAGGCACATTACTTACTGGGGGGGCTGTGTGTGGGCACATTACTTAGGGGGGCTGTGTGTGAGGCACATTACTTACTGGGGGGCTGTGTGTGAGGCACATTACTTACTGGGGGGCTGTGTGTGAGGCACATTACTTACTGGGGGGCTGTGTGTGAGGCACATTACTTAGTGGGAGCTGTGTGTGAGGCACATTACTTACTGGGGGGGCTGTGTGAGGCACATTTCTTACTGGGGGGCTGTGTGTGAGACACATTACTTAGTGGGGGGCTGTGTGTGAGGCACATTACTTAGTGGGGGGCTGTGTGTGAGGCACATTACTTACTGGGGGGGCTGTGTGTGGGCACATTACTTACTGGGGGGGCTGTGTGTGGGCACATTACTTAGTGGGGGGGCTGGGGACGAGGCTGTGTATACAGGGGGTTGGCTGTTCAATATAGGGGGAGCCTAAATTAGGGCACCTAATTGAATTACTATATATGCTCTAATTTTGGTGACTAAAGGATGTTGGGAATAGTTTGTTCAGTCATGTTGTGAGGATAATATATATTAGAATCACAATCCATTATACTGTAAGTGACTGTGGTATTTTTAGGGGCGCCATGGGGAGTTGTGCTGCATGGAGTTGAAGACATTTCTTTGTGAATTCAGAGGAAAACCAAGGCCAGAAGAAAGCGTAAAGAAATACCCTTCCGGATGGAGTAGATGGTCACCAGTAAGGTACTAGAGGTCACGAATATCTGTGTCTTATGACTACTAGTGTGTAAGGTAGCATCAGCAGAGGCACGCACGTGCGCGCGTACGCGTGTGGCGGGAGGGGGGAGGGGCAGCATTTTCAAATTTCGCCTCATGCAGCAAAAAGGCTAGAATCGGCCCTGGATATAAAACATAATAAACAGTAAAAATCACAGACACATTAGGTATCGCCGCGTCCCAAAATGCCCAATCTATCAAAATATAAAAACGGTTACGGCCGGCAGTGACCTCTGAGACGGGAAATAGCGCCCAAATGTCCGAAATGCGACTTTTACACCTTTTTACATCACATAAAAAATGGAATAAAAAATGATCAATATGTCACACAGACCTCAAAATGGTAGCAATGAAAACGTCGGCTCATTTCGCAAAAAATTACACCTCATACAGTTCCGTGCGCCAAAGTATGAAAAAGTTATTAGCTTCAGAAGATGGCAAAAACATTTTTTTCTATTTTGGACACATTCGTTTAATTTTTGAAAATGTATTAAAACACAATAAAACCTATATAAATTTGGTATCACCGCGATCGCACCGAACCATAGAATAAAGCTGAGTTGTTATTTTGAGTGCACAGTCAAAGTCGAAAAAACTGAGCCCACAAGAATGTGCGGGGTTTTTTTCAATTTTTCCACATTTGGAATTTTTTTTCAGCTTCGCAGTACACGGCATGTTAAAATAAATAACATTACGGGAAAGTAAAATTTGTTACGCACAAAATAAGCCCTCACACAGGTCTGTACACGAAAAAATGAAAAAGTTATGGATTTTTGAAGGTGGAGAGCGAGAAATGAGCGAAAAAACCCTGCGTCCTTAAGGGGTTAAGGTCATTATTATACTATACTTGGGTGTAAATAAAATTTCCTAATGGATCTCTAGCATTGCACTGTAGAAGAAATGCCCAGAGACATTTGAGGCATTTATGGTATTCGCTGGTAAGAGACACTTGAGACACTTTCAGCTACCAGCCCGTCCACGGTGTATTACACCAAACTGTAGGTTTACAGAATTAATCAGAGCTTTGTTAATCACGGAACATCTAGTTGTGAACCTTGGCAATTAACACCTTGTATATGTCATCCATGAATCAGGGTCATCTGGGGAAGCGGCATACCCTTTACTATTAGTCACTTGGATAAGTTATTGCTTTTATATGCACATTTCGGGACTAAATTCCCTAATACCTATCCTATTAACTATCACTCTATTTGTATACCTTACAGTGATTGACTGTTTATTAGCTTCCCATGTGGGGGCGCTGCAGAGAACATTAACACATAAAGGAAACCTACCAGTTGATTTGATGCATTATGAAGCAAACATACCTTGAGAATGCTGTAGCTACACTGATGCAGGATCATATCTTGTTTAATCCCTATGCTGAGTGGTTTTGCTGATAAAATAATTATAAAATCATGATAATGAAGCCTTTATGGCTGGCTCAGCGCTTCTCCTAGCATGTGAGTTATTCCCTGCAGGAGAGGATGATGTAATCCCTGGGTTGTGCCTGAAGGCAGAATAGTCAATTGCTGCACCATCCCCCAGCTGCTATGTATGAGTGATGCAGCTTAGGTTGATTAGTCATGTCTTGACTAACTTCCATGTCCAATGAAAAGCTCTGTGTGTAATGTGTATATGTAAGCAGCCAGTCTGACCCAGCTTTCCCAAGGTCCTAAATGTTATAATTGTTTTTTCAGCAAAACCACTCAGCACAGGGATTAACCAAGATATGATCCTGCAGCAGTTTAGCTGCAGCATTCTCAAGGTATGTTTGCCTCATAATGCATCAAATCAAATGGTAGTTTTCCTTTAAAGGAAATCTACTATGAAAATCCATCCTGATAAACCAGGGACATTACTCATAGATCCAGGCACTGTGACTGTGGTGATCTTCTTATATTTGTCATCCATCGCATCCTTCGTTCTAAAATCAATGTTTAAAATTATGCTCTGGGGTTGTTAACAGAGCCCTTCTGTGCTGCAGCTTCCCAGCCTATTAATCTTTCCTCAGCTGCATTGAAATTAACATCCGTCGGAGAGGTAAAGTGCCAATGGAGAAGGGTGAGATAGTGTAACAGCCTGTGAATCTACAGCATGGAACAGTACCTGTAGATGACTGTAAAGTCATCGGGAGAGCTCTCTGAAACAGTCAAGCTCCCCTGCCTCCTCAGAGCCTCTCAGCTAAACTTATGCTGATGATTTATAAGGGCTCGGTGGGGTTACCATAGCCCCTCCATACTGCAGATGTACAGGCTGTTACAGTGTACATGAAAACTTCCCCTTCCCACTATTTTATATGACATTAGGCAGAAGGATGAGAGAACCGCTGGGAGAGCAGGGCAAAGGGGAAAACAGTGTAACAGCCTGTGAAGCTGAAGCACAGAGGGGTTCTCAAGGCTCTTAAGGCTCATTAACCTTAATTTTAAAAGTTGATTTTAGAAGGAAGTATAACAAATATAAGGAGATAACCACAGTCACGGTGTCTGGATCTATAAGATCTAGCAAGTGTTGATGGTTTTTTATGATGGATTTTGATGCTAGATTTCCTTTTAAATACCCCAGTGGTGTAATTAGGAGAGACAGGGCCCCCTAGCAGGCTACTGCATGGGGCCCCCCTTCCCACTTGAAAAATATACATATTAGCATACTCACACAGATAAATACTTTCCTGTGCATATACACATACATACAGTGCCACATACATATCCTCCATTCTTTATTTTGTCAGGTCGGATGATGGGGCCCCCTGACACTGCGGGCCCCTTAGCGGCTGCTATTGCTGTAGTTACACCCCTGAAATACCCACTTCCTCCATGGATTACCACTAGTTCATGGGGTCCCATGAGGTGATTGTTCAAGGGAACTAGTGACATGAATAATGATGTCATACAGATGAAAATATACAGAAAAGACTTAGAACCAAGTCCTAAAAATAGAGCTTCAGAACCTCGCATGTAATTACTAAATATTTCCATAGATCGTGTATAAATCCAATAAGACAATTATCCTGGGCTCGGCGTTTTATCGCCTCCCTAATTCATTGTAACTACTTGTGTTTCATCCTAATCTGCATACAATGGTTTCCTTTTTACTAGCTGTACAGGAATGTAGCTTTCCTCACTATCAGGATCTGTTCTGAATTCTGTCTATTTTTACCGCAGACTTCTGAGTACATCACTGGGACATTTCCTGGGTGCTCCAAAAAGTGCTTCTTCATCAAGACTGAGAGCGGCAGAGAAGGGGATCTAGGTCAGCAACCGGAGAACCATAGTCCCTGCAGTCAGCTACGGTCTTGTGGAGGGATTTGAGCCCGGAATATTTATTCCATGAGTATTCTGGCTGAAATTCATCACCTGTCAATCATGTAGATTTTCCTTGACTACAGAAGGTGATATCAGGTACTTGGGGTGTCATTGTTATTCATGACCTTTCCTAGACTTCCTGTACATCAATCATACAGCAGGATATATGCATATGCTTAATATACACCATATTCACCAGCTATGGAACCTGCCCTTTGGTGTGCCCTACAGGAAATCTCAAAAAAAAAATCAAGCATCTTATAGTTGTTATCCATGACCTTCTTACTTCTAAAATCAAATTTCATAATTATGCTAATGAGCAAGAAGGACTCTGGGGGTTGTTACCACAGCACTTCTATGCTGTAGCTTCACAGGTTGTTACGCTGTCTCACCCTCCACTCTGCTCCATCAGCACTTCTCCCTCCATCTGTCTGCGGTTAATCTCAATGCAGCTGAGAAAATACCGTATATACTCGAGTATAAGCCGACCTGAGTATAAGCCGAGACCCCTAATTTCAACACAAAAAACTGGGAATACCTATTGACTCGAGTATAAGCCAAGGGTGGGAAATGCATTGGTTACAGCCTCCCAGTATATAGTCTGCCAGCCCCTGTAGCATACAGCCTGCTCAGCCCCTGTAGCATACAGCCTGCCCAGCCCCTGTAGCATACAGCCTGCCCAACCCCTGTAGCATACAGCCTGCTCAGCCCCTGTAGTAGGAAAAAAAATAACACTGTACTCATCTTTCCGACATCCCCCATAGGTCGTCTTCTGTCTCAGACTGTCTCAGACAGAAGAGGACCTATGGGTGACGTCAGAAAGGTGAGTTTTGTCTTTATGTTTTTAGTTGACTCGAGTATAAGCCGAGTTAGGGTTTTTGAGCAAAAATTTTGTGCTGAAAAACTAGGCTTATACTCGAGTATATAAGGTATCAAAGGGGAAAGTGCTCGTGCGCAGTATAACAGGCTGTGAAGCTGCAGCACAGAGGGGCTCTGTTAACAATCCCATAATTTTCAAAAGTTTATTTTAGAAGGAAGGAGGCCATAGAGAACAAAAAATAAAAAGATTATGGCAGTCATTCTGCTCGTTTGGAGCAGCATAGAGGCAGAATCCAAAACTCACCTGTCCTCGCTCCCCCATAGTGGCGCTCCGCACTGTATGTGACGCCTCTGAAGCCGGCGCATATGATGATGTCATCACCTCACCTGTGCAGTGTGTCTACAGGGGAGAGGAGGCAGTGTGGTTACAGGGGGAGGGGGCAGTGTGTCTACAGGGGGAGGGGGGCAGTGTGGTTACAGGGGGAGGGGGGCAGTGTGTCTACAGGAGGAGGGGGCAGTTTGTCTGAAGGGGGAGGGGGACAGTGTGTCTACAGGGGGAGGGGGCAATGTGCTTACAGGGGGAAGGGATACAGTGGGGCAGATTTACTTACCCGGTCCTGTTGCGATCCAGCGGCGCGTTCTCTGTGGAGGATTCTGGTTTTTTGGCGATTCACTAAGGTAGTGAAGTCCGTCGGAGTGCACTGGAGTTCACCAAGCCAGGCCGGGTGAAATTCGGGTAACCCGACGGAAAAACGCGATTCGGGCCCTTAGTAAATGACCCCCAGTGTGTCTACTGGGGGAGGGGGGCAGTGTGTGCAGGGGGAGGGGGGCAGTGTGGCTACAGGGGGAGGGAGGCAGTGTTTCTACAGGGGGAGGGGGCATTGTATTTACAGGGGAAGGGGCAGTGTGTCTACAGGGGGAGGGGGCATTGTGTTTACAGGGGAAGGGGGCAGTGTGTCTACAGGGGGAGGGGGCAGTGTGTCTACAGGGGAAGGGGGCAGCGTGTTTACAGGGGAAGGGGCAGTGTGTCTACAGGGGGAGGGGGCATTGTGTTTACAGGGGAAGGGGGCAGTGTGTCTACAGGGGGAGGGGGCAGTGTGTCTACAGGGGAAGGGGGCAGCGTGTTTACAGGGGAAGGGGGCAGTGTGTCTACAGGGGGTGGGGGACTGTGTGTCTACAGGGGGAGGGGGGCAAAGTGTCTACAGGGGGAGGGGGCAGTGTGGCTACGCGGGGGGGCTATGTAGGGCGGAGACAGCGTGGCTACTGGAGGGAGACCCATGAAGGGGCCCACTAAGACTCTGTCGCCCAGGGGCCTACAGAAACCTGGAGACGGCCCTGATTTTGATAGTGGGTTGATTTGGAAAGGTACATGGGGGTCTCACATCCTCTAGATGCAAAAGTTGGGGCCATGTAGATATTAACTTTGATTTGATTATGACAGATTAAGACCACCATGGGCTCTGGGCTGTATGAATATTACAGCCCCAACAAGTCTGGAATTACTTCCTACATCTGGTACTAGAAGCATCTTATTGGGGGGATGTGTCGCATCTGCTGCTTTCACTCTGTTTTTAGGACCATTGAAGGACCTCCAAAGGTTCTGAAATGGCTCTATTGTACATGTGTATTGCGAGGAGAAAATGATGTATGAGGATTTAAAGGTAAAAGCCCTTCACAATATAAAATTTGGCGGGTGCTTTGGGTGGCCATGGGCCCCCTAGAAGGCTTGAGCCCTTGGCTGCGACCCAAACCACCTCTATTAAAATTCACTACTGGTCTAAACAAAGCTGTTAGCCTCACAAGCCTGCTTCCGTGGTGTTGATTTCCGTACAATGAAACTCCTCCATGTGATATTGTACTGTACTATCTATAGATATATACTGGATGTGAACACGACTCTCGTAAACAATGAAATATTTCCTCTATTGTTTTCAGGACTTAAAAATAATTGTAACGAAGTTACGTGGCATCCACACCCTCCTGAAACTGTGATATCTATGTCATATGTCTATAACCCATTGTTAACTAGGCTGACATAATACAGAATTAAAGGGATTGTCTGGCAAAACTAGATCAAAAGCAGGGAGATATAGAAGCTACGAAAAAACTCACACTCAAGGGGGTATTTTCGGGACTTCTATGCCAGAAACTTGCACTTGCGATTATTTCCCCCTTTTCACCTCCATGCTAGGGGGGCGTGGAGGGTCATAAAGGGGGGCACCTCCGGCAGGGAAGTGGATAGGTGCAAGCGTTCCTGTCCCTGCACCGGTGCACACACTGCAGTCAGCCACTTTTCACACGTGATAACTGCTTATTTCTACACCAGGTAGGGGCGATAAATAGCCCACATTATGTTAATTTGTCCATTTTCAATGTATTCCAGGACTAAGACTAATTAATGACATCCCATTCATGGGGTCTGGGCTGTTAAGGTGAGGTCTCACGGGCAGGGTCCTCCTTTGACTTTTACCTCATCTTTGTAAACTTGTATTTGTACTTTCATTTGTTCTTGTCTTAATGTAATGTATGTGAACCCCCTATCGCTTGTACAGCACCATGGAATTAATGGTGCTCTATTAATAAATAATTATAATAATAATGTTCTGGAAATTAAATGATTAGGTAATGTTATTTGCGGTCTAAATTCATTGAGGAGTAAAATGGACTTTACCCTGAATTTATTTGAGGGGTTTGCTGTGAGGTCTAGTTTAGGATTTATATGTTGGATCTGGGGTCAGAATTTGGGGTTTGGTTTGGGTTCTGGAATAATTTATGAATTTGTTTTGGAGTATGAATTATTTTAGGGGCCTACATTAAAGGGAATCTACCAGTTCAAGAAACACCTACACCTCTTCATCCCGATCCTGGCCCTGGTCTTAATAATCATGATAGGATGGGATCACCTGAAAAATAGACTTAAAAAAGCATCCCGGAGCTACGGGGTGTGATGTCCGGCGCTCAGGGCTGGTTATTATTCACACCTACTTTGTGATAGAGGCCTTCCTCTCCCTTGTTGTCAGGAGGCACGAATAATTAGCAGTCCGGAGCTCCGGACATCGTGTCCCTGTGCTTTTATCAGTTTATTTTATTATCAGTGATCCAGGCTTGTAAAGATTAAAGAAGACCAGCGATGGGATCAGGATGAAGAGGAGTGTAGGTGACTATGTGTAGCCGTTTTTTTTTTTTTTTTACTTTCGGAACTGGTAGATTTCCTTTAACTTAGAGATTTGATTTGGTGTCTAAATAAAGCAAGTGGTCTTGGCTGAGGTACATCATTGATAACATTAAGGTCTCCATTATTTAGAAGTTTCGTGCAACATTTTGGGTGTGGTCTGGGTTCAAGATTTATTTGTGTTACTGTAAAGACTGATGCTTTTCCACAAAAAGGATAAAAACGTCTCAGAAATAAATTGCCATTGTCAGAAGAAGTCATCATGGTCGTCTGAACCAGATGAAGAAAGAGGACACGTCAAATCAGAGAAAAGCTTTGGTACAGCCTCGGACTAACCATTTTTTTTGTTTCTTTTTATATAGGGAAGAAACTCAAGGTTCAAGTATCCAAGAGCTACTATTACCTCTGCATCCCATATAGCTACTCCCGTGGCTGTGTGAATAAACAACCCATGAAGATGACTACAACATAATGTACTTAGAGGAAGTTCAGCTCGTTGTATGTTTATATTCACATGTCAAAGGGTTGACGTCACAAGAACAAAAAATAAAGACGATTACTTATAGCAGTCACTCATGGGAAGTATCGGAGCAAGTAGCCACCTGTATTATAAACATGCCACCGATCATCAGCATAAACAGAAGATTATGTGAGCGTTCTTCAAGATACATTTATTTCTAGAAAGATCTGATTAATAAATCAACTTTCTGAGATGGGAAATTTGAGGTCTGACAGATGAAAGTTGTGAGGGAGCTTGTCCTGAGGAATCCAGATCATTCCTCCATGAGTATATATGTGGCGTCCCATATTAACAATTACATGATTCATGAGGTTTATGACTATGTTGGTCTCCACTCTGTTCCCCCATGTCTTTATGATGGCCCATATTCATTGCCCACTATCCATAGTATCCACGTATTAATAGCTGCTCTACATCTCAGCGAGGAGATGACCTTCCTAGTGGAGGTGTCCTGTAGCCTCTGTCTCCTAGCACGTAGCTTTGTCCTTGCCCAGTATTGTCTTTGCATTATCATACAATCATATAATTGCTGGGAGCTATAATAATAATAATAGTAGGTTACTCATTGTCATCATTACAGTATGTGCTCCTGATATTATACAGAGTCCTCTAAGACTCTTGTTTAATGCCAAGTGACCCAAAATGCAAAGTAGATGAGTCAGACGTCTACAAGGACATTGGCTTTAGGCAGGGATACTACAATGGCTTATTTGGTTAGTGGGTGGCATCCAAAATAGCTTAGAAGAGCTCCTCACACCCCAGTATGCCACCACCCCGCTGTCACCATCCCTGGTTCTGCACTGGTATATAATGGCCTGGCACCGCTGTGCAAGGAGCATCGCCACCATGATGAAGATGGGACATATCTCTGCTCTGATGTTCTTGCTCCTTCCTCTTTGTACTTTGGCGGACACGTCGGTAAAGAACAATTATTTAAGTAAGTTGGGAGAAACCTTTAGCATATGGCTGCTTTAATATTTCTGACACCTGCCTTCACCTCTGTCACATGGCTCCTATGGTCATTGAGTTGTATGGAGCAGTGACATCCCTTATATACTGCTCTCAGATTTCATATCAAGGAGATTTTTTTCTTCTACTGATTTATAATACAGGCAGTCCCCGGGTTACATACAAGATAGGGTCTGGAGGTTTGTTCTTAAGTTGAATTTGTATGCAAGTCGAAACTGTATATTTTATAATGGAAGTTCTAGACAATTTTTTTTCTTTTGCCCCAGTGACAATCGGAGTTTCAAAATTTTTGGTGTAATTGGACCAAGAATTATCAATAAAGCTTCATTACAGACACCTTACAGCTGATCATTGCAGTCTGGGACTATAGTAAAGCATCCAGAGAGCTTCACCAGAGGTCACAGTTGGCAGAGGGGTCTGTCTGTAACTATGGGTTGTCTGTAAGTCGGGTGTCTTTAAGTAGGGGACCGCCTGTATTACATTAATTTTTGGACTTAGGAGTTTACTGGGTGAACTCACAGCAAGCAGTCATTTTAAAAGAACAGTGCACTGGACTCCTATAGCTAGAGATTAAAAGGAATAAATTACAGGTTATACCGAATGTATTCCCATAAACTATATTGTAATCAGCTCAGTCCTTACTGCTTTATAACATGCTGCCTGCAGATATGACACTATGTGCAATCTGATCCTTTCCTCCTGCTCTATAACATGCTGCCTGCAGATAGGACACTTTGTACAATCTGCTCAGCTTCTCCTGCTCTATAACATGCTGCCTGCAGATAATACACTATGTACAATCTAATCAGCTTTTCCTGCTCTATAACATGCTGCCTGCAGTTAGAATAATATGTATAATCTGCTCCTCTCCTCCTGCTCTATAACATGCTGCCTGTAGACAGGACACTTTGTACAATCTTCTCCTCTCCTCCTGCTCTACAACATGCTGCCTGTAGATAGGACACTATGTACAATCTGCTTAGCTTCTCCTGCTCTACAACATGCTGCCTGCAGATAGGACACTATGTACTATCTGCTCAGCATCTCTTGCTCTATAACATTCTGCCTGCAGCTAGGACACTGCACAATCTGCTCAGCTCTTCCTGCTCTATGACATACTGCCTGTAGTTAGGACACTCATCTTGCTTTATAATTTTGCTTCTAGCAAATTTGACTGTACTTTCAATGTGATGTGATGAAGTACAACATGAGAGGACATATAGAAGAGAACAATCTATATTTCATGGCACTCTTCATGATTCATAACCCTATGTATATAACGTATACATTATTATAGGAGCTAGCTAGCAATTAGCGTTACATAAATGTCCTAAAACTGATATTACTGTGTGTCTGTATATATAATTTCCACATACTGGTAAACATAGTAACCATATTTGTTCTGTACAGGCTTCTATGACAAATTCACCAATAGCAATTTAGGAGTTGTAACAGATGGACGCTGCCCCCCTCAGAGGTATTTTGTGAAAAGAGAATTTGGGAACTGTCTCCGTCTCTGCTCAAAGGAAAAACCCTGCGATGACAATAGAATCTGCTGCGCTGATAACTGCCACACCATGTGCAAGCCTCCTGCCCAGGGTAAGTGCTCGCTGCCAAACCTCCTCATAGATGGGAACTTTCTACTTTACAGTATTGGCCTGACCCGAACCACAAAGTTCATTCAAGTTCGGGTCCATGTCTGGGTTTTGCTCAACCCAGTCCCTGGTGTTGGCAACTCTGGTTAACTCTTTAAAGGGAACCTGTCAGCAGAAATTGTCCTAATAAACCACTAGCAGTATGTTGCCAAGCAGCTTAACACCAGATTGTGTTTCTTTCATGGCCATGTGGTGGCATCATCTAGAAATCAACTTTCAAGTGAGATGTAAACTGGATGTATGAAGTCAAGAGGCGGAGATTTTAACACTGAAGTCAAGCTCTCTCTTCCTCAGAAAGCCTCCATCACTGTAATTTAAGGTCCTGCATCCAGAGACATCACTAACCAGATCTCCTGAAGTCCAATGCATGATGTCAATCACAGAGGAGAAGACGTTTAGTGTTGAACTCTCCGCCTCCACGACTTTATACAACCAATTTACATCTCACTTGAATGTTAATTTCTTTGGATGATGCCACCACACTGAACCATGAAAGAAACAAAAACTACTTGTTACGCTGCTTGACAACATACTGGTTTACTAGGCTAATTGCTGATGACAGGTTCCTTTTAAACAACAATCGCAAAGCTGCTCAAGGCATTTCAATCAATGGAGCATGTGTGCCCCCGCACCAATATGCCTACCCAGGGCTCTGCCATTTCGGGGCGTCAGGTTAATCTTTAAATACATCATCAAGAGCAACAACCCTCCCTGAAATAGCACCGCTGGGATTTTAGCGCCATTGTGTGCGATCACAATGATTTAAATGCCCTTTGAAAAGTCACACAGTTTCGTCTGCAATTGGTGCCAGCCCTGATCGCGGGTGTTACTGGTGGGATTTCATGTTTGCTACCCGAACCCTGACCCAAACAGATTGTTTAACTTATCACAGGAACTATTTTCTAACTATGCTTTTAGAACTTACGTTTTTGGGAGGTTACTGTCCACTGTTCAATTTTTTACACAGAAGACCTATCGTTAAATTAGTCCATCAGTATGTGATTAGTTGTGCCTGATATCCAAACCTTGTGCCAATCCGGACCAAAATAGGGGATGGAACCAGATGTAGATCTTGTGCTGCTATCTACTGGATGGAGCCTTCCTTATTATTATTAATATTATTATTTACAGAGCACCAATAATTCCATGGTGCTGTACAAGCCATAGGGGCTCACATACATTACATTAAGACAAGAACAAATGCAAGTACAAAAACCACAGAAATCAGGAAATAAGTAAAAGGAGGACCCTCACAATATATATGGGAGGTTAGATGGAGACACGAGGTGAGGGAACAGAGCAGTGCAGTAAATGGGGCTCATTTACTAAGGGTCCAAATCACGCACTTTTGTCAGGTTTCCCAGCGATTTCCGATTTGCCCTCAATTGATCCGGGATTTTGGTGCACGCAATCGGATTTTGGCGCATTGGCGACGCTTTCACGCGATAGAAATCGGGTGCATGGTGTCGAACAACCCGACGGATTCGAAAAAAACGTGGAATTTAAAAAAACTATTTGTGTCGCAAGATCAGCACTTACATGCACCAGGACGAAGAAGGTGAACTCCGGCGGACCTCGGTGCAGCAGCGACACCTGCTGGATATCGGGTGCATGGACCATAGTGAATCCCAGCAGACCCGAATCAGCGCCGAACAATGCGCCGCGGGGTCGCTACTGCACCGGGTAAGTAAATCTTCCCCACTGTTGTAGGTGATCCTGGACAGGTGGGTTTTCAGGTTCTGCAGCGTTCCACTTATCTGGTGTAAAGGTTCGGTAACAGCTAAGCGGTCCAAATTTCCACTATCCTGAGGTTAGGTCATCAGTATGCAATATAAACAAAAATGGTGACTTTTCCCTGATAAAGAACGTCAAGGGAAGGAAGGATTAGGCATATTGAATGTCCACATGCCCGATTCTTTGCTCTCATTGAATATCAGCTGATGTCAGAGGTGTCTGAATATGGCTCATCTATCACCAATTAGAATACATGCATGCTCAGCTCAGCCAATCACACAGGTGTATGATACAATTGGGAGGATCAAAGATTTGCAGATAGCATTTATAACAACTGGGGAGGACGTGTAGTGAGAAGTTCTATAGGTTTTTTTCGGACCACCTTAAATATGTCACTTTTAGTACTTTTACTCATTTAGTAATGGTTTATTACCTCCAAGTAGCATCTAGAGCATATGAATATTCAACCTCCTATTAATCTATTCAGCAAGACAATTTGGCCATTGTATTCCATTTGATAAGTTGCCAGCTTGTCATTAGGCAACTTTGTATAATGTCAGGATAAGGTAGGTATATAGATCCATATCTAAACCTATGCTCTACATTACCCGTACCATGTTTAGCTATCGCTCCAGGCTTCCTTTTCATTTTGACATATTTGTGGCAGCACTAAGTTGTCATAATTTGTTTCCATAATGTGGAACTTGTATATCATATTTTGTATTTATATCATGGCCAAAATGGTTGGCTCTAAATGCGGGACATGCGCAGGGCAGTAGGTGAAGCCGAGGGCAGTACACATCACTTCACTGAGCATGCTCTCAAAAATGTGCATTAAAGGGAGTTGTATTGCCATGGACTTCACCAGGTGCACTATGAATGGAGAGTGGTAACGTCAGAAGACCCCCATCCCATGTGCAAGGTGAAAAGAGATCTTGCTGCGCATGCGCTATCACTCTCCATTCATCTGATCAGATCCACGTCACCTCTCCTCCCAGATTTAAAACATGATCTACTTTTTCTTGGCTTTTGGACAACAGATGGCCACTACATTAAGAGTCCACTTTATTAGCCACAATGCTATAATATACAGTAAGTTCCCAATGTATTATGGAGCACAGGTGCACATGCTGAGCCTACATGCCGTTCACTTCTATGGGACTTTGAGGATATGTGTAAATGCTGTCAGGACTCACCTTCTCACACACCTACTGAAAGCGCGACTCATACTTTCCATATCCATGATATTACTACATTTACAAAATATGACCTTCTGTCCTTTCCACAGTCAAACAGGGCAAATGTCCAGTCTTTGAGGCCTCCTCGTCTTCTACTGAGAAATGTACTGACTCCTGCTCATCTGATTCCGAATGTCCGGGAACCTTGAAGTGCTGCACCAAGAAGTGTGGGAAAACGTGTACGCCGACTTTAAACGATATTGGTAAACCAAATACTGTGTCCACAGCAAGTAAGTGCATCTTTATTGCAGGATGTAACATGATAAATGAACACTAACTTTTAAACACAGCAAAAATTACAAATACAAGTGACTACAAGAAACTTTGTAATACATCTTATGGGAGAAAAAGGTTCTTTCTCCACTTACCTATATAGACACTATAGGGGGAAGCCTGACAGTATATAGACAGTATAGGGGGAAACCTAACAGTATAGAGACAGTATAGGGATGCATGACAGCATAGAGACAGTAAAGAGGGAAGCCTGACAGTATAGAGACAGGATAGGGGGAAGCCTGACAGTATAGAGACAGGATAGGGGGAAGCCTGACAGTATAGAGACAGTATAGGGGGATGTCTGACAGTATAGAGACAGTAAAGGGGGAAGCCTGACAGCATAGAGACAGTAAAGGGGGAAGCCTGACAGCATAGAGACAGTATAGGGGGAAGCCTGACAGTATAGAGACAGTATAGGGGGAAGCCTGACAGTATAGAGACAGGATAGGGGGAAGCCTGACAGCATAGAGACAGTATAGGGGGATGTCTGACAGTATAGAGACAGTAAAGGGGGAAGCCTGACAGCATAGAGACAGTAAAGGGGGAAGCCTGACAGCATAGAGACAGGATATGGGGAAGCCTGACAGTATAGAGACAGTATAGGGGGAAGCCTGACAGTATAGATACAGTATAGGGGGAAGCCTGACAGTAAAGAGACAGTATAGGGGGATTCCTGACAGTATAGAGACCCAAAATACTAATATACTATATACTGTCAGGCATTCCCCTGTACTGTCTCTATATTGTCAGGCTTCCCCAAACAAATTTTTCACACATTACTTTAGGAAATTTTAGAGTTGAAAGAAAGGAGGATAAGAAGAGCCAAGGTAAGTGGAGAAAGAAGCACTTTCCTCCCATAAGATGGATTGTGTTTTAAGCTGGGCCTTTCTATTGTTTCTTATTGAACTCGGAAGCTGGAGAAGTCCTTGCACACAGACCTTATGCACATGTATTTCCATGATCTCTAGGTGAGCTGACTTTATAATTGTTTCATCGCCCAAAAGGTATGCACACATTACTTAATTCCCTCTTTCAATGGATAAAAGGTCATCACATTTTCTGAAGAATCCTGAATTTTGGGGTCTTAGGCTACATTCACACTGCTGTTGCCCGCCGTACCGTACCGTAGCGGGCAACGGCAGTGCACGGGGAGAGGAGGAGGAGGTGAGCGCAGCTGACCCCCGCCCTTCTCCATAGGAAGTTATGGCGCACGGTGCCGTACTACGGAGAAAGATAGGACATGTGCTATCTTTTTCCGGGGTACGGAGTGGTACGGTGCCGCATGTGTGCTGCACCGTACCGCTCCTGTAGGGTGCCGTGCGCCAATTGCCGTCTATGGGGGACGTATATCGGCCCCATACAGTAGTGTGAATGTAGCCTTAAAGGGTTTTTCCCATCTTGTGCATTTATGATATTTACAGGTTATATCATCAATACATAAGAGATGCAGGTTCCCCATCCCATGCTCAAGATGAACGGAGTTCTTGCTGCGCATGCGCTACCACTCTCCATTACAGGTCGTCCGGTATCAGCTAACTGATGTGTCCTAATAAGAAGTTCTTGAGGATATTTTATTAGAACTCTATATCCCGTGGTTGTGGAAGTATAGAGTTATAAAAGCTATTAACCCTCCTCGTATCCTCGTATATTAATTTATGCACCCCCCCTTTTGCACTAGCATGGTCATGCGCTTCACCTATCTATGTGCTGTGGGGGACAACGTCACCTATCTATGTGCTGTGCTTGCACAACGGGGAAGGGGGGGGGGTGTTCTTATATTAAAAAAACAAGGCTCCATGAGGGTAATTAGCATAAATTGTATAACTCTATATTTGTGCAATAGTGCTTATAGAGTTATAATAAAAAGTCCCGGAGAACGATGCTCCAAAGGAACTTCTTATTAGGGCACATCCACCATCACTAAACTGATGCTAGATGTCTTTTAAGGTCTATGGGCACTCAAAAATGGCAAGTGGATAGTGTTTGGCTAGTTTTGTTGCTTTTAAAAATTTTCAGAGTGGTCCTGCATGTGGCCCATCTGCAGGTAGGGGGTCCGCGGGTACAAGAGGATGGAACACATCTATCATGTATTGATTACATGCACAGTTAGAACCACCCAATACATGGGGATACAGGTTTATGTATGTTTCATAGATCTTACACTAGTGCCAGGCTAATAAGCAATAAGTGATATATGGCTTGGTATATGACATAGTAAGTGATACCATTTTGTTTTTTCTAGATAAAGGCTTCTGTCGTCAAGAACTGCCGGCTACATGTCTCATAAAGGAAGATAAATTTTGTGATGACGCTTCCTGCACTGACGGCTACAAATGCTGCCCCGTCCTCTGCAGATGGGAATGTCAGAAAACCATTCCAGGTCAGCATTAGGAGACACTTCTGTGAGAAATAATGAAGGACATGGTGGGGGAAACAAGAAAAACACAGAAAAATATCTAATGGATCTAGTAGTATCACTAGAAGAACGTAGACCACCACCAGAACAAAGAAATCCAAAATATAGACCCAACCACATAGAAGGGTGACAGCGCTCGGTACATGAGGTATTATCACTGGGTGTCAGACATATGCTATTCCCATTGATCAGCCATCTACCAGACACAGCACCAAGGGCTGGCACCAGCACCAGGCATACTCAGGCACGTGCCAGGGCCCAGAGATGCCAGGGGGCCCAGACGGCCAAATCTCAGTCCCCAGAAGCTCGGCAGTGCCGGGTGAGGAGGCTGTATATAATGAATTCATGGGGGGATGTATATCATAGAACCATAATGGGGTTGTATATAAAATAACCATGACAAAGCTGCCTGAGAATGATAAACTAGGAAATATTTTAGTTGATGGGATGTCACAGTACAGGGATAATACACACAGTGATGTCACAGAACAGAGATAATACACACAGTGATGTCACAGTACAGAGATAATACACACATTGATGTCACAGAACAGGGATAAATACACACAGTGATGTCACAGTACAGGAATAATACACAAAGTGATGTCACAGTACATGGATAATACACACAGTGATGTCACACTACAGGAATAATACACATAGTGATGTCACAGTACAGGGATAATACGCACAGTGATGTCACAGTACAGGGATAATACACACAGTGATGTCACAGTACAGGGATAATACACACAGTGATGTCACAGTACAGGGATAATACACACAGTGATGTCACAGTACAAGAATAATACACACAGTGATGTCACAGTACAGGGATAATACACAGTGATGTCACAGTACAGGGATATTACACACACTGATGTCACTGTACAGGGATAATACACACAGTGATGTCATAGTACAGGGATAATACACACAGTAATGTCATAGTACAGAGATATCGCACACAGTGATGTCACAGTGCAGGGATAATACACACAATGATGGAGGCATTACTTCTCAAAGATAACCCTGGGGCAGTATAGACATAAAAAATACATCTATAAACCTGGCCAAAAAGAAGATGGCTGTCATCTCTCCTCATCTAAAAACGGCATTCAGTATATGTATGATAACTGTTTTATTGTTTTTATTGTATTTATTGCCCATAGGTTGATTTTATTTTCATTTATTATTTATAGAAAAAGTTGGTGAATGTCCTGCAAGTGCCAAGTGTCCTCCTGCCAGTGAGAGCAAGTCCTGCACATCTGACCACGATTGCCAACCCTTATACAAGTGCTGCGCCTCCTGTGGGAACAGATGTGTCATGGCAGTGAACAGTAAGAGATGCAATTATGGCAGAACTTTTAAAAGATTTTGAAGTTTCAAAGTGGGACAAATGATCTATGGGACCTGGGTTTAAAATGGATTTCAGACCCTTTAAAGAGGACCTGTCACCCTTAAAAACGGCACTAGGAGCTGCTTACTAAAGTAACCATCCATTACCTAGGGACTCATACTACAGACACTCAGGGGCTGCCCCAGGAAGAACCAGTTCATCAGCCTTTCCCTCTATATTTCTTGAACACACCACCCTCTGGAGACCTGCCAGGCTGTAGGTCAGCCCTCCGGTCCCCATACCAAGCACCATGACACCAGCACGCTTAGGCTGCAATTGCCAGCCACTCTGGTATTCTGGGCCCGGCTTCCTCCAGACTCCAAGAAAAGGCTAGGCCCCCGTGCGGGATGTTGCAAGTGGCATCACGAACAGGATATAGACTTATGTGCCTTATACTATAGTTGTCGTCAGAGTGACAGTAACTAATATAAATGCCCATATCCCCTCCCCATTGTCCTTATCAATCCCTGGTGATCAACCATCTTCAGTCCAATGATTGTATCAGTGGTTCCCAAACTTGGTACTGCCCACACACAAGACTGGTTGAAGGGGAGGCGGTGCTAAACAATTCCAGTTTGTGAGCCCCACTCTTACCTCACCCCTAAATTCACCCTCTAGTGTGCTCACAGAGCATAACACTCTTCTAACTGGTCCCATACTATATGAATCCCATCTTATTAAACCTAGTGCATTTAGTCGCCAATTTGTGATGCCCCTTTTTCTTTTGGCCTCCATTGAAATTGCTGCCTTTTCTCTGTCCACCTCTTTTTTATGCCCCCCTTTCTGTCACCACCCGATTTATGCCCCCTTTCCTGTAGCACCCCATCTATAATGCCCCCATCGTAACCCTTATGCTAATAATGTCCCCTTACAAGCCTAAATTGCCATCAGGTGTGATGACTTCATCACATCGCGCCGTACACAGCAGCGGCAGAGGCTCCATGGTGAAGTGGGGAGCCGATGAATCCCTGCATCACCAATGTATTCAGCTCAAGTAATGGAAATAGACTAAGTATCCATGCAACTGCCTCGTTAGTTAGTCTTCTCTTGTAGACACCTTAATCCAGAGGTGCCATAATTTATGGAAAACTGTGCAATGCAGAGGAATTGTTATTTTATGGGAAATATAGGTTTTTTTCGTAGAATAGATAGGATACGTGACAGGTCGTCTTTATAAAAAGTCAACAGCAAAATGACAGTACCGTGAATCACCAGTAGGGGAGTTCAGACACTTCCCATCTATACCAGATGATTTCCAGGGCTGCTCCTACTATTCAAGGTTCTAATTATACCTTTATATGAATGAATCTGCTATTACGCAATGCATAATAATAGTCATATAATAATCATTTTTAGATGTAGAGCACGCACTTATATAATAGCTTAATGAAGTCAGATAAATAGGTGACATTTGTAATGACCGGACGGGTTCAGATACGGAAGGTTAATATTTGTCTCCTGTCTTCTATTCCAGTTCCTACCCTCATACATAATTCCACTGCTACAATATACATCAATGGAGGAGGAAGATGAAGAGCCGCACATGTCCTATTGTATATATAGATATGTGTATACACTCGGTGCTGCCTGTGTGTTGTCCTAGGGGTCATATCCTTTTATACTTGTGATGGCTTTAGCTTTGCCTCCTGTTTACAGAGCAATATATTCATGTTTACAGCCACAGGAGGCGGTGCTTTATTTAATATATGATGTATATGGCTTTAGGACTCATTCAAATGGCCGTTATGGAGGCCGTGATCTGGACTTCTATGGCTCCGGGTGACGGTGCGGCTGCTCGTCTACCTATGGAAGGAGGAGGGGTCAAGAGCGCTAACCCCTCCCATCTCCTCCTCCCAGCCCTGTGATCACCTTGGATCTTGTTTGGGCAAGCATCCGGCGATCTGAATGGACCCTTATTGCCACTGTGGATATATACAACTACATCTGGGTGGTTGCTTCCTTTTTACACAGTTTGAACTATGTACACCGCAAAATAATAAATGAGAATTCTCAATACTGTATGACTCAATAAAAAATGAAGAATGTAATCTTATATTATGACATACATCAACACTGTAAGGCCAGATACTCACAGTGGTATAGTTATAGCATTGGTAGTTACAGTTGAGATAAGGCCATTTTGACATCATTTTCATTACACATTTCATTAATGTCTGGTGGGTTAAGTATCATGACTCCCCTACGTTCGCTCTATGCACTGAGATTTATGATTAATAGCTGGTTAGACGAATCTCCTTCTCCTGTCATGCGATTATAAAACTTTTAAAACCAAAATGTTAATAAAATTTAAAAATGTTAACATCAAAATACTAAATTAGAGTACAAATCTCGTAGATTGGTTTATTTGATATATAGTAACACCCAACATGATACAATGTCGCTATCCCCCGGTGCGTTGTCCGCTGAGGATTCGGGTCTGACGAGATTCACTAAGCTAGTGCGCCCGAGTTCCTGCATCCGTCGCTTCTGTGCCGAGGTCCGCCGGAGTTCACCTGCTTCTTCCCGGTGCTTGTAAGTGCGTGTCTTGCGGCCCACCCAAACACCCCCCCCCCCCTCCCCCCCATTTCTGTTGTGTGCAAGCCGGCGCCGATATGCCAAAATCCGATCCGATCCGATCCTGGGGCAATTCAGTGCAAAACTGAAATCATCGGGAAACCCTACGAAAATGCGTCCAACGGACCCTTAGTAAATGAGCCCCAATGTGTAATTTTTTTGGACAACTTTGCAGAAACAGCGAGTGAAAAATTAATTATAATCTTAACTATGCCATAGAAATTAGGGGGCTATTTTTCATGCCTTGTATGGCCACACAATTATGACCTTATCCCCTCTTACCACCTTCCTGACACTTCTTTGAAAAGTGGGCATGGCGGTACAGGGCACTGGGCAAGCCGTGCAGGCCCAACCTGCTAGAAATTTTAATCAATATCTGACGTATCTTAATAGATCTTAATAAATTCCCCCCTTTGAATGTATGTAGTCACCCTGCTGCTAATCAAATGCTCTTGATTCATTGATCATCAGAAAGTGTAACCACCTCTCTATGAAAGCAGAAGTTTTAGCAGTTTGCTGTAATGGAGCAGTTAGGCATGTGTTACACAATGCCAAAGGAAGAGAGATAAGGAGAAAGCCTCTTCCTCCTAAACAGAATACGGCAGCACGTCTTATGTTTACACAGTTGCATTAGAACAACAATGATTGAAATGAGAGATTTTTTATGTGCTGATATACAAATCCATAGACTCTAAAGAAGATGGACTTTTATTGTTTTTTATGGCTTTGAGCTTGCAAAACTTTGTACCACAACGAACTTGATATTGCATTAGTGGGTGTCATGATGTTGCTGAATGGTAAAGACAGGCTGTGGTTGGTAGACATGAAGATATGAAGGAACAACTTTTTTTTTTACTCCTGTAAATTCTGGAAAGAGAAGACATGAAGAAGGACCCATAATAGGAAATACTCACGGGAACCAAGTCATGGGTGCTGTAAAGCTGGATGTGTATATCCCTTACTGCCTGCAGGTGTCAGCAGTTGATGCACAAAGGCTGCAATACTCCATGATACCAGCAGGTGACTGTCTCGGGAAATAATTATTCTCATATTACACGTTACATATTATGTTCTTATGGTATATGCTATTCCAATTAAGAATCTGTCCACAAAGAATACATATAGACAGTTATGTGAACGTCCAAAGAGACATTTTTGTGGATGGAACCACAATCTTGACCATATTCTTAGTGATGCAACTTACAAAACGCTTGGAATGTAGCTGTGTCCAATGCTGGAAGCTGCAGCTTTGTCCTGGTTGTTCTATGTGAGCTCACTTGATGTGTGAGGCACACGCTATCTCTGTCACTCAGTGTGTAGTTGATATGCCGAGGCCTAGGAGGCCTGTAACAAGGGCTCTGAGCTGGTGCTTCTCTGTCAGAAGCTGAATCCTAAGAGAGCTCCTCATGTGGTGAGAGCTGGGCCTAAAGAGCGCTAACTCCTCCCCTGACTAAGGGTTTAGTTAATCCCTGGTCAGGTGATCTCCTTCTTCAATCACATTTCAGGTACAATAGTGGAACATTATTGAATGACAACATTAAGTACAAAAAGAATAATCCAAAGAACGTGGTCAACAACGGTTAATGACCCGTGATCACTTATATTCTTAAGGCAGAAAAATACATACAAAGAAGTGATCTTTTTAAAACTTAACTTTTACTGAGAAGTCTCATAAAATATATAAACATTAAGTGTTACAAATTAGCTGCTGCTATGTAGAATCCTTAGTGCATGAACCCCATCTAGAAAAGAATAGACAAATGCAGGACGTGAGCTGGGTGGCCTAAATGGATAAGGTTTCACATGAAAAAAAAATATATATATATATTAGACACCAGGCTCACCTTGAGTGCTCAGCAGCATAAGTCATCAATGTACACTATCCAACTTCCTTGAGCGTCGGAGTGCTCGTCCGAAAAGTAGACACAACGGGGCACATTTACTTACCCGGTCCGTTCGCGATCCAGCGGCGCGTTTTCTGCACTGGATTCGGGTCCGGCCGGGATTCATCAAAGCAGTTCCTCTGACGTCCACCAGGTGGCGCTGCTGCGCTGAAGTCCGCTGGAATGCCTCGAAATACACCGGCCTATCCAAGATGAAGGTGAGTGAAATTTTCGCGACACAAATTTTTTTTTAAATGCGGCGGTTTTTCCGAATACGTCGGGTTTTCGTTCGGCCACGCCCCCCGATTTCCGTCGCGTGCATACCGGCGCCGATGCGCCAAATTCCGATCGCGTGCGCCAAAAACCCGGGGCAATTCAGGTACAATCGGCGCAAATCGGAAATATTCGGGTAACACGTCGGGAAAACGCGAATCGGGCCCTTAGTAAATGACCCCCAACGTGTCTTAAAAGGTGTGAAGAGGATAGGTGAGTATAAACAGGGTAAGATGGGACTTACGGATGTCAAGAATGGGGTCAAGATGACAATGTCACTCTCCCTGGTACACCCTGAGTCCAGCTTCTCTGATACCCTGAGAACCTAACCTCGGAGTCGTGGTCCTATTTGGCCACAACCCCGACAGGAACCTGTCCCTGGCTGGATGGCCCTATTAAACAAGCCTATACCACCGGAGTGGTTCCCGTAAAAAGATTGAAAAGAGTCTGGTATACAGTTATGGACAGTATATAGTCCTATGGAAATTCAATACACAACGTAGGGATCAGAGCGACCGAATCCCGACAGGACCTGTTTCACCCTTCCAGGGCTCATCAGGGGAAAATTGCGGTGCGCCAAAAGGTGTCCCTAATAAATATAACCATACAACATTGTTTCAGTCAAAGCAACAAGTGGGTGGTGCGTTTAACAGAGAAAAGCTTGAAAAGTCCTACCTTTACTGTGGGTAAGGGAAACACAGGGGTAATCCGTCCCTATTATAAAGGAGGGAAGGAGTATACTAATGGTCAATCCTGAAAATCTAATAAGGGCTAAAGTTTCAACGGTGGGCGCCCAAAAAAATTGTGTTCTTACCTTAGTCTAAATTGTTGGTACGGACTGGTGGTCAGGTGGGGGCTGTGGGGGCCCAGTTACAGCGTCCCCGTGCACAGCCTTGCAGGACCAGTGGGTCTGTGTGTGGGTTTCTACTGCACAGGTTAAATAGCGCGCCCTGTACTATATAGCCACGCCCCCCCCGACGCCCCGCCCGTCACATGATCGGTCCGTCAAAAAAAAAAAAAAAAAGTTTTTTGACGAAACAGACCGATGGCGGGGCTGGGCGTGCGCATGCGTATATCAGCACAGGGATGCCATGCCCGCGCCTGGTCGCCCGCAGCCCGGACACCCGCCGTGCGCATAATCTGTCGCAATATATATGTGTGAAGAACACATTGCAGATGTATTTAAACATCTGCAATGTGTTCTTCACACACATATATATTGTTCTTCACATGCTATTTTGTTCGCGCCGTTCCGCGCGTATCTCCCAACAAGTAAGCAGATGTGCCGAACATCTGTAATCTATTCTGCACTGTGTTCTGCACTGTGTTTTTCTCTTAAATGATCCTGTGTTCACTGTGTTCACTGTGTTCACTGTTTTTATTCTATTCTTCACTGTTCTTCACATCTGCTAACTTGTCGGGAGATAATATACGCGCGGAACAGTGAAGAATAGATCGCAGATGTTTGCAAATTATCAGAAGACATTATTTTTCAATTAAATAACACATTTTAATCCCAAACCATGGTCCCTTTGAAAAATGCTCGAGTCTCCCATTGAATCGCGCGTGAAAAATGCGCCGAAAACGCAAAAAACGCTAACAACACGCGCGTGAAAAACGCAACAACGCTACTCCAAGGAAAAATGGAACAAAAACGCAGCCAAAAACGTCAGTTTTTCACGCATTGCACCCTGACGTGAAACGCAACGCTAGTGTGGAAGAGGCCAAAAGCTGTCCGAATAAGAAGAAGAAAAAACCTTTAACAGTTCTACCACAGGGGCCACATATACTATCAGACACTATATAAACTGCAAATCCCTTGGGGTTATTTATCTAGCCACATGTGGATGTGGCAAACAGTACGTGGGAAAAACATTTAGGGAATTCCGACGCCGTGTTGGGGAACATTTGGGTGACATTAGGCACAATAGGGACAAACCCCTCTCAAGACATATACATGACCAACATGGAGGCAGCCTACATGGGCTCTCCTTTGTCGGCATAGACCTGGTAAAACCACCAGAAAGAGGAGGGGACTGGGATCGCACTCTCAGACAGAAGGAGACACGCTGGATATTCAGACTCAAGACAGAAGCCCCAAGAGGGCTGAATGAACAGTTAAGCTTTACTTGTTTTCTCTAGTCCCTATTTTTTGCCCATATCAAGCATATTAAGTTAACCAGATCACTATAACATCCTGTTATTTATATTTTCTTCTTCTTATTCGGACAGCTTTAGATGCATATACTCCACTAGCCTCTACTACCAGGGAGACTTTGACCTAAATCCCGTTTTAGTATGTATTTTTTCATCAGGGTCAGACATTCACCTAATGTACACCTGATCCATTAACTTTTGTCCCTAACCTTTAAATTGAGGGACTCTATGGCGCATTATTCATCTAACCACATTTCGCTGCTCTTCTCCACCCCCCCACCCCCCCCCCCCCCCCCCCGGGGACACTCATTCCGCTGGAGTCCTGGCACTTTTGCCAGACTCTGAGCGGTGAGTTTTTTTGCGCATGCGCGGGTCGTGCGCATCGGCGGCCTCCCCGTGCGACAGATTATGCGCACAGCGGGTGTCCGGGCTGCGGGCGACCAGGCGCGGGCATGGCATCCCTGTGCTGATATACGCATGCGCACGCCCAGCCCCGCCATCGGTCTGTTTCGTCAAAAAACTTTTTTTTTTTTTTTTTTTGACGGACCGATCATGTGACGGGCGGGGCGTGGGGGGGGCGTGGCTATATAGTACAGGGCGCGCTATTTAACCTGTGCAGTAGAAACCCACACACAGACCCACTGGTCCTGCAAGGCTGTGCACGGGGACGCTGTAACTGGGCCCCCACAGCCCCCACCTTACCACCAGTCCGTACCAACAATTTAGACTAAGGTAAGAACACAATTTTTTGGGGCGCCCACCGTTGAAACTTTAGCCCTTATTAGATTTTCAGGATTGACCATTAGTATACTCCTTCCCTCCTTTATAATAGGGACGGATTACCCCTGTGTTTCCCTTACCCACAGTAAAGGTAGGACTTTTCAAGCTTTTCTCTGTTAAACGCACCACCCACTTGTTGCTTTGACTGAAACAATGTTGTATGGTTATATTTATTAGGGACACCTTTTGGGGCACCGCAACTTTCCCCTGATGAGCCCTGGAAGGGTGAAACAGGTCCTGTCGGGATTCGGTCGCTCTGATCCCTACGTTGTGTATTGAATTTCCATAGGACTATATACTGTCCATAACTGTATACCAGACTCTTTTCAATCTTTTTACGGGAACCACTCCGGTGGTATAGGCTTGTTTAATAGGGCCATCCAGCCAGGGACAGGTTCCTGTCGGGGTTGTGGCCAAATAGGACCACGACTCCGAGGTTAGGTTCTCAGGGTATCAGAGAAGCTGGACTCAGGGTGTACCAGGGAGAGTGACATTGTCATCTTGACCCCATTCTTGACATCCGTAAGTCCCATCTTACCCTGTTTATACTCACCTATCCTCTTCACACCTTTTAAGACACGTTGTGGCTACTTTTCGGACGAGCACTCCGACGCTTCTATCTTGAGACAAAACCAATGAACAAATTGACACGCTCAAGGAAGTTGGATAGTGTGCATTGATGACTTATGCTGCTGAGCACTCAAGGTGAGCCTGGTGTCTAATATATATATATATATTTTTTCATGTGAAACCTTATCCATTTAGGCCACCCAGCTCACGTCCTGCATTTGTCTATTCTTTTCTAGATGGGGTTCATGCACTAAGGATTCTACATAGCAGCAGCTAATTTGTAACACTTAATGTTTATATATTTTATGAGACTTCTCAGTAAAAGTTAAGTTTTAAAAAGATCACTTCTTTGTATGTATTTTTCGACAACATTAAGTAACATTAACCCTTGCCTATCCAGGCAGTATCTACCGCTGCACAATTACCTCTATATGTACTGGATGGCACAAGGGGCTTACTCGCAACTATTCCTCTGCCCATGCATTTGCAGGGGTGTTGCATATGTGTTGCATATGTGTGTACACGCTGAACATCGCCATAAAAAGAACATGTGAACATAGCCGTATAATGACATGATATCTGTGGAATACCGTAAAAAGGAGGTTAATGTGCAGAAAATAAATGTAAGATGAAGTTAGGAAATGCGATAGACCTGCCTACATAGATAAAAGTTTTAGGGCATGTTTGAAACTTTGGGGTTGAGCAAGGATCGGCTCCAGGTATCAGTAAGCCCCTGGGCGTCAGAGCCTAAGGGGACCCCTTTGAAGTTAACTCACGTGGCAGCATTAAAAATTCAGAAAGTAAAACAGTCTCCAGTTCCCTAAAATAGTTTATAATAGCAAACAGCCCCTCATGGGTATTTTAGATAATGTCCCCCGATGGATTCCTTATGTACAGCCTTATGTAGGCCCCCAGTAGCTCTGAGCTGGCCCTGGGTAGAGAATTCAAGAGAATACAGTCGGTATGGAGAGTATTCAGACTCCTTTAAAACTTTCACTCTTTGTTTCATTGCTTCCAATTGATAAGATAAAAAAAGTTCTTTTTTGCCCTTTAATGTGCACTCTGCCCCCATCTTGACAGGAATGTAGATATTTTAACCCCTTAACGCTCTGCGCCGTAGCTCTACGGCGCAGAGGTATAAGGGATGTATGAAGAGGGCTCACGGGCTGAGTCCTCTTCATACAGAGGTGGGGGTTTTTGCATTTTGCACAAAACCCCCACCGCTAATAACCGCGGTCGGTGCTAGCACCGATCGCAGCTATTAACCCTCTAAACGCTGCCGGCAAAGTCGCCGGCGGCGTTTAATAGACGGCGGCGCGTGGGCGCCGCCATCTTTTTTTCGATCGCCACGCCCCCGAACGTCATCGGGGGGCGGCGATCGGTTACCATGGTAGCCTCGGGTCTCCTTTTGACACGAGGCTACATGGTTTATGCAGGTTCGTTACAATGAGCCAGTGGCTCATTGTAATGTATGACCTGCAAAAACGCCATATATTGCAATACTGTAGTATTGCAGTATATGGTAGGAGCGATCTGATCATCTAGGGTTAATGTACCCTAGATGGTCTAAAAGATAGTGAAAAAAAAAAGAAAAAAAAAAGTTTAAAAAATAAAAAAAATTAATAAAATATTAAAAGTTCAAATCACCCCCCTTTCCCTAGAACGGATATAAAACATAACAAACAGTAAAAATCACAGACATATTAGGTATCGCCGCGTCCCAAAATGCCCGATCTATCAAAATATAAAAACGGTTACGGCCGGCGGTGACCTCCGAGGCGGGAAATGGCGCCCAAATGTCCGAAATGCGACTTTTACACCTTTTTACATAACATAAAAAATGAAATAAAAAATGATCAAAATGTCGCACAGACCTCAAAATGGTAGCAATGAAAACGTCGCCTCATTTCGCAAAAAATGACCCCTCACACATCTCCGTGCGCCAAAGTATGAAAAAGTTATTAGCGTCAGAAGATGGCAAAAAAATTTTTTTCTTTTTTGTACACATTCGTTTAATTTTTGAAAATGTATTAAAACACAATAAAACCTATATAAATTTGGTATCACCGCGATCGCACCGAACCAAAGAATAAAGTAGGTGTGTTATTTGGAGCGGATAGTGAAAGTCGTAAAAACTGAGCCCACAAGAACGTGACGCACGTGCGGTTTTTTTTCAATTTTTCCACATTTGGAATTTTTTTTCAGCTTCGCAGTACACGGCATGTTAAAATAAATAACATTACGGGAAAGTAAAATTTGTTACGCACAAAATAAGCCCTCACACAGGTCTGTACACGTAAAAATGAAAAAGTTATGGATTTTTGAAGTTGGAGAGCGAGAAATTAGCCGAAAAACCCTCCGTCCTTAAGGGGTTAATAAGTCTTCTTGGGAATGATGCAACAAGTTTGCTCAATTAGGTTTAGGTCGGGGCTCTGGCTGGGCCAGTCAGGAATGGTCACAGAGATGTTCTGAAGCCTCTGCTTTGTTATTTTGGCTGTGTGCTTAGGGGCATTGTCTTGTTGGAAGGTCAACGGCCAACCCAGTCTGAGGTCCAAGATATCTATGTTTTGGGCCACATTTATCTTTCCTTCAATTACAACCAGTGATCCTGTCCCTGCCCCCATAGCCTGATGCTGCCACCACCATGTGTCACTGCTGGGATTGTATTTGGCAGGTCATGAGCGGCGCCTGGTTTTTTCCACACATACCGCTTAGAATTAACACCAAAATGTTTCATCTTCATCTCATCAGACCAGAGAATCTTATTTCTCATAATTTGGGAGTCCTTCATGTGTTTTTTGCACAGATGTTTTGTACTGAATAGAGGCTTCCGTCGGCAGACCCGACTGGTGGAGGCTGCAGTGATTGGTGACTTTGTGGATCTCTCATAGCCACAGTGATCTTGAGGTTCTTCTTTACCTCTCTCACTAAGGCTCTTCTCCCAAGATTGCTAAGTTTCTCTGGACAGTCAGGTCGAGGAAAAGTTCTGGTCTTCCCAAACTTCTTCCATTTAAGGATTATGCAGACCACTGTGCTCTTAGAAACCTTGAGTGCTACAGGAATTGTTTTGTAATGTTGGCCATATCTGTGCCTTGCATCAATTCTGTCTCTGAGCCCCTTGGCCAAACGATTTTCATGTGCTCTGACATTAACTGTGAGCCGTGAGTTCCTATATAGAGACAGGCGTGTGCCTTTCCTAATCAAGCCCCATCAGTTTAATTAAACAAAGCTGGACTCCAATGAAGGAGCAGAACCATCTCAAGGAGGATTAGAAGAAATGGACAACATGTGAGTTAAATATGAGTGTCACAGCAAAAGTTCTCAATACTTATAGCTATAATAATAAATAATAATTCCCACGCAAATCCGGAGAGAACATACAAACTCTTTGCAGACGTTGACCTGGGTTGGACTTGAACCCAGGATCCCCAGCGCTGCAAGGCTGTAGTGCGAACCACTGAGCCACCTTGCAGCCCCATGTGATATTTCAGTTTTTTTAAAATAAATTAAACTACTTGGTGGTCACATCATACATTTATTAGGAATCAGTGATGCCATCTTGGGCCAGTCTCAGGTCTGTAATACAGATGTGACCTTATGCATCCAGCATTATGCTGGCTAGCACTACACTATGATCTCTGTAATGAAATAAGAAGAGAAAGTGGTGACCCCTCCCCTCTCCATAAAAATGCATGGTGTACGGGTTCATCTGAATGCAGCCTTACCAGTACCATTACTTCACTCCTGACCTCAGCTCTTACTCGTCAGCTTATTTTGCATTCCCATTTCTCACCTCACGTTGCCGCACATCTTGAGCTATAGGGCTGATACTCTCCGATCAGGGCCGGCGCCAGCACCCTGCATACCCGGGCAAGTGCTGGGGCCCATCGTTGACAGAGGGGCCCACGGCACTCATGCTACACACAGCCCCTCACCTGGGCTGACAATCTCTATCCAGTCGCTCACTTTGATTGGTGCCTGCAAACACCCACAACTCTAATACTTCCCTGTGATTGGCTAGTGATCCTGTCACATATCTGGAGTGTTAATCCAGGCTGATGTCTGATGTCCAGGCTGATGTGACTTACTCGGTCCAGTCGCGATCCAGCGTCCCGTTCTCCGACGAGGATTCGGGTCTGCCGGGATTCACTAAGGTCGCGCGCCCGATATCCACCAGGTGTCGCTGCTGCGCCGAGGTCCACCGGAGTTCACCTTCTTCTTCCTGGTGCATGTGAGTGCTGATCTTGCGACACAAATTACTGTTTAAGTTCCACGTTTTTTCCGAATCTGTCGGGTTGGCCGACGGCCACGCCCCCCAATTTCTGTTGCGTGAAAGCCGGCTAGGAGCAGGGTCTAGTGACCCATCGGCTCACCTACATGAGCCGGCTCACGTTGTTCACGCGAATGAGCAGGCTCTTTGTGCTGGCTCGTTCGCAAACGATCCATCACTAATCTGGAGGGCGATAGAGAATCCCAGATATCGGGTAATGAGAGGGAGAACAAGTAAGTAAAGTTTTAGTAGTTATAACTCGGCAAAATCCTTCCTCTCAAACTCCAAATACCTGTAAACGTAAAACTACAGCTCCCAAAGCTGTAAAAGTCCTGCAGGCTGCAGCATATTGGGGATAGTTTTTCCCCTGGTCTTCCCCCTCTTTCCATGGCCTGGAGGAAGTTGCAGTCCTGCAAAGCCAGACCTCCCCACACCTCCAGGACATGCTGGGAGTTGTAGTCCAGCAAGAGTCACACCTCTCACTCTTATGGAGGGCATGCTGAGAATTGTAGTCCTGCAGGAACCAGTCCTTCACCTCGCTTCCAGGACATGCTGGGAGTTGTAATCCTCCAGACCTCCCCTGCACACCTCCTCTCCTCTAGAACATGCTGGCTGTTGAAGTCCAGCAGGGCAGTACGGGGAAAGTACCTGGTATCTCATGTATCGTGCATGTTAGGTCTTATGTGGACACATTGACAAAGTTTGCTGTCTACGTTGTCTTTGTGGCATATACATGTAACTTTTTAATTGGTTTTTAATTGTATTTGTGCCTGGATTAAATAAAATTTGTAATATGTGCCTATACATACATTCTTTATTCTTTTGAAACCAGTTGTGCAGACCTCTTTTCTTTGTGATTTTATATTTTCCCTGTACTGTGACATCACTGTGTATTAACCCTGTACTGTGACATCACTGTGTGTATTATCCCTGTACTGTGACATCACTGTGGGGGGTCATTTACTAAGGGCCCGATTCACGTTTTCCTGACGTGTTACCCGAATATTTCCGATTTGCGCCGATTTTCCCTGCATTGCCCTGGGATTTTGGCGCACGCGATCGGATTGTGTGCGCGCGACGGAAATCGGGGGGGGGGGGGGTGGCCGAACGAAAACCCGACATATTCTGAAAAACCGCCGCATTTAAAAAAACGGAAAATGTGTCGTGAAGCTTGCGCTTACCTTCACTCACCCGGCCTCGGTGTATTTCAGTGCGTTCCGATGCTCTTCAGCGCAGCAGCGCCACCTGGTGGACGGCGGAGGAACTGCCTTAGTGAATCCCGGCCGGACCCGAATCCACCGCAGATAAGGCGCCGCTGTGTGTATTATCCCTGTACTGTGACATCACTGTGTGTATTTTCCCTGTACTGTGACATCACTGTGTGTATTATCCCTGTACTGTGACATCACTGTGTGTATTATCCCTGTACTGTGACATCACTGTGTGTACTATCCCTGTACTGTGACATCACTGTGTGTACTATCTCTGTACTGTGACATCACTGTGTGTACTATCTCTGTACTGTGACATCACTGTGTGTATTATCACTGTACTGTGACATCGCTGTGTGTATTATCCCTGTACTGTGACATCACTGTGTGTATTATCCATCCTATAAGTTATATAAAGGGTGTTACTCATGACCACCTCCAGAGAAATGAAGAATGCCCCATAAAATATAACCTTTCATGCAGATCTTCCACAGTCTTTGTACCAGTTATTAGCTGCAGAGCTCTATATATTTATAATAGTCAACACATTAAATTGAAAATGTCAGCCCAGCAGGGAATAAGAACAAGATTTCTGACATCCTTGTAGTGTGAACACACAGCATCATACTAATAGGATGAATAATTCAATTCCAAAACACATTACCCGGAAAAAATGAATAACAAACAATTACCAATAAATTCACTTCTGTCAAGTTAAACACATAGCTTAACCAATTTCCAAAATTTACAACTACTCCTATGCTGTATATATGAGTATATGCGCATGCACAACACTGCTACTCCTATTCTGTATATATAGGCACAGCAAATGCTACTACACTTATTCTGCATATATTGGCACTTACCCCTATTATGTATTTATAGACAGAGTACAGTACATCCCCTATGCTGCATATTAGGGCATTGCAAAGTTGTGCTGCTCCTATCCTATATATTTGGGTACTACTCATTTCATGTATAAACAATCACTGCACTGTAGTACTTACTCATACACTTTATATATGAACACAGCACAGTACTACTACACCTATCCTGTATATATGAACTTATCCTAATACTATTACTCCTATGTAACATATTTAGGCACTGCACAGTACTACTACTCCTATCCTGTATATATGGGCACAGTACTACTACTCCTATTCTGTATTTATGATCTCAGCACAGTACTATTACTCCTATCCTGCATATCTGAACTCAGTACAGTACTAGTATTCCTATGTAACATATTTAGGTACTGCACAGTACTACTACTCCTATCTTGTTTATATGAACTCAGCACTGTACTATTGCTCCTATGTTACTTACTTAGGCTCTGCACAGTAGTACTACCCTATCCTGTGACAATTTGTGTAACCCTTCCTTTGTTTTAAAACAGCCCTAGTCAGTCCCCCCAATTATAGCACAGGACAAAAGTATTGTATCTTTTGTGGCACAACCCCAGTGAGTAACAGATGCCACCACAGTAGTTATTAATTGCTGTTCACGTTAGGAAAGGGTTAAGAAAAATCATAGCTATGAATAAAGAACTTAATATTTGATCTCATCTATGTCTGACTCACTACTTCTTAGAAACCCTCCAGAAACCAGAAAGTCAACAAGATCTTGAGTAGTAAAGGATTCTTGAGTGTGAAATCACCCGAGATTATTCAGAGGACACTTGTGTTCACGAAAATATGTTTATATTAGACTCCAGATAGCGCAAACCACCTAAGATATTAAAAGGGCTTGTTCTATTACACACAGAGTCCTTCTGCTAGGACTTCCAGTGGTCAACATTAATTCTTCACCAGTGCCACCACAGGGGAGATAAAGCCATATTAATTGGGAGTCTATGTAATACTAAACAGGTTCTCCAAAGATACAAATAATCTTTGTATCCCTCCTTTAGTTTGGCCAAGAGCCACCAGAAAAGTTGATCCCTCGAACTCATAATTCTCTTCACTTCTCCTAACCTGGGACCCAAGCCTTCTCATGTTTCTCATATTATGGAGTATAATAGGAACTCCATTTGTGGCACCTCAAGGAACTCCATTTACTCCATTTTCTCATATTATGGAGTATTAGGAACTCCATTTGTGGCACCTCAAGACTTTGGTGAGCTTTTTTCTTTTGATTTACCATGCCATAGCTCTATTAGGGGTGGTCTACAAGTGGTGGCTCCTGACATGAGGAGACCAGGATGGGAGGCTACATGGGAGTCATGGTAGGTATCTTGGTGGCTATGACTGCCCAGTGATGCAAGAGGTTGTCTGGGTCAGTAACTCACCTGTAGCCCTAAATATGACTCTTCAGAAAAAAGTGAATTCGATCCAGCACTCGTATCAAAGAATTAAAAGCTTCATATTCTTTATTTTAATCCATGGTAATAAGAAACAAAAAAGAAAAAAATCAAGTACATCACATATATACATACATATACATGCTCACTGTTAAAAAGTGCGTGCGGCAGACCTATGCGTTTCGGACATAACTTGGTATGTTGTCCTTGGTCATGGTCCAGGATGGGAGGCCACATGGGAGTCCTGGTAGGTATCTTGGTGGCTATGACTGCTCAGTGATGCAAGAGGTTGTCTGGGTCAGTAACTCACCTGTAGCCTTAACCCCTTCCCGGGGTCCCGGTGCATGGGGAGGGTTCGCGGGCCGAGCCCTCTCCATAGCCAGTAAGTCTTTGCTGCGTATTGCAGCAATAGTAACACCAATAAAATAGAAAAAAAATCTATAAAAAGTGATCAAAAGATCGCACAGTCCTAAAAATTATAGCAATGAAAACGCCATCAAAAGTCGCAAAAAATGACACCACCCACAGCTCCGTACACCAAAGTATAAAACAGTTATTGGCGCCAGAAGATATCAAAATTTTAAAAAATGAAAACATTATAAAACCTATACAAATTTGATATCCCCGTAATCACAACAACCCAAAGAATAAAGTAGACCTGTCATTTGTGGTGCACAGTGAAAGCCGTAAAATCTAAGCCCACAAGAAAACATTGCAAATGCGTTTTTTCACCATTTTCACTGCATTTGGAATTTTTTTCCCGCTTCCCAGTACACGGCATGGAATATTACATACCATCACTATGAAGTGCAATTTGTTACGCAGAAAACAAGCTGTCACACAGCTCTTTATGTTGAAAAATAAAAAAGTTATGGGGAGTGAAAAATGTAAGTGAAAAAACTATGACTGCCAGTGTCTTAAAAGAAATCCCTTGACTAAGTCCCTATAGAGATGCCCCTATAGAACATGGAACAGACAATCTTTGTGCCTTACTATGAATGAGTTTTTTAAAATATACTAAAACTGTCCCCCTGTTGAAGTAAAGTAAAAGTTCCAGGTTACACCTGTGTGTGTGCGCATCATTGTGTCATCCTTCAGTGTGGCCCCATAGATACACACCAGTGTATATGAATATCTAAACGGACTAGGCCCTGAAGCCTGAGGTGCCTTTGGATCCAATGCTCTTCAAGTTTTTTTTGTGGAAGGTATCGTGATGCTTCACATTCAGTTGTAAACCAAAGCTCTACTATCCATCCAGTACTACATATCACATTACAGGGCATGTTCAACTGGACGTTCCAGACCAAAGATCTACATAATAAGTTAATCACACTCATAGCGATTTTATAATGACAATATAATTACAACCATAATTTGATCTTTAACATCACTACAAACAATTGTTTAAAGCTAATACAAATCCTGCTAAGCATAACTTATGTACGATGAACATATCCAATGATCTTTTTGCATGTTACAAAATGGCTGCCATGCGACCAGGTGCTTTGAAAGCTCCTCAGATGTAGGTTGCCACCAGGCTGTATTCTATCGACCTCAATAGTAAATTTAGGACACACAATTTTATGGCCCCCTTAGAACCTGCTATTTATATTTGTGGACATAAAGTGGCTCCCAATTGTGTCCACTATGTTTCAGTACTGCCAGTAATGTTAATGGTATTTTTGTGGTGAATTATGGTGGTCTGAGAGGACATTAATAATGCCATGGACAAGTGGTCAACTTCATGTCTTGGAGGAGGCTGATATGTGATTGTGACATCATCAGAGGATCTAGCATCTATATAGGGAACTTTCATATTGTATACATTCTAAAATTGGGGCAGCCGTTTTGTGAATCCAAAATGGACAAACCGAGAAATAAGCTTTCGGAACACCCCAGGTTGGTTTACTGTACTGTACATATTGCACTGTACATATTGTCTGACGTTTACTAGGACCCATCTCCTAGTAAGTCAAAATAGACCCTTTGGAAACATCTACACTACATTCTCAATTTTTTTGCTACTGTTTCCCACTGTTACTTATTACAGGCCCAGTTACAGGTGCAGGAGTGAACTGCAGAGCTTTACTGGGTCAATGCCCAGCATATCTACTAGTCCAGATCTTTTAAATGGAGATTATATAAATTGCATGATGTACTGCATATACTCGTGTATAAGCCAAGACCCCTAATTTTCCCATCAAAAACTGGGGAAACCTACTGACTTGAGTATAAGCCGAGGGTGGGAAATGCATTGGTCACAGCCCCCCCCCCCCAGTATATAGCCAGCAAGCCCCCAGTAGTATATAGCCTGCCCCCTGTAGTATATAGCCAGCCTGCCCCTATAGCATACAGCCAGCCCCATGTAGTATATAGCCAGCCCACCCTCTGGCTGCCACGATGCTCAGCGTGGCTTCCCAATGTCCCCGATGTCGGCGCAACTCCTCTTCTTTCTTCATTCTTCTTTCACAGCCGGCACAGATGCAGCCATGTTATCTGCAGGCACACACTATGAAGCGGCCACAGCAATTGGCAACTCATTCCATGTTTTCCCAGCAGTAGAGATAGCCCTCCTCTTGCGCACCTTCTGATTTTTTAAAGCAACATCTCAGAGCTGCTGGTGATTAGCCCCAACCACCTCAGTTACCTGGAGTGGCTGAGCGGAGTAGGGACCAAGCCCAACACTCCAAACTGCAGCAGCCACGTCCTCCAGACCAGTTTTTGGCTTCCTAGAAAGCGTAAAACAGAAACCTAGGGGAAACATACTCACCTCTGGTCTTTTCACACTTGGAAATAAAATAATGGACAGAAATAATAAAGATATGTTGGAAATTCTTTAGAATTCTCTACCAAATGCAGCCAGAAGTTTAGAACATTTGGGGGAGACGGTAGACTGTCCAGTAACGGTTATACCTGATCCTCCAGGAGGTCTTTTGTCCTGGAAGATTGGATGGGGGTCCTTTACCTAGGCTGAAGTTTTGGTAAAATTTTACATGCAATGCCTATACACTATATGGACAAACCACAGTTGCCTATAAGCATATGGCGAATTACCAGGTCGCACCCATATTTGCCACCTGCTGTCCAGTGGATTACCACAATCCCATTCAACCAGGCTATATTGTGTATGGGCGGCTCTATAAGATTATGACACAAAGCAATGAATAACTTTATTCACTGAATAAGTACGCCCTAGCTAGATGTGTGTCATTTCAGTTTAGGAAAGTTACTGGGAGTATTATATATTCTAGTTTCTTTCCATTCGTGTTGAAACGTGTACACAGTATGTCAAGAGGAGACGTTCACTAGATCGGAATCTGATCTTCACTATATAGCTAGAAATGGTAGAGTAGATGGTAAATGGTAGAGTTAGAAATGGTAATGATGAAGGCAATTATAGTCATCATATACCATGGATCCAGTGGAGTACAGTTTAATCAAAATTGTCTATTGTGCTGATAACCCAGGGAGTTTAACACCTCCTCCGATTTTGGGATGCTGGAGAGATAACATCTTTAGTTGACATTTATGGTTCTTGTCTAAGACCCCATTAATGATTTGCTCTTGCAGGGTTTGGTCTTGACCCTCTGCTTCTCTAGGTTCAATATGAACAATAGCCCTCCAAGCCTTCTGCAAAGACAGGGCAACGTTTCAGAGGATTTATAGGGGCTTCTGCCTTTTCCCGAAGAGCCACTGTTTTAACACAGAGGCTGTATGGTTTACAAAGGTCTTCCTCAATCGGTCTAGAAACTGGGTTACATTTTGACACCCCTCCGTACATGGCACAGGTTACAGTCCATTTCAGGCTTGCTCAAACCAATGAACATGGCATCCCCCTAGATTGTGGATGATACCGGGTGAGTGCCACTGCTTTTTCTTCGTTCTCCATGACTGCTTCTTGTATTTAGTTGAGCACCCTTTTCCTGCTGCTGTATACACCGGCCTGGTCTTCAGAACAGTAGGTTTTGTAGTTTGGCACTGGATGTATTGGCGGTGCCCGTCTATTCCTTTCATTTAGTAACAACATCCACCACCGGGACTGACATTGGATCAACTTACAATGAACACCACGTCAATTTATGGCCCAACTCCAGAACATTACACAGTTACTTTTAAGGGACATTATTGTTGGCAGCAAGGTTGTTACAGTTATTTTGGGGACACTTTATGGCACTTGTCTGGTCACTACCTAGACACTCTGTATGCACTAATTCTGACTGAGAGCAAAATCCGCTAAGTTGGCACAATGTGGCACTATTACTGCCAGGGTTGCAGGCACTTAGTAGGGCTATTATTGGGAGTACAAATTCTGAAGGTGCACAAAACTGTAGTTTTACAAAAAGAAAATTATTTTTGCATCTGACTTTTATGCTATAGATTACAATCTTTAATACAGTCATATAGGACAGGAATAGAGTCTGCCTATGGCGATCTTTAGAAAGCTGGGCAAGCCCAGAATTGATGAAAGTCTAGACCTATTAATGGGAACGGCAGAAAAATTACAACATTCAATATCTTTCTTTCGCACAATTAGAAAAATAAAACACAACCTCAAAGTCAACAGACGGCCACTGGCCACATCAAAGACAATGAAGTATTTTTCTGGTCATTGTAGAAACCCGAAAAATGATGCAAATATATAAAAAAGGTCTACAATGACTCAACGCATCATAAAAATAGTCGACATCATCAACCTACATGATTGTTGTAAAAGTTATAAGGAGTGTCTCACACTTTGGAGGACCATGGGCATGGGTACCATGAAATAATCCATTTAAAGGGATTGGCCAGTTTATGTTTTTTTTTAATTATATATTGAGGACATGATATTAAGTAACTTACCAATATATATCCAGATAAAATTCTGCACCATTTTCATGAAAGCAGAAGCCTCTTCCCTCCTTCAGAAATACCTGCCGCTCCCATCCTTAAGATGGCAGGAGGGTCATGTGACCAATGTTAGCTCACAGGACGCTGTGGAGGAGTGAGTTATCTGTGCAGTGATCTCCTTGCCTGTCACTGCCATGTCACGGGGGCTGCCATGAGAAGTTGTGTGCAGCTCTGTCTGGATGGAGGAGACTGCGCTGCTTCAGCTTTGAGAAGAAAAGGAGCACCAGCCTAAACAGTGCTGGGAGGAGAACATCCCATATGTGGAGGTCAGATCAAACCAGAAGCTGAATCTGAAGCAGGGCATGACTCTCTCCTCGCTCCCGGCAGATCACTGCACATAGCTTCTCATATCAGCCGCTGTGGCAATGATAAGCTGTGTGGTCCTGGACCAAGACTACAAATGATTTAGAAAACTGAGGATTATTAAAGGGGTTATCCTTCCTGTGGATAGGGCCTAACTTGCTAAGGGGATGAGACACCCACAGGTCATGAGAACAGGTGTCCGATAGGGTCCGAGGTACCTCCGTCGGACCCCTCGTAGCTCCCAGAGTAGAGCAGAGCAGACAGACACACATGTCTGTTCTGCTCCATTCATCATTATGGAGCTGACGGAGATTGCTGAGCGCCCCATTGAACCCCCCGCTTGGGTGATCTGTCACTGAGAACCCCACTGATCAACTAGTTAGGCCCTATCCCGTGGATAGGACCTGACTTGTTTGAAGGGGAATTCCCTTTAAGTTTAATACATAATAGGAGTTACCTCTTTTTATAATTTGGATAATTGATATCTTGCGCCATCTCCAAGATCATGTAAAACTACCAGTCATTATTGTGTAACTATACAAGGATAACTGTCCAATGACTGTATAATTACATTTTACAAGAATTTCTCTTTAAAAGTTGCCGATATTTTTTGAATAAGGAAGTTCCACCTAAGTGCCAATTTATGGTAACCGTGACATAATAACTGTGACATAGTATTGCTTGATACAGGTCAGGCCTGTGAGAAGCTGAGATATCCCCCCACAATCCAGGTGTAATTCTCTTCCATGTGATCCTGCAACCTAAATGCAAGTGGTAGGTTTTCACCTACAAAAAACATGTACCCTACACCCTACTAGGGAGATTTGAGCTACACCCATTCCACACAACCGTATCCTAGTCATATGTACTTCAGCTAGCATACGGCCACCATGTAAGTGCATTGTGCATGGCACAGTATTCTGAGCACATACATGTGTAACCTGTAACATTCTCTATCTTTTGCAGTATGTACGGCCTGGCAGCATCCCTCCTTACAGAGAGGGGAGGGGGGAGGAGAACTCACCCTTAAACCTATCCAGACGGACGTAAGCTATGGCCAGGTCCTAGCCCGTGGTAGCATGCATTTGTGTGAAAGAAGGTTAAACGGGTATTCCCACGAAGACAAGTTTCTTATATGTACTCAGGATAACAAAATAACACATTCTCTAATTCACTATTATTAACAAAAATGCAACATTTTACAGATATAATTCCAACCTGTCTCTATCAGTCCTGATGAACACAATTTCAGTTACCCCTAGACACAACCAAGTAACTTCTCACTTAGGGTCGGGTGGCGGCCAGCTTGGATGAGATTGTGGAGCTGAGTTTCTGTCTGTCTCTGCTGTGCCTGTAGCCATGCCCCCTGCACGGAGCTCAGAGACACTGATTCACATCCTGCCAGCACATAGTGAACAGAGAGAGAGGCTGCAAATTACAAACTACAAGGAGATAAGTGATCTGGGAGAAGGGGAAGGCAGGCACAGATCTGTGAGATGTAGCAGAGACAACAGTGTAACTGTGTAATGGTCTATCAGCCTCTGTGTAATCTTCTCATGCATCTCTATTCTGTCTCACATCTCTATGTGTCAATGTGTTGATGAAAATGCCTATACACCTCTACCCTGATAATCTAACCACATTGTCAGCCCACAGAACTAGATGGATAATAATGTATCTGCTTAGAGAGTCCCCGGCACACCATGGAATTTTGCACTAAGCAGCCTAGGGAGTGGTAGGAGCTAAAACAGCAATAAAACTGAGTAAAATTGTAAAATAAGGGGTTAAAATGATCTTTATTGTGCAAATGAGAATTTTCTTCCGTGAGAAAACCCCTTTAAAAGAGATTTTAACTTGAAAAGGGAATTTGTTTATTAACCCCTACTCAAAGGATAGGAGATAACAATCTGATTGGTTGCGGTCTAACTGTTGGAATCTCCACCGATCCCTTTCCCGATAACTGATGGAGCAGCAGGTAGAGCATGTGTCCTCCTGCTCCATTCAATACTATAGGAGTGTCATAAATTGTAAAGCACAGCGCTCTGGTATCTTTCGCACTACTATTTACTGTATATGTTAGATATTGTTATCTGGTCAAGGGCGTCTGACTACTGAGACTTCCACCGATGACAAGAACAGAGGCCTCATTCTAGAAGGCAAATCGAGCATCTGTCCTGCCGCCCCAATACTGTGAGAGCACTGGAAATCCCCGGCACTCTCATAGTGAATGAAAATGCTGGAGATACCTAAGCACTGTGCTCTGCCATGTGTGACACTTCCATTGTATTGAAAAGAGCTGCGGGACACATGCTCACACCTGCTGCACCTTTTCGATTAGTGAGAAGGGAACCCTCATTCTAGTGATCGCTACGGGTCCCAGCAATCGTACCCCCACTGTGTTATCCCTTATACCGTGGATAATGGATAACAATCACACGTGGTATAACCCCTTTAAGGCAATTATCCACTACCCACAGGGGGGGGTCTTTTTGCTTGGGGTGGGAACACTGGGATCATCACCTGCTATGGAACTATTGAAGATTTAGGAGCTGTTTCTTAAGTCCCAAAAAGGTTATTGGAGCACTTCAGGGGATTTGGAGACCCCTATTTCTGTGAATGTAAGGAAGAAGCCCTATTGGTTGGGTGCGCAACATTAAAAATGTGTCTATTAGGAAATCCCCTTTAACAATTGGGTTACCCCGTTCAGGCTGGTAGCAGTGTGGTGAGTAGCTACGAGGAGCAGATCTTGCCCTGGAGGACCTGTCCTACATAAACAACCTAATGATTAAATAGTGCGTAATTCTTAATCTCTCATCTAGTGAAAGAAAAATTAACAATTTCCTCAGGTTTCCTTACAAATTAAAGCTTTTTCATTTAAAATCCAGTAAACAAAGCATTTTGTGATCAACTGACTGTCAATAAATTCTCCAATCAAAAACGCATTATACAAAGCAGAGAATTCTTCTTCCCTCTGGAAATAACCCATAAATTACCAAGTCACCGAGGTATTTTTAATATTCCCACATTACTCATATGTATATTAAACACTAGTTGACGTGGGGTGTGATCACGCAATGAAGTCACATGAATAATAAAGTAACTAGCAATGGTCCTGGCCTCGACTTACCTGACTATATAATCAGACCTAGGTGCTGCCAGAAACTGATCGGATAAACAGGACTAGTTCCGCCGCTCATCTGACTAAGCCGTGTATTTAACATTGTTTTTAAGCTGATAAATGACTTCTATAAAGTAAAGAGATCACGGGTATTAGCAATTATCATGCTTCACGTCCTCTGTAGTTTATTCTACGGGCAAATATCATATCAGGCTGTATAATAGCACATCATCCACATCTATACTACTGAACCTGACTTATATCCAATGCAGGGACGGCTCCAGGCTTCAGTAGGCCCCCTGGCGACAGAGCCTCAGTGGGCCCCTTTGGAGTGAACTCACGTGGGGGCATTAAAAATTCAGAAAGTGAAACAGTCTCCTGTTCCCTAAATATCCCCTAGTTTATCATCCCAAACAGCCCCTCTCACCCCCATGGATTCCTTATTTACAGACTTATGTGCTTCCCCCCTCCCCCCAGCAGCTCTGGACCCAGGTGTGCCCAGTGCAGGCGCAGGCTCTGGTCCAATGTATGCAGTTCTATAAAGGCGGTTTGGGCAGTAGTCTGGGGCCCAAGCCTTCTAAGGGGCCCAAGGCCACCCAAACCACCCATCAAATTTTTACTGAGAAAGAGCTTCACCCATGAAATCTTCGTACATCTGTTCCTGCTCACAATACACTTGTACATAAGAGCCATTAAGGACCTTTCATTGGTCCTTCAAAAGTCCTGAATATGTAGATTGAAAGCATTCACTAAGAAACTGATTCTAGTACCAGATGTAGGAAGTGATTTGAAACTTGTTAACACAGCTGATGGCCCCTGGTGGTCTTAAATTGGCCCGTCTTTGTACTATTCATTTCCGTTGTAAAAGAAAATAAACATCAGGAGCAGTGGCGTAACTAGAAGCTGATGGGCCCCAGTGCAAAGTCTGTGCCAGGCCCCCGACTATAATGTATGGTTATTATTCAATATTAATTAGATGATACTGAAGGAAGTCAACATTGTCAACAAGGTGTACATTACAAGGATAGAGTTATTACGGTTCCTTTGAGTTTCGACATTCCATTAATTAAAGGGGTTGTCTGATTTCTGCATATATTGCAGAACTGCCATACACTTCTGTAAATGAGCCAATAACTCTCTTTAGGCTTGCCTTAACCTGCAAGGAGAAATCCCTGTCTATCTCCCTGGTGCCATGGGTACAATGTAAACATAGACAGTACGCCATTTTTGGTTAGTGCCATCTACTTTAAAGGCCAGGGCCCCAGTAGTAGCGGCTGTAACCTAAAGGTAATAAATGTTTCCATCAAAGATTCCGACTCGATTCCATGTGGACATACAATACTCGGAATATTGCTTAGTATAACAAAATGAATGGATTCTCAGATATTTCACAACCTCGGGTTAATATATGCAAAAGTGACAGATTCCAAGGGTTAGTTCACAGGATGAATTGTTATGGGTATTAACTAAATCCCTTGCCACAGCCTACTTCTATAGTACGCTATGCCCTTAGCATGGGTATTAGCAGGTCATCACTAAAGTATTAGTAGTCCTGAATATATAATAGGTGTAAGTCATGTGTTGTATATAATACATATAGATGTTTACCTAAGATTACTTATCTGCCATCCTCCTATTAACTGATAAAATCCCCAACAATCCCTTAAACAACTTCTATGTGGTAGAAACTGTGGATCTGATTCTAGGCAAGGACGTGAGATCTTCAGAATAGTTCAACCTTCTGACATACAAACTAATAAAGGATTGTTGGCGCCATAATCGGGCATTTGGAAGCAGGGGGTTTTACCATGGTGGTAATGGAAATTGATGAAAAGTAAACTACAGGGGTTATAAAAGGGGCATAACTACATGGGTAGCATCCATAGCAGCTGCTATGGGGCCTGAAGTGTCAGGGGGCCCCGGCATCTGGGGCATTAGGTATGTATTTTGTGTGAATATCATGTACGTGTTTATATATGATGCATGGGTGTATATGGTTCTGTATGTATATGTATATAAGCTGTATGTGTGTATATATGGTGTGTATACTGCGTGCAACTGTAACTCACATGTGTGAATAAACTAATTTTTTTAAACAAAATTCAGAAGTCTGCTATGGTGGCCCTGTCTAGTCCTAGTTACGCTCCTGCAAAATTCCTGTCGGTAAGGCTACATTCACATGACCACTGGGGGACGAATAGACGCCCACAAGCTTGCGGCCTTATATATGCCGGCAATGGGAGCACGGATCGATACGGTGACTCCATACACAGGGAAAAAATAGGACATGTCCCTAGCGCCATGCATCGCTAATGAGAGGGAAGGGGTCAACCCCTCCTTCTCTCCATCGTAGCTATGGCCTGGAGGGCATACGTTGGTGTGAATGCGTCCTAAGGGTTTGGCCAGTCTCCCGATTCCTTCACACACATTTACCCTCAGTTTAGCTAAATAGGCATGTGTTCACACAAAAAAGGAATGAGGAATAGGACACCTTTATGCCTGACATTTATGCCAAATCGCCTGACATTTCATTACCCCCATATCTGTCATTGAGGGGTAAAGTGCTCCTGCTAAATTCATTGGGTATTCGCCTACATACATCTAATCAGTATGGCCAAGCTATGGAGTGTTCACTCCTTATAAGATTTCCACAACATGTTCCTCTATGCATTGTACGTCACCAGTGTCAACGAGAACATCTAAATTTGTTTAGCCAGAGCCGTACACAATAACTAATAAAGGTAATGACAGGCCTGGATGATTATCTCGGGTGTGAGGACAGGAGGATGTACGATGAGACTTCACATAGGAAGGTGGTAATTGCCATTACAGTAGAGTGCATGAACCTGTTGTCATTGTATAACCGTATAGCCTGCACTGGAATGTGACTGTGAATATCACCCAAAGCCAAAGCTCCTTACAGTAAGATAAAATTGAGATGATTGAAATTATTATAAATAACAAAGTGTTTACTGATCAGATTTATTGTAATGCATCTCGTGTATGTGACATGTAATACACGGGCCAGATTACTATCTCCTCTGGTCATTGAAAGGCTATCCTAAGCATAGGTCCTCAGGATCAGATTGTCTGGGGAAGTACTAGTACACAGGGAACTGACGCAGGAAGCAAACAGCGCTGGTCCCAGAGTAGTGGCTGAATCAAGTCACTACAGTGTAACTTGTATTCAATGAAACAGAACTAGTGTGAAGTAACCTGGTCTGACCACTAATCATAGAATGGTGCTGTCTGCTTTTTGTTCTATACTCTTGTTATCAGTGCTTGTCCAAGTGGTGGCTACCACTAATGAACACTAATGAACATTGTAGCACCTAATGAACAGAGAAGCTGGTTACTCATGAGTCTTCCAAACAATTCATCTCTATGGCACTGATGGAGATAGCCAAGCACAGTACTCAGCTACTTCTGTCAGCGCTGTAGGCACACGTTTGGTCCAACGTTTGGCCCAACAATCTTGTTCTGTGCGCTTGTGGGATTTATCAGATCAAAACTAGAATCAATGGGGCTTATTTACTTACCCGGTCTTGTCGCAATGCAGCAGCGCGTTCTCCGACGAGGATTTGGGTCCGGCCAGGATTCACTAAGGTCGTGCGCCCGATGTCCACCAGATGTCGCTGCTGCGCCAGGGTCCGCTGGAGTTCACCTTCTTCTTCCCAGTGTATGTAAGTGCTGTTCTTGTGACACAAATTTGTTTTTAAATTCTGCGGTTTTTCCGAATCCATTTGGTTTTCTGACGGCCACGCCCTCCGATTTCTGTTGCGTGAAAGCCGGCACCGATGCGGCACAATCCGATCACGTGCGCCAAAATCCCTGGGCAATTCGGCGCAAATCGGAAATATTCGGGAAACCAGGCGAAAATGCACTATTCGGACCCCTAGTAAATGAGCCTCACTGAGTTAAACTTGGCATGGAGAGAAATCGCTGGACCAAACTGGCGATGGGCTTTACAGTTGTAATCTCAAAAGGTGGTAATAGAAGAAAATATGGAGGGCCAAGATAGGTGGGCATATCCTGCCACAACCTGGCTTTACCTCCATGATATTTCCAGAAGTTGGTTCAGAACCACTCGCTATTATCTAGCCCACTCAGGTAGAGTAGGTAATGTCCATTCTAGAATTCCCTCTGTTATGTGGAATCCCACCTGCTTACTTCTAAACAGTCTCTTCCAAAACCATGTGCAAATTGGCATAGAAGAGTCATATTTTGCCTAAAATTAGTTAAATTTAGAGGCTGCAGGGAGAGTGTCACTTCAGACACGCCATTCTTCAGTTCCATAAATCCAAGAAACATAATCCTGGTGTCATGTTAAAGAGAAGAATCTCACTCTTCTGAATACTCAATGATCCAACACTGCCCCTCCAATAGGTGCCTAATGGTCAGTACTTAGTGGTGATGGAGCACAGTTACTGTCATGATACCTGTACCATATTCTGTTTTTTCATATTTATTGGCCATGGATCCCAGGTAATATAGAAATATTCTTATGCAATTCTCCAGCTCTGACTCTTCTATTCTCTTCTGGTAAACTTGTCAGGGTGCCAGGTCTCTCCATGCTCCTTGGCATGATAATGATGATGGATGATGGTGCTCGGGCAGGTGGGAGGGGGTGACTCTATGACTAGCCCGGCCTCACCTGGGACAGATCAGATGTTGTGGAGGCAGGTACAGCGAGACACGGCAGGATGAAAGCCATGAAGTGCGTGACTCTCCTCCTGTGCTTTTCCCTCTGTGTGCCGGAGAGGACAACAGAGACAACACAGACAACAGGTGAGTGTACGGGAAAACTTCACAAACTTTACTACTCGGTGTTACAGAATTTCATGGAGGCTCCAGGGTGACTGTAGTCTGCAGCCTGCTGTTACAGTGAAGTTACTTGACCCTTATAAGGTGTAATTTGGAATTGCAACATACATCAGACATGCAAAAGTAAAATCTGACATTTCGACACCGTAGAATAGTGTTGCAGTGGCGTGACATTTTTTAAAGGTTTTTATTTTGCATTTTGTCAACATTTTCTGAGCTACTGTAAATTATTTTGCTGCCTACACAAATCTATTTAACCCCTTACCATCGGGTACCGTTCATGTCGGATTCTGTACAAACATCTGGATTAAGCTTAAAAGTACATGGATGTGTGTTTTGCATGGGCGGCAAAAAAACGGACCCATGGTCATTGGCGTGAGAGGTCCACTCATACAACGATGGCAGTAGAAAAATGAAAAATGACCTGCTCTAAAACTTGAAGGTTTATCATACAGGGGGCTACGGAAACCACAGCTGTGTGTATATACCCATAGAAATACATAGGGAAGCACAGTGGCTGAGTGGGTAGAACTTCTGCCTTGCAGCGCTGGAGTTATGGGTTCTAGTCCCACCCAAGTCAACATTCGCAAACAGTTTGTATGTACTCTCCCTGTTTGCATGGGGGTCCTCTGGTTTCCTCCCACACTCCAAAACATACTTGTAGGTTGATAAGATTGTGTGCCCCATTGGGGACAGGGACTGATTTGGCAAGTTCTGTGCAGTGCTGCGTAATCTGTGTTCGCTATGTAAATAAAGAATTATCATTAAAAACATGCAGATGTGCAGCAGCTGCTGAAATAAATGGCTAGCACTAGAGATGAGCGAGTATACTCGTCCGAGTGTACTGCTCGGCCGAGTATTAGCATACTCGGACCGGCTCGTTACTCGGACGCGTATCTCGCTGGCTCGAGTTCGAGCTGTGAATTAATAAAAGACAGTGAAGAACAGTGTTTACACTGTTCTTCAACACATTACACATGTTTGCAGATGGTTTGCTTGTAAGAACACATTGAAATAACACTATTCTTCACTTTGCAGGTGTTCGCGCATGTCTTCCGCTAAGTTAGGAGATGTGCACGAACATCTGGAATGTGAAGAATAGCGTTCTTTCAATGTGTTCTGCACTTAAATGCTCCTGTGTTCACTGTTTTCACTGTTTTTATTCTATTCTTCACATTGCTGATGTTCGTGCACATCTCCTAACTAAAAGTGAAGAATAGTGTTTTTTCAATGTATTCTTGCAAGTAAAACATCTGGAAACATGTGTAATGTGTTCTGTAACACTGTTCTTTTAATGTGTTCTGTCAGTGAAAAAATGCTCGGGTCTCCCATTGACTTTAATGGGGCTCGTTATTCGGTACGAGCACTCGAGCATCGGGAAAAGTTCGTACCGAATAACGAGCACCCGAGCATTTTAGTGCTCGCTCATCTCTAGCTAGCACACGTCCAAAAACAAAGGCTGCGTGCAGAGTGTCTCGTATGCAAATGCTTGACCTAAAAAATAAAAACCCTGACCTAAAAAGTTTTTTAGTCATAAAAAATCTAAAACACCTACTTATCACATATCCTGCACTCTAAAATAGACACTTCTCTTCTTATGGGACACGCGTTGTGTCTCTGTAATCGTTTTTAATTATGTGAACCGCTAACTACTGAATAACGCTGGGTAGTAGAAAGCAACGACCAGCTATGTCATATACAATTTGTATGTTGGATATACAATTTCTGTGCAGTGTACATTGAATGCTATGGGACACATTTACTAAGGGCTTTGCGCCACATTTTTGTGTGCACTTTCAGTGAACTCTGGTGACCCTGTTAGTAAATGTGCCCCTATATGTATGTTTCTGCTTCTACCCAATAAAAATCTTTTAAAAATAGACACATCTCCTCCACAAACCAGAGAATCCCATTAAAATAAGCGTCACTTTTTGAAAAATCGTGTAGCTGCTGTGGCATATTTGACAGAAAGAGGCTAGTCATATAAACACAGAAAGAAACACAGGAATTTAAATAACAATGTAAACTTAAAGGAGCACTTACAAGGGGCACTTACTCGTAGATCCATGTACCAGGTAATCTTCTTATTTTTGTTATCCATAGCCTCCTTCCTTATAAAATCAACTTTTTAAATGATGCTAATGAGCTAGAAGGGCTCAGAGGGCGTTACCAGAGCCCCTCCGTGTTGTAGCTCTACAGGCTGTTACACTGTCTCCACCTATTCCCTCAGCACTTCCCCCCTCCCACTGTGTACTGAAAATGTCCTCTGCTGCCATCAAATTACAGCAGGCAGGGGGAGGAGGAAAAGCTGGGGGAGCAGCTCACCTTTCATTTTACCACAAATATTTTAAAGGGGAGCTCCATTTACAGAACACAGAGGTTATGTTACACCCTGCAGACGCGCCACTGGGGAAAGGGTCATTTACTTTTGGAAGACAACTAATATGAACTAAAATTTTATTATGCTCAGTCTTGACATACGGTGGCGCTGCAGGGAAAATGAACTCCTGCTTAACAAAAAGGTATTGGGGCAGATTTACAAGACTGCCTTGGTTGTTGATGATAGCAACGAATCAGAGCAGCTTTCATCTTTCAGATACACTATAAACAATGAAAGCTGTGCAGTAATAGGTTGCTATGAGTAACAGATAGTGTGTACAAAACCTTCAATACCTAGTTACAAACTTGCATTATTCAGTATATAACTGGATGGAGGACTTGTAGCATGTGGAATAGGGTTATCTGTGGTGATTATATAGGACATTTTGTAGCTGTGAGGCAGGTTATGACATAGGTATGACAGCGGTATTATACATACACAAATATTCCCACACACATCATACCAAGCCCCAATCTACACTGAGATGTAACCATAATGTGAGAGACTTTTCACAACAAATGAAATAAAAATAGGTATAATAGTGATCATATAGTAATGTACCTCACACCAACCAACTTTTGGGTTTTTTCGAAAGTTTATCTACACCCATTGACATGCCCTTTATCCTGTCCCCTAGTATTCCCATACAGTATAATCCTCCGCTGAATGGCCCCTACAATGCCGCTCTTTCATTATGGCCCTCCTCCCTGGCCCCCCTCTCATTGGGCTCCCCCCTAATTGTGTCCCCCTTCTTTGCTAACCCTTTCATTTCTCCCATGTATGCCCCCATCCTTTATAATCCCCCTTCGCATCTCATTGCGCCCCCGCTTTCGATGCGCCCACCACGTGTTACCCCTCACATAATGGTCCTCCTCTATTTCATTGTGGCCCACCATTCGTAGAACCCCCATAGTGGTTCCCTTCCCTTTTCCTCCTATCTTTGTGTCCCCTTATATTGTGGCCCCACTTAATGCATACTATGCTCTGCATCTGCAATGTTCCTCCCTCCGGGGCCTAATCTTTTCTCGTGGGGGAAGCTGCATTCCTCTGGTACGCGAGTGGCTGGCTTCCTTCTTTGCCCAGGGTAAAAACTCTTGAAATGAGGGATATAAAAATGGTCTTCTACCCTGCCCTCCCTCCCTCCTCAAAAAAAAAAAACTCTAAACATTTGCCTTCTGGAACCCCCAACCATCTCAAAAATCCCATCATAAGAAGTTGAGTTTTATTTTGTCTGTGTGGAGTGCTGCTTCACCATTCTTTGGCAGATCACTGATGTCTGAAGGGTTCTCCACTACCTTGAGATGATGATGATTGTACTTTTTGAAGAAGTGATATTAAGTATGTGGGCCAACACAAAATGAGCGCCTATTTCTACAATTCTGTGTATTGAGACTCATATAACTCAAAGCATATTACTCATTGGGGCTCATTTACTAAGGGTCCGCGGAGCGCATTTTCATTGGGTTTCCCGACGATTTCCGTTTTGCCCGGGATTTTGGTGCACGCATCGGCGCCGGCTTGCTCGTGTCAGAAATGGGAGGAGGGCGTCGTACAACCCGACGGATTCGAGCAATGGGCAGGATTTAAAATTTAGAAATGTGTCGCAAGACACGCACTTACAAGCTCCGGGAAGAACTCCGGCGGACCTGGGTGCAGAAGCGACGGATGCAAGAACTCGGGCGCACGATCTTAGTAAATCGTGGCAGACCCGAACCCTCGTCGGACAATGCACCGCAGGATCTGCCCCATTGTATTGCTGAGTCTAAAACCCAATCTAGTCTTTTGGGGGAGCAGGAGATTGAGTTAGAGACAGACATCCTAACAACCAAATGTCAAGCTTGTATGAATGGAGAGATTTTACTGGAACATCTCATCATAATTCAACCCACAAAAGAAGTGCAAATAAGGTGTCTTCTCCAAAATTATTCTACAGAAAATCCTGAAAATATAAGTAGAATCGGATTTAGATTTTTTAGAAAATATGTAACATTTAAAGGAGAATTTATCGTTTTTTATGTGTAAACTGGCGGTAAAAAAAGTGCCTTTAAAAAATCAAAGATGTGTAATGGGATGGGACCAAACTTTGGCAGATCCAACCCTTTAATATAATTGGGAGCCTCCTAAGGATAGTTGGTCCTAAGCATTTGTTCACATCTTGTGAGCAGTCTATGGGGCAGATTTCTCAAGCTGTCTGAAAGTCAGAATATTCTTAGTTGCACATGGAAACCAATCACAGCTCAGCTTTCAATTTACCAGTGCTCATGAATATTTTAAATCTGCAAAGAGTTTGTATGCTCTCTCCGTGTATGCGTGGGTTTCCTCTGGGTACTCCAGTTTCCTCCCACACTCCAAAACATACTGGTAGGTTGATTAGATTATGAGCCCTATGGGAACAGGGGCTGATTTGACATGCTTTGTGTAGCGCTACGTAATCTGTGTGCGCTATATAAATAAAGGAATTTTTATTATTATTAATTTAAACTTAAAGTTGGAACTGGAACTCCTGCACATGTTTATATGTGTAGGTTCTGTCGCAGATCTAAATCCAAGGATAGAGCTTCATCCCATGTCTGAACCCAGTGAGGGGTTCTTCCCTAATTCGGAATCCAATAATGAGCTCTCCCTTGTTTCCAAATCCAGTGAGGATTTCCAGATGTAAATTCATTAAAAGGAAACCTACAATGAGGAATCTCCCATCACAAGCAGATCTGATAGTAGATTACTCCTGCCTGCCTCCGCCCTAATCTGTCATTTAATAATCCTGGAGTTTCCTTTAAGGAATCCCTTCCATACCTAAATAGAGTGAGGATATATCACCCAATTCTAACTGCAATGATGATCTTTATATCATCATTTACAAAATCCATGGAATTAATTTTCATCAAATTTTGATCCCAGGACCTAAAGTCTCCAGGTTCAAAATCAGGACCTCTTCCAGCTCTTCATCCCAGCACTGGACCTTTCCTTACTTAATCTTAGTACAGGATGTCTTCTAGATGTTCAAGTTGTTTTTCACAGGATCTCTCCTGGTTCTGAATCTAATGTTTAGTTTGCTCTCATTTCTAAATCAAAATATGGGATTTCTCCAGGTTCTAGATCCTAGTGCTTTTTATACTAGATATCACCATCTTCTAAATTATTAGAAAGAATCTCATCTAATTCTTCTTCATAGGACAGGATCTCTCCCGGGTTTTAATTCCAATTCCATTCCAATTCTCTATTCTAGGTGTTATCTTCTTAATTCATAAAAAGAATCTCAGCTAATTCCTCATCCCAAGAAAGGACCTCCCCAGGTTCTAAATATTCATTGAGGAACTCTTTCAGCTCTTCATCCCAACACTGGACCTTTCCTGAATCTCTATCCCTGTACAGGACTTGAGTACCACAGCATATTACATGTAAAATATGTCGTATCACAAAACAGCATTTCCTTTGGCTCACTATCGCTGGTTGCCGTCAGAGCTTCATCAGAATCTGGTATTACCTATCAAGAGAATTAGAGTTGTTGAAGGAAGTGAAAGGTCATCTGTACTTCTGAGACATATTAATCTTAATTGAGTTTTCATGTCATGTGACCAGGGTGATGTCATCTAAGGTCCTAAGGTCCTGTACCCAGTAATGTTTGCTTTACCCTGTAACATGCCACGGAGGATTGGGAGGAGTAAAAGTCAATGGAGGCTGCTGGGATTTCATGCAATCAGATCAATACATGAGGTAGACTCTGCAAATGTTACAGGATAAAGGACTTTAGATGACATCACTCTGGTCACATGACATAAAGTGCTGAATGGAGAAGTGGCATAAGGCAAGGGGAAAAGTAGATGGGGGGCCTGCAGAGCAGGACATGTCCCCTCTGATGCCAGATAGAATAACAAAGTTGATTTCATGGGGACGTGAGGGAAACAATTTTTAGTTAAAAGAAGGGCGGCATTTAATTAATAGAGCTCTATAGGAACCCCTAATTAGCAGTATTTTGAAAAAATGTGGTGCCAGGTTCCCTTTAAAATCAACTTTTGCACGTTGATTCTTAAATGGGTTTTCCTAACAACAATCATCCCTTAACCCCTTAATGACCACCCTATCGGGAATCTACGTCGGTCATTAAGGGTACTTCTTCTGACGCGACGCCTTTCTACGGCGCCGCGTCAGAAGAAGATTTCGGGACATCGGGTCAGTATAGTGCCGATGTTGGGCTGTGATATCACAGCCCAGACCCGGCACTAACACCCGGGATCGGAAAAACTCAGATCCCGGGTGTTTAACCCCTTACACGCTGCAGTCCAGTATGACAGCGGCGTGCAAGTGTGTCCCACGTGGATCGGACCCCCCCCCCCCCCCGATGTGCTTACCGGGGGATCTGATCCCTCCTACCGCTGCCCCCCCGGCGAGTGACCCGAGGCTTCCGGCTCGGCTCCTCTTTTCGCCGGGTTCTGCCTTCCTGGCAGGACCCGGCTGTATGTAACTAAGCATGCTCAGTTACTTACACTATACACTGCAATACAAGTGTATTGCAGTGTAGAGGCTTGAACAAGTGATCGGATGATCGCTTGTTCAAGCCAAAAGGTGGAAAATGTATGACAGTAAAAAAAAAGATTAAATCATTTTATAATAATAATTAAATAAATAAAAAGTCCCATAATCTCCCCAGTTACACATATAATGCAAATACAGTATATAAAACACAAAAACACATGAAAAATGTACATATTTGGTATCACCGCGTCCGTATTAATCTGTACAATAAATCTAAATCAATATTGAACCCGCTCGGTGAACGACGAAAAAAAAACTACGAAAAACTTCCCGTAATATACAATTTTTTCATCAAACACCAAAATCACAAAAAATGTTCTAAAAAGTGATCAAAAAAAGCTACGTTCCCTAACATGATACCACTGAATAGAACAACTCTTTTCGCAAAAAATAAGCCCTCAACCAGATCTGACAACAGAAAAATACAAAAGTTATGGCCCTGAAAATTTGTCAATAGTAAAAACAATGCGACTTTCTCCAATATTGGTTTTGCTCAGGAAAATTGAGCAAAGATAAGAAAAACGATATAAATGAGGTATCACCGCAATCGTAGTGAACCAGAGAATAAAGATAAAATATTATTTTTACGTTACGACGAGCGGGGGAAAAAAATGCTAAAAATCCAAAATAAAAATTGATGATTTTGTTTGTGTCGCCCTTGAAATAGTTAATAAAATCTCATGAATAAGCTATAGACCCCCAAAATGAATTATCTATACATTGTATCTTACCACGCAAATAATAAGCCCTCATATGTTCGCATTACCAAAAAAAATTAAAATTTATAGCTTGTACAATGTGACAATACAAATCTGCTGTGAATAGCGCTGCTTTGATCCTATGCTCGGCCGTGCGCGGATACAGCAGTTTACCACCAAGTATGGGGTATCAGTAAACTCGGGAGAAATTGGGCATCAAACGTTGCAGAGCGTTTCATCATTTTATTTATTATGAAACTGTCAGTTTTGGCCTAAATTAATGTATTTTCCAAAAAAATTCTAAAGTTTATCGTGATACATGTCAGATTTGAAAAATCAAGTCTGGTCATTGAGCTAAAAACTAGTGTCGGTGATGAGGTGTTAAGGATACAGCTAGCTTTTCCAATGTTTTCCAAAGTGTCACATTTTCCCCTATTAAATGTCACACTTCAGTTATGTGAAGATAAGGGAAAGGGGTTAATAATAGATCCACATGATCCATTAGTGGATTCATCTATAGTGATAATGGGCACTATAAATGAAATATAGTTCAGGACTATTTTGGGGTCACAATTTTATTTTGCAATGAAGGTCAATAGGGGTGAGTATGTTGGGCTAGATTTGTACACTACCTTCCTGTGAGTATGTTATTACATTGCTGACAGATTCCCTTTAACCTAGATATAAAGTTTTACCTCAGATACTTCATATTCTTCACTAATCTAAGAGGAAACATTTTTAATTATCGGAGTCTGGATTACACTGGGACAAATCAAGTCGATTACCCAAAACCTAAGGTCAGAGCTAAACTGGGAGAGAATAATCCTGGAATCATGTCACATTGCCCCAGACATTTACTGAATGGGTTCTGCTACCAATGATACTTATCTCCATCCACAAAGGAACTTGAAAATTGACACATATTAGGGCCACACCGCTAAGGCACCCCACACAGTCTAATGCGCCCCCTTAGCATCACCACACAGATTATTACGAAATTTAGTGGTTCCCATGCAGTTAAATAGCCCCCTCCAGGGGCGTTGCTAGGGTGGAAAAAGATCCGGGGCACGGGCCCCAATGCATGTGTATCAGACTTTTAGTAATGACCCCCTGTACATAACCCCCTCACATGTGCTTGTGCCAATAACAACCTGACGGTGTATACAGCTACAGAAACCACAGGAGAAATCCCTACCTTTTCCCTCCAGTGACTGCAGGTGACGCGTCCTCCATCTTCTCCATTAGACATCACCACATCTTATGTTCCCCATTGTCCCTATATCTTGGACAGTGTTATCCTCCCCACACAGCCCCCCAGTAGGTAATGTACCCCCACACAGCTACCCCCAGTAGGTAATGTGCCCCCATACAGCCCTCCCAGTAAGTAATGAGCCCACACACAGCCCCCCAGTAAGTAATGTCCCCCACACAGCCCCACAGTAAGTAATGTGCCCCCACACAGCCCCCCAGTAAGTAATGTCCCCCACACAGCCCCACAGTAAGTAATGTGCCCCCACGCAGCCCCCCAGTAAGTAATGTGCCCCCACGCAGCCCCCCAGTAAATAATGTGCCCCCACACAGCTACCCTCAGTAGGTAATGTGCCCCCACACAGCTACCCTCAGTAGGTAATGTGCCCCCACACAGCTACCCTCAGTAGGTAATGTGCCCCCACACAGCTACCCTCAGTAGGTAATGTGCCCCCACACAGCTACCCTCAGTAGGTAATGTGCCCCCACACAGCTACCCTCAGTAGGTAATGTGCCCCCACACAGCTACCCTCAGTAGGTAATGTGCCCCCACACAGCCCCCCAGTAGGTAATGTGCCCCCACACAGCTACCCTCAGTTGCTAATGTGCCCCACACAGCCCTCCCAGTAAGTAATGAGCCCACACACAGCCCCCCAGTAAGTAATGTGCCCCCACACAGCCCCCCAGTAAGTAATGTGCCCCCACACAGCCCCCCCAGTAAGTAATGTGCCCCCACACAGCCCCCCCAGTAAGTAATGTGCCCCCACACAGCCCCCCCAGTAAGTAATGTGCCCCCACACAGCCCCCCCCAGTAGCTAATGTGCCCCCACACAGCCCCCCCCCAGTAGCTAATGTGCCCCCACACAGCCCCCCCAGTAGGTAATGTCCCCCACACAGCCCCCCCAGTAGCTAATGTGCCCCCACACAGCCCCCCCAGTAGCTAATGTGCCCCCACACAGCCCCCCCAGTAGCTAATGTGCCCCCACACAGCCCCCCCAGTAGCTAATGTGCCCCCACACAGCCCCCCCAGTAGCTAATGTGCCCCTACACAGCCCCCCCCAGTAGGTAATGTCCCCCACACAGCCCCCCCAGTAGGTAATGTCCCCCACACAGCCCCCCCAGTAGCTAATGTGCCCCCACACAGCCCCCCCAGTAGGTAATGTGCCCCCACACAGCTACCCTCAGTAGGTAATGTGCCCCCACACAGCCCCCCCCCCAGTAGCTAATGTGCCCCCACACATTATATATATAAAATGAGACTGCTGGGAATAGGAGAAAATCTGTGTATTTGGGTAAGTAATTGGCTTAGTGATAGAAAACAGAGGGTGGTCATTAATGGCACATTCTCAGATTGGGTTGATGTTACCAGTGGAGGCCACAGGGGTCAGTATTGGGGCCACTTCTTTTTAATATTTTTATTAATGACCTTGTAGTGGGTTTACACAGTCAGGTTTCAATATTTGCAGATGATACTAAGCTGTGTAAAGTAATAAATACTGAGGTCGATAGTTTAGCATTACAGAGGGATTTGTGGAAGCTTGAGCAGTGGGCAGAGAAATGGTTGATGAGGTTTAATGTAGATAAATGTAAAGTTATGCACTTGGGCCATGGAAACAAAAAGTATAATTATGTTCTAAACGGTCAATTACTTAGTAAAACTGAAGCTGAAAAGGACTTGGGGGTATTGGTGGATGGTAAACTTAATTTTAGTGACCAGAGCCAGGCGGCTGCTGCTAAAGCAAATAAAATAATGGGATGTATCAAGAGAGGAATAGATTCTCATGATAGAGACATAGTTTTGCCCTTATACAAATCCCTGGTCAGACCACACATGGAATATTGTGTACAGTTTTGGGCACCAGTGTATAAAAAGGATATAGTAGAGCTGGAACGGGTGCAGAGGAGAGCAACCAGGATTATTAGGGGAATGGGGGAACTAGAATACACTGACAGATTAAAAAATTTGGGATTATTCAGTTTAGAAAAAAGACGACTGAGGGGAGACCTCATTACAATGTACAAATACCTGAACGGACAGTACAAGGATCTCTCCAAAGATCTTTTTATACCTCGGCCTGTGACCAGGACAAGGGGGCATCCTCTGCGCCTAGAGGAGAGGCGATTCTACCATCACCATAGACAAAGGTTCTTTACTGTAAGAGCAGTGAGACTATGGAACGCTCTGCCGCAGGAGGTTGTTATGGCCGACTCTATGTACATGTTCAAGAGAGGCCTGGATAGACCTGGAGATAGAAAATATCATGGGTTATGGGGATAAAACATTTATTTAATTCTTAAAGGTTGGACTTGATGGACTTGCGTCTCCTTCCAGCCTTATATACTATGATACTATGATACCTGGAGCTGAGCTGCTGTATCTAAACCGCCATTTTATAGGGATCTATGGTACATAAAGCTTAGATGTTCAATCCACCTAACATATAGAGCTGAGCCGCTGTATCTAAGTGGCTGCTATATAGGGAAACCCAACTTTCATAGGAGAGACATAAGATGTGCCAGAAATTTTTGCCCTAATCAATGCTTTTTGCCCTTTTGCCCCTCAAATAATTTCCCCACTCTGCAGCTTGCCCTCATATTATGTCCCCTTCCTATTGTGCCTCTCCCCACCTCCTTCTTTCCTTGTTGCTCCCTAATAACAAAAATAAAAACCCATACCTCCCAACTTTTGGGCGAGAGAAAGAGGGACAAAAAGCCCTTCCCCCTTTTTTCTAAACCACGCCCATTGTCCCACCCACAAGCATAGTATAATATTGACCTTGATGGTCCCCACATAGAACAATGCCCCTTACTTTGCCCCCCCCCCCCCCCCCATGGACTTTCCACTTTTATTTAATCTCCCAAATTTATACATAATCCTATCTGTACTCCTACCCCCACCCCTCCTCACATGGTGTGGTCCCAGTTCTCTATCCTCCTCATTCTGTAGCCTCCTGTCCTCCATCCTCCTCCTGTGTCCTCCTGTCCTCCAGCCTCCTCCTGTGTCCTCCATCATCCTCCTGTCCTCCTCCTGTCCTCCAGCCTCCTCCTGTAGCCCCCTGTCCTCCAGCCTCCTCCTGTAGCCTCTTGTCCTCCAGCCTCCTCCTGTAGCCTCTTGTCCTCCAGCCTCCTCCTGTAGCCCCCTGTCCTCCAGCCTCCTCCTGTCCTCCAGCCTCCTCCTGTAGCCCCCTGTCCTCCAGCCTCCTCCTGTAGCCCCCTGTCCTCCAGCCTCCTCCTGTCCTCCAGCCTCCTCCTGTAGCCCCCTGTCCTCCAGCCTCCTCCTGTAGCCCCCTGTCCTCCAGCCTCCTCCTGTCCTCCAGCCTCCTCCTGTAGCCCCCTGTCCTCCAGCCTCCTCCTGTAGCCCCCTGTCCTCCAGCCTCCTCCTGTAGCCCCCTGTCCTCCAGCCTCCTCCTGTAGCCCCCTGTCCTCCAGCCTCCTCCTGTAGCCCCCTGTCCTCCAGCCTCCTCCTGTAGCCCCCTGTCCTCCAGCCTCCTCCTGTAGCCTCCTGTCCTCCAGCCTCCTCCTGTAGCCTCCTGTCCTCCAGCCTCCTCCTGTAGCCCCCTGTCCTCCAGCCTCCTCCTGTAGCCTCCTGTCCTCCAGCCTCCTCCTGAAGCCTCCTGTCCTCCAGCCTCCTGTCCTCCAGCCTCCTCCTGTAGCCTCCTGTCCTCCAGCGTCCCCCATTAGCTTCCACCTGTCCCCCATTAGCCTCCACCTGTCCCCCAGCAGCCTCCACCTGTCCCCCATTAGCCTTCACCTGTCCCCCATTAGCCTTCACCTGTCCCCCAGCAGCCTCCTCCTGTCCCCCAGCAGCCTCCTCCTGTCCCCCAGCAGCCTCCGCCTGTCCCCCAGCAGCCTCCGCCTGTCCCCCAGCAGCCTCCGCCTGTCCCCCAGCAGCCTCCGCCTGTCCCCCATTAGCCTCCTCTTGTCCCCCATTAGCCTTCACCTGTCCCCCGTTAGCCTTCACCTGTCCCCCATTAGCCTCCTCCGATGTCCCCCATTAGCCTTCACCTGTCCCCCAGTAGCCTTCACCTGTCCCCCAGTAGCCTCCTCCTGTCCCCCACTAGCCTCCTCCTGTCCCCCACTAGCCTCCACCTGTCCGCATTAGCCTTCACCTGTGTCCTCCAGCTCTCCCTCTCCTCTATCCTGCTCCTGTGCCCCAGTCCCCTCAGGTGCTTACCTCTCCCGGGCTCCGACTTGACTCGCGGAGGGGGCGGGGCCAGCCGGGGGCGGAGCTACCTCCTCACATGACTCAGCAGCAGACATCATGTGAGGAGGTAGCAGGGGCTGGTCCCGCCTCCTCCTGGCTCCGATGCTTCTGCTGCTCTTATCTACGGGGCCAGTAGGAGGCGGGGGAGAGGGGGGGAATCCGTGACATTCCCCCAGCCGCCCGTGACGCGGGTACAGTGCCCAGAAAACGGGACTGTCCCATCAAAAACGGGACGGTTGGGAGGTATGAAAAACCCACAGTTATTTACCTTCTCCTCTCCTTCTCCTGTGAAACCAGCAGGCAGGTGACACCATCACATTGCGCCTGGCGGCTCTGCTACACACAGTTATAGCGCGCTGAGGGCTCCCTGCACTGTAATCAACTCTATCAGCGTCCTGGGACATACCTCATGCCTCCCGAAATCTGGGACTGTTGGGAGTTATGTTTACATTGTAAAAATGCCCATGTTTCAACTAGGGCATAAACAAAGCAATAATATGATAAAGGATTTGCCCAGGATTAATGGCAGTTTCAGCTGCGCTCGGACATTTCTCCATAGAGATGAATGGAGCAGAACGTTGTCTGCTCCATTAATCTCTAAGAGCGACAAGGGGTCCAACTGAGGTAACTGGGACCCCATCAGACCCCTCGTTGTCGTAATCTGTGGGGGTCTCATCACTGAGCCTCCACCGATCAGCATGTTAGGCTCTATCCTGTTTAACAATCAGTAACAGGTCTAACATATCTGAACAAGACTTCACAGATCTACATGATCTTATGACCTCTGATCCTATGTGAAACCCACGTGGCACATTTATAGGTTACAAGTACAAGTGGTCCCCTACTTAAGGACACCCGACTTACAGACAACCCATAGTTACTGACGGACCCCTCTGCCCACTGTGATCTCTGGTGATCTCTCTGGATGTTACTATAGTCCCAGACTGCAATGATCAGCTGTAAGATGTCTGTAATGAAGCTTTATTGATAATCCTTGGTCCCATTTCAGCAAAAATTTGGAAACTCCCAATTGTCACTGGGGCAAAAGAAAAAAAAATTGTCTAAAATTTAAATTATAAAATATACAGTTTCGACTTACATACAAATTCAATTTAAGAACAAACCTCCGGACCCTATCTTGTATGTAACCCGGGTACTGCCTGTATTTGTTTGATTAACTCTCTTTCCTGATGGATTATGAACAGCAATTGTAACTTTGCCAATTACAGCAATATCCAATACTCAAGGGGGTTAGAGGTAAACGAGAGCTGCACCAGTCGATACAATACGAACAAAGCTTTCTAGATCCTGCTTCATCTTTGTGTAGCAGCCAGAAAACAATGCCCTGATTTGCATCCCATAAATGAAAACAACCCTAAATATCTACCATATGTTCTAGATTCGCCAGCTCCATCATATGACCCCGCTTGTCCTCCGACAAAGGAATTAACGTTGGGTATCTGTGGCAAAGAATGCAAGCAAGACTCCAACTGTGACGGGGATATGAAGTGCTGTCCAGACATGTGTGGACAAAAATCCTGTACAAAGATAGGTAATACCACGGGGACTGGATGTGGCTATAAGTGTATAGCGGAAACATGACTTAATGTCACATTTTTTTCTTCCCACAGATATTCCATCGACAGATCTGCCTACAACATCTGGAAATACTACTGACATACCGGATACCACCCTGCACAATAACACCATCAGTAAATAATATTAAGCCACATGTTACTGGACTCTAAAAAATAAAAACTAAATGTATATCATGTAGGAATTGAGAAGACACCTAAGAAACACAATGATTTTTAAAGGAGTTTTCCAGTAATTTAGGGCCTGGGCCTGTTCTGGCTCAGGGCTCTATCATCACTTCTCCTCACCGACACTCTATGCTAGGCCACAAGCGTCAACTTAAAGACCAATCGTTAGCTTTCTTGAGCCTCTGTGACCTAGAACAAAGTTGACATGACTGCCATTACTTCTGACCAAACGAGAAGTGACTTAAAAAAGGGGCATAGTCAACGCTGAAACTGGGAGCAGGTTCCTGCCTGGAAGTTTTCCAAGAGCGCTAGAAAACCCCTTTGTCAGAAGACTGCTATTACAAATGTTCAATGAGGCTGCTAATGCTGGTTATGTCCTGGCCTTGTCTTCATAGGACATCCAGGATGAAAGATTTTAAACCAAGCACACTGACATCCTGGTGTGTGTGCCCCCTCTGGCAGGATCTTCTATAATGTTCTTATGCCCTTGTTTTTAAGAAAAAAAGGTTTAGGCCTGAGGGGCTCCAGCCTCCATTAACATCCATGATCCTTTATCCTGGTGGTACATCCTTTAGAGAATACAACCTGACAACTAAAGGGAAATCCCAACTGTTATTGGTGGATACTGCCACTAGGGTAATAGCACATTTAGGGTGCACACAGCATGGGCCTGGTTGGTGACTGTAGCAATGTTGGGTTACCCCAATGTTTTCTATTAGAAGTCCAGGTGTAGCTCAGTTATTAGCAGTAATCATATATACCATATTCTGAGAATGATGTGAATGAAGTACAGGTACTGTACTAGTAAACACACCCAAAAATAAAGTTTCCTATAAAGTGGATTTAAAATTGATTGGATCACCCAAACTTGACCAGTCTCCAGAACGGTTTTACTGAAGATAAGACCGTTTGCACACTGGTTGGAGAGAAAAAAAATGGCTGAAAAAAGTGAAGCTCATATTGCTCTTTAAATCATCTCTCACATCAAAAATTATTACTTTCAAACCTCTGGCATGAACTGTCCTGGAAATCAGTATGGATTTTTGAGTCCCCGAAGCTTCCCCTCTGTAACCCCCCCAAAAAACGATTGTATAACCCTGTGAATATATCCCTCCTTGTCTTCTGTATTAAATGTCTATATTTCTAGAAAGTTCCACCTGTCTCCCTCTTTCCCAGGATAATGCCTGAAGTGATATTTATGGCTCCAGAAACCAGTGGCCATAGAGATGTCCATAAAGTTACATGGACGCATACAAATATTACAATACAAAAACCATGGATTCACCCTTTAATAAATTGGTCCAGAGTGGTTATACCCCAGAGCTGCAGTCACACTTCTGCTGGATGCTATAACAAAGAGTGAACAAGTTTGTCAACACACATACGCATCCCAAACAGATTAGCTCTGTTTCCAGAAATTTTGGAAAACTTCTACAAGACCAGAGTAGAGGGGCAGAAAAGTTATTTTACTCTAGCCTCATTCCTAGTGGTGGTGATCACATGGGACCCACTATGGCCAATAAGTGGCCTCCAAGGTCCATGGGACGTTACTTTCTCTTATGTCCGCAGGTCTGAGGAGGTTACGCATTGGCCAAAGCCAGTCTCTGTGTTTGTGGCCGAAAAAGGTACGAAGGTCTGAAAAACAGAAGTTCTGGAACAACCCAGGACCCGGAAGAGGGCAAGTACACTACAGGCGGTCCCCTACTTAAGAACACTCGACTTACATACGACCCCTAGTTGAAAACAGACCTCTGGATATTGGTAACCTATTGTGCTTTAGTCCTAGGCTACATTGATCAGCTGTAACAGTTATCACAGGTGTCTGTAATGAAGCTTTAGTGTTAATCCTGGTTCCCAACATTTTTAAAATCCAATTGTCACAGAGACCAAAAAAGTTCTGTTTGGGATTACAATGATAAAATATACAGTTCCGACTTACATACAATTTCAACTTAAGAACAAACCTACAGAACCTATCTTGTATGTAACCTGGGGACTGCCTGTATTATTTTATTGCTTTTCTTTGGAGGACAACAACAATCATTCTACATGTGGTCCATTTTCTCATTTCAAGGGGTGATCCACGTCAGCAAAAATGGGCTGAGGGACAAATCTTTTACATTTTTATATTTTCATGGATCATGGATAAGCTCATCCGTTACCGTTATGATTTTAAGAATAAAAGCAAACAAGAAAAGCTCTATACATACATTTAGCAAGGAAGGTGCAGAAGCTGGCAGAATTATGAATACAGCTCTGGAGTATGCCAAACAAGTAATGCAATGCACTTACAGTGCCACTCACCTATGCAAGTAGATTACTTCTATATGTAAACTGAGGAACAATAACCTCTTAGATTATGTCACCTCAGCACATCCACCTCTACAATGGAAAACATCTATAATTGGGCTGATCATAAGGATAAAAAAAATGTGGCAGTGACCAGGGGGCGTCTGTCACTAAAGGCAGCAAAGTCCAGTCTTCACATAAATTGTGACTTGTGGTTCCCCTGGTGTTCAACTCCAACACTTAGGAGAAGGATCAGTGTAAACCTAATAAATAAGAAGCTGAAAAGTGGTTTTGTGGTGAAGGTAGGTAGCAGGTCCCTAATGTGGAGAAGCAGAAGGAGAAACCAGCTCTCAGGGTCATCATGTCAGAAACTTCCCACACTCCATAACCGTCTTCTCCGAGGTACAACATGTAGTTCGTTCACCTCTCTTCACAGGTCAATCAATCACATGATCAATTCTCTCAGGGAAATCTGGACTAAGGTCCATGTCCATCATCAGTCCAGCAGTCACGTCTCCTCATCGTCTTCATCTTCACCTCCTCTGAGTAGAAGTTCCATATCTGTGCTTAGAGCCACTCTGTGTTCTGTGGGGAAAAGAGACAATGAGAATAACGTTATATTTTAGTTACCGTACATTTCTATGTTATATGTAGCTGCCCCCTCTGAGGAAAGTTACCTTTAGTAGTATGGGTTGTCCTCAAAGCAACATGCAGGGCAATGCCACAGATGCAGACGCCAAATCCCGACCAGTTGAGTAGGGTCAATTTATCCCCAAAGACATGTGCTGCCAATAACAGCACGCAGAGCTCCTGACAAGAGAATCACATTGTCAGACTATTTTATATTCCAAAGGATGCAGTTCCTCAAAGAGTTTAAGGTACTGGACAACTTTGTGCAATAAATAAAAAAATCAATAAACTGATATTATAAACTAAATTCCTGTAGTAAATTAAAGGGACCCCGTCACCACATTTTAATTACAGCTAGTGACAGCTATAGAGCCCTATTAACTAACCGACACCCTTCTTTAGCTAAAAATAGTTACCCTTACATCCACAAAAATCAATTTTATGTTATATTCGCTTGCATCAGAGAAGGTGTGTTCTGCTAGCTAGATGGACCCTTCCATCTACCCTTCCCCATGTCCAATGCCTCTTCTCAGCATGTCATGTGATCAGGGTGACAATCTTTTGCCTCCTAACATTAGCGCCATGTAGAATGAAACGCATACAGCGTGCCACCATGCCGCCATGTAGAATGAAACGCATACAGCGTGCCACCATGCCGCCATGTAGAATAAAACGCATACAGCGTGCCACCATGCCGCCATGTAGAATAAAACGCATACAGCGTGCCACCATGCCGCCATGTAGAATAAAACGCATACAGCGTGCCGCCATGTAGAATAAAACGCATACAGCGTGCCACCATGCCGCCATGTAGAATAAAACGCATACAGCGTGCCACCATGCCGCCATGTAGAATAAAACGCATACAGCGTGCCACCATGCCGCCATGTAGAATAAAACGCATACAGCGTGCCGCCATGTAGAATAAAACGCATACAGCGTGCCGCCATGTAGAATAAAACGCATACAGCGTGCCGCCATGTAGAATAAAACGCATACAGCGTGCCGCCATGTAGAATAAAACGCATACAGCGTGCCGCCATGTAGAATAAAACGCATACAGCGTGCCGCCATGTAGAATAAAACGCATACAGCGTGCCGCCATGTAGAATAAAACGCATACAGCGTGCCGCCATGTAGAATAAAACGCATACAGCGTGCCGCCATGTAGAATAAAACGCATACAGCGTGCCGCCATGTAGAATAAAACGCATACAGCGTGCCGCCATGTAGAATAAAACGCATACAGCGTGCCGCCATGTAGAATAAAACGCATACAGCGTGCCGCCATGTAGTATAAAACGCATACAGCGTGCCGCCATGTAGTATAAAACGCATACAGCGTGCCGCCATGTAGTATAAAACGCATACAGCGTGCCGCCATGTAGTATAAAACGCATACAGCGTGCCGCCATGTAGTATAAAACGCATACAGCGTGCCGCCTGAGGCTAAGGAGGCGCGCCGCCTGAGGCTAGGTTCTCAATTTGCCTCATGGCTGGTGTGCCCCTGGATGTAATGTGAAGAGTGTGTATCTGATGTCCTGACTGTGTGAGCTTTTAGCTGCGGCCTCATCATGAAGGGAAAGAGGAAACACGCTTGCTCTGTGGAAATGGACTGACCACTCAATAGATTTCTCAATAAATCTCATTAGATTTTTATTTAATTTACCACCTCTGAAAACTATCAATGATTTATGGATTTATGCATGGACAACCTTACAATAGGAAGATAACTAGAACTGTACCTTGAAAATGCCAGCAATGGAGAGAGTGAGACTGGATGTTTTAGAAACCAGTAAAAATTCGGAATATCCCAGGCCAAATGCAAGTAGTCCTCCTACACCAAGGGTGGCTAATAGAATGAGCAGGCTGTGAACATCCTGATAGCGGAAAAGCTGTGTTGAAGTGGATACGTGCAGACCTAAAACAAACAGAGAACGCAAGAACAGAGAGCCACAATAAGAAGTGCACTTCATTGGATTAGGAGAATTTAGATAGAAAAGCGAAGAAACTCACAAAAGCAAAAACATGCAAGCCCAAGTACACAATACGATATTGTGAGCACTGCTTTGTATCCATGTGATGGTCAATGGTCTTTGCCCGACAAGAGGTTTAATGACCCCTTACTGTCCCCATCATAGGGATCATTACCATTATATTCTTGAGTCTTTAAATCTATATTTGGGCCAGGACATTTGGCAATAATACAGACACAGAAATGTCACCGGAATACAATGTTTTTTGTAGTTGTGAATATTAGTTTGGATTGTACTAGACATACAATTGCAAAGAAGTTGCCAAATCTCACCTTCAATGCCGACAAACAGTGGGAACAGGCTGAGGAACATGAGGGGCTGTAGATGGAACATGGTGTCTATAGGATTCTGTAAACCTAGAAGATAACATGCAGGTATTAGTAACCACTGCACCAATAATGAACAAGAGGTGGAACACCCCATGTAGCACCACCATGAGAACAACCATTGAATGGTGAATGGTACTGTATATACTCGTGTATAAGCCGAGTTTTTCAGCACAAAAAATGTGCTGAAAAACGTCCCCTCGGCTTATACACGATTCTATAACAAAAAAAAATTACCCACTTTAAAAAAAATAAACTTAAATACTCACCCTCCGATGTCAGCGCGGCTCCCCGATGTCGGCGCGACTTACCGATGTCCCCGATGTCAGCGCGTCCAGTCTTCTTTCTTCTCCGTGGCTCTTCTTCTTTCTTCTATCTTCCGTCATGGACGCGGCCATGTCTTCTTAGTGGCCACGCATACTAGGATGTCAGCAGCGGCCGCGTCATAGTATGCGCCTGCTAGAAGAAGAGATGGCCGCGTCCATGCCGGAAGCGAGAAGAGGAGCCGCGGAGAAGAAAGAAGACGGGACGCACTGACATCGGTAAGTCGCGCTGACATCGGAGGGTGAGTATAAAAGTTTATTTTTTTAAGGGCCGTGGGGGCAGGCTGGCTGTATACTACTGTGGGCTTCTGTATACTACTGGGGGCTGGCAGGCTGTATACTACTGGGGGCTGGCAGGCTGTATACTACTGGGGGCTGGCAGGCTGTATACTACTGGGGGCTGGCAGGCTGTATACTACTGGGGGCTGGCAGGCTGTATACTACTGGGGGCTGGCAGGCTGTATACTACTGGGGGCTGGCAGGCTGTATACTACTGGGGGCTGGCAGGCTGTATACTACTGGGGGCTGGCAGGCTGTATACTACTGGGGGCTGGCAGGCTGTATACTACTGGGGGCTGGCAGGCTGTATACTACTGGGGGCTGGCAAGCTGTATACTACTGGGGGCTGGCAAGCTGTATACTACTGGGGGATGGCAAGCTGTATACTACTGGGGGGGTTTGACCAATGCATTTCCCACCCTCGGCTTATACTCGAGTCAGTAGTTTTTCCCAGTTTTTGTTGGTAAAATTAGGGGTCTCGGCTTATACTCGGGTCGGCTTATACTCGAGTATATACGGTAATTCAATTATCAATGTATACCTTCTGATTGTCAAGAAGCAGAACTTTATTTTCAATTATTTATTAATAAACCTAATGAGAGCTTGTGCTTGTTGTTTTTGCTGGATATTTTTTTTTTTAAAGAATTTCATAAAACATATTAGGAAAAAGAGTTTTGCCTTAAAGAGCATTTACCTGGGGCTAAATATATAAAATACTTGCAATACTTAAAACATATTTTATTATAAGGTCTGCTATTTTGAGGTAAACATTCATTTTTGATTAACTCATTTATGGGGCGGCAAGAGGTCCAAAAAGCAGATTAGCCTTTTAACACATGGAATAAATAATGTTATTTGTTTATGCATAAGCAATTTAGTTTTAATTATGAATAGTTTTAATGTTTTCAATTTATTTTACAAAAAAAGAGGAGTGTATATATATATATAAATTATATATTCAAGGAGAATTGCAGATATCAGCTGTATAATGCCACCATTTATAGCACATGCCCCTCCCCTGTGTCATACTTCTTCTGCACGTGACCATCATATACAGCTGATATATTTTCTCTTAATCATATTGCCAAAAAAAACCCCAGTGAGCGCCCAAACTTTTATGGTCACATTGTTTAAAAAAAAAAAAAAAAACACAACAACCAACACACCCCCAACAACATTATGTCTATATTTGCCATTACTATTGAGCTGTATATTAGTAACACGTTCTATTGTTGGCACTCACCTAGTTCTGCTTTCTGCATGAGGATCTGGGTAAGGGTCCACCTGATCCCACCCAGGCATGACGCAGCAAGAACCAGGAAAAAACCTCTGGCATCAAACTGCGTTGACTTGTATGTGAACATGAAGAGGCCTCCAGAGATCAGCAGCACCACAAGGATCAGAGCCGGTTTCTATATAAGACCAGATAAATAACAAGTGATAACTTATCCAAACATTCCCAGAGAACTTTAAGAACAAGCCCTCAAATACAGTTTTGTTCCTGGTACTTTTCCAGAACCGTTGTACCCAATGCCCACCCTCATGAGCTCCTATATATTACCATAAACCTCTATTGGCATCACAAAATACTAGGAGGAGGAATGACTAATAAATCTGGCAGATATATATAGATTATTTCAAACAGGTAATTTAGATTCTACTGAAGAAGAAGTTGAACCCAATAAACTCGAACATTAGAGACTCACCAGTTCCTCCAACTTGAATATCAGTGAGAAGAAGAGGATGAAGAGCACAGCAGAAGACTTGGTCATGGTGTACCTGGTGACCACACAAAAGGTGCGTTACTACGGTTCTTATACATTCTCCCACCATGACTAGATCTTGACCACCAACTCACAGAGACACCGTGATGTACAGGAAGCTCCAGTTGGAAAGTCCAATGTCCAGAGCAGTGGCCAGTGCTGAGAATACAAAACACTGACCATTACCGAAGGTCTTATTGTCCCAGCAATATAGATCTATATATAAGGCGCTTGTGGCTAGATGTTACAAAGAAGTCTAAATTGCTCCCCCCTCTCAGCAGGCTGCTTTTCCCATAGGACAAAGATGAGATTTCCTCCAGAACCAATTCGGTTATCTCTGACATCTGACCCAAGACTTGGCTTCAGCCGTGGTTTTTGTTTTCTCTAGTTCTATAAGCACGAAAGAAACTTCTCGATTTTATACCTAGTCGCCTGTATAGCAATTACAGCTCTTAACAACCCCTAAAGGTAACCCGTCACCAGATTTTACCGAACTAAACTAGCAGCCCCTCAGGTAGGGTGAATTGGGACACTAAACGACCAACAGGTCCATCTTGGCCTGCTATAAAAGAAAAAACCTTTTTGCTTACCAAGAGATGGGTCCAATGAGGCACAGTGGACCCATCTTTGATGCTTCCTGTATCTCTGCTGAAATTCAATGAAGCCGAAAAAGAACGTCCTGGTTTCATTGGGCCAGAGCCTTACCCATGAACCATGCGAGGTGAAGCCAGGGTGTAGTACCTCGGCTTCATTGTGTGATCAGCAGGAGCAAGGTATGTATAAAGGTGTTTTTATTATCATAGCAGACATATTGGGACATTGGGACTGGCTGAAGGGCGACTTAATACAATAAACCGCCTAGTGTCCCAAATCACCCTGAAAGTTTCTCTTTAGGCCTCAAGTGTTTTAATATATTATATTTATGAAGCTAAATTACACAGTAACTCCTCAGCTAATGTAAACCCACAATCTCCCTGAAGCCATATACAGGGAGCAGGCTGTATAATCATGACCCCAGATGTATAAATGCTCTAGAAACAATCAGGAGATAGCAATGTGACTGTACCTGTGGGGGCCACCTTCTTGAGGTAGTCTGACCATGATAGGATAACTCGTGCCCGACCACTGACACAGGTCATCAGTGTTCTACTCAATGATGATAAAATGAAGATCATCAGGAGATGAACAAGGGTCATAAACAGCGGGAAGTGAAATTTCTGTAAAAAAAAAGGAAATAACATATAACGCAACATATTAAGACTGCTGGACCAAGTCCACCAAGTGCGACTATTGGCATCACAACATCTAGTAGGAGGGAGTAGTCCTGTGGATAGGCAATGACTTACAGATGACTACGGATGCTGTAGGTCAAGGTTCTTACATAGGTTTCGGTCAGGGAAATATGGCCAAACCACACATCAAACATGCTCATGTATCATGGACTTCAGGCCCCTTACACCCAAATGTATGCTATGTCTGGGCCGGAACCTGGGCGTAGCATATGGATGTGCTGCTGGGTCATATGTCGGTATGAACCCCCTACCCCTACCTTCAGGAGCCACTTGTTGAAAAAGGTGATGCCAATGGAGAAAGAGTAGTAGAACAGGACCAGGCCCACAGTGAGAAGAATCTTCCATATTGCGGCCCAGCAAGGTAACGCCATTTTCCCAGGAACACCATCTGTTGTCTGTCTTCAGATGTGGCATCTGAGAGGGAAACTGCAATCAAAAACATGTAGACATTACTAGGATATAAGAATTCGGTAACACTGTGACAGCCTGTGTCCACGCAGATTATTACTGAGCAGGTCTTGTCACCCATAGCTTATTCACTTCTGCACCGTTTACAAAATGAAAGCCATCCGCTGGTTGAAAGGAATTAAAACCTAAACAAAGCAGGGGGTATAGGATCCAAAATCATGGTACCTCCATCTAAAATACAAGCAAAAAGCAATGATACATCCAGTCACAAATTCTTCATGGTTGAAAGGAAGACCGGAAACGCATCGTCGCAGAGTGTAATAAATAGCAGCTGCAGTTTTTCTTTCAATTCAACAAAATGCGGAAAAGCTACAATAACCGATCTCATATTGGAATCCACCCCTTAAAGGGTTTGTCCACTTTCAGCAAATAATTGATATTGTTCCTGTGATGAAAAGCTATTCTATTTTCCATTATACTTTCTGTATCAATTCCTCACAATTTTCTAGATCTCTGCTTGTTGTCATTCTATAGGAAATGTCATAGTTTACTTTCTGTGAATAAAAAAAAAAAAAAAACAGTCCATAGTCATGTGATGTCACACAGGTGCACAGGGCTTGCTTCCAAAATCAGAGCTGCATGATGACATGCCCTGCACCTGTGTGACATCACACGACCAGGGATATAACCTGCCGTGCACCTGTGTGACATCACACGACCAGGGATATAACCTGCCGTGCACCTGTGTGACATCACACGACCAGGGATATAACCTGCCGTGCACCTGTGTGACATCACATGGCCAGGGATATATTGAGCCGTGCGCCTGTGTGACATCACATGGCCAGGGATATATTGAGCCGTGCACCTGTGTGACATCACATGGCCAGGGATATATTGAGCCGTGCACCTGTGTGACATCACATGACCAGGTGCTGTTTTTCTTTTATCCACAGGAAGTAAACAATGAAGCTATAGAGTGACTGCAATCAGAGATCTAAAAAACTGTGAGTAATTGATACAGAAAGTATACTGGAACATTGTATATCTATTTCTTATACAAATAATAACATTTATTTGCTGAAAGTGGAAAGGGCTCGGAGAGTGGGGCCAAAAGAAAAAGGAACGCACTTAGCCCAGTCTATTCACCTATGGGGCCACTTGTTACATCAGTGGTAGTCATGTACCGAGACCTGGACAGAATGGCCAAAACAGGCCTTGTGACCACTTTCCTAGAAAACTCCTTTAAAGAGGATGTACCAACTAATAAGGTTATCCCCTATCCCGCAAAATAGAGAACAACAAGCTCAGCATTGGGGGGTCTGACTGCTAGGAATGAATGAAAAATCACATACAAATGACCAAAAATAAAGACCTTTTCAACTTTTGAAGTTGAATCTTAATATATTTTGTAAGTCAATTTTAAAAAAATAAAATTTTTGAAAAAGGCCTTATAGACAGTCAGTAAAGAATAATCAATAGCCACCAACAGAGCGGAATGAGTTACATGCCATAGACGGCACACATACTTTGAACCACTAATATTAAGGGTCCACTCCATAATCTGTGTCAATGCTGGGAAGAAATTAAGAAAACATGACAAGTCTCCTACTGCACTCCCTCTGGATACTATCACAAGATGTTGTAGATGTTCTCCATTTTATGTGCAAAACTACAACTCCTAGCATGTCACTTGGGGGGGTTGTAGTTTCGGAGCAGCCCCTGATTAGAAATAAATGAGTCACAGCAGATGTGAATGACACCAACACAAGATTTTTCTGCATTCAGCATGAGGGTGATGTCCCTCCATGATCAGCACCTGCAAGTAACAGCATCTGCTGGACCCCCATAACTCAGGACTTACCCCAATGTCTCCCTGCAGCCGCAGTTATAAGTTAGACATAACTTTGATAAAAGTCAATGATCCCTTTAATTTGGGGGAAGTAGCGAGTTTCCTATCAGCAGCCCTTACCCGTCTGACAGTCTTGAGGACTAGACTGATGTGATTGCAAACTCTTAGTCCCAATCCTGCAACAGATGGGACGTGTCCACCATGGCTGAGGCTCTGAGCGCGGTCACAGGATAATAACATATGACCATAGGGTGCAATACAATACAGCACGGGGTCCACCCCTGCACTGCGCCCCTATGACAACTCCGCCGGTCACACACCCCGGACCCTGCTACTACCTCCTCCTCCCCGGCATCGCTCCTGATCCTAGACGTGGCTGGCGGCGCGCTGCATCCTGGGAGAGGTCCTGGACGTTACACGGGGACGTCCCGCTCGCTCCGCCATGTTGGTGGAGGCAACAAACGCAACGACTAATTCCTCGTGTGAAGACGGAGCTGTGCGTTTTTCTCTTATTCCTATTTTGATTCCTGACTGAAGCCTCGTGCGAGTCACCACCGCCATGTCCTGTTTCCAGCGGTCTCATTAGTATTTGCACTGCTGACAGGAGCAAGGCATGCTGGGAGTTGTAGTTTTGTAGCAAAAGTTTATATTTACATATAAGTTGTCATATATAAGGCTGGTGTGACAAACTGATTTCAGCCATCACTCCCATTGCACAACTCATGAAGTGTATTGGGTGGTATAGCGACCAATAGTCTTGACCCTTTCCCGCTGTTTTTGCGTTTCCATTTTTTTTGCTTCCCTCCTTTAATCGGTTAAGGACCGGGCCCTTTCCTGTTTTTTCATTTCCATTTTTCACTCCCCACCTTCAAAAATCTATAACTTTTTTATTTTTACACATAAAGAGCTGTGTGAGGGCTTGTTTTCTGTGTAACAAATTGCACTTCATATTAATGGTATGTAATATTCCATGCCGTGTACTGGGAAGTAGGAAAAAAATTCCAAATGCAGTGAAAATGGTGAAAAAACGCATTTGCGACATATTCTTGTGGGCTTGGATATTGCGGCTTTCACTGTGCGCCCAAAATGACATGTCTACTTTATTCTTTGGGTCGGTATGATCACGGGGATACCAAATTTGTATAGGTTTTATAATGTTTTCATACATTTACAAAAATGAAAACCTCCTGTACAAATTTTTTTTCTTTTTATTTTGCCGTCTTCTGGCGTGAATATCTTTTTTTTTATACTTGTACGGAGCTGTGGGTGGTGTCATTTTTTTTTTGCGACATTAGATAATATTTACACTGATATCATTTTTAGGACTGTACAACCTTTTGATCACTTTTTATAGATTTTTTTTTTTTTTATATTTTACTACAGTATGGCAGTATATGGGGATTTTCCTCCTCATTCATTACAATCTGCTATCAGCACATTATAATGAAGGGATGAAAACGAAACCGCCTCGGGTCTTCGGAAGACCCGAGGCTGTCATGGCGACGGATCGCCGCTCCCCTATGATGTCACGGGGAGCAATGAACCTAGGCAAGATGGCGGCGCCCACGCGGCGCTATCTTTTTGAAGAGCCGGCACAGATCGCTGGTGTTACCGGTAAGTCTTTGCTGCAATATGCAGCAAAGACTTACTGGCTATGGAGAGGGCTCAGTTTTTCAAAAAATTTACAAATTCTCAGTGCATAAAATACCAAAACGCTCCTCAAAGTTTTGACTCCTAATCTCTCCCGAGTATAACAATCCCCCATATGTGGTGGTGACTGCTGTATGGGCACACGCCAGGGCATCAAAGGGAAGCTGCGCCATTCAGAGCAGATTATGCATTGTCACTTTTTATTGGATATACAATCTTTATTTTTTTGGCAATTTGGACATATAAGGGCTTATTTTCTGTGACATTAGATACACTTTACAAATACTTCATTTTGTGGGTCTGTAGCTTATTGATGAGATTTTATTAACTCTTGAATGAATATAGGGAAAGAAAATCATCAACTTTGGTTTCCTTTCTTTTTGTATTTTTTTTCAGCCCATACAACGTACCACAAAAATTACATATAAAATTTTACTGAAGAAAAACTAATATAGAGAAAATCTCATTTATTTTTGTATCGCCATCTTTTCGGAGACATAACATAATGTAATATTTTTTGGTTGACAGAGCTGGTTTAGGGCTTATTTTGTATTCTGTGCACCAGTGTGAACACTGGTCTATTCCTGTATTCCGGTTACCTGTCTCAGTCCTGTGTTGGTTTCTGTGCACCAGTGTGAACACTGGTCTATTCCTGTATTCCGGTTACCTGTCCGCTCCACCATCCAGCAGCTGCCAGACGAAGTAGGTTTTTCTGTCACTTTGTAGGGTCACTCAGGGACCGTCAGTTAGGTTCCTGATAGTGGGTTCGCCCTTATCAGGGCGGTTTATCTGCTTTAGGCAGGGCCTGAGCCCCTTAGCCCGCAGGGACGTCGCAGGGTGAGTTCACCACCACTTACCTAGTCTGACAGCTAGCGCCAAGCCTGGTTGTGGTTGCGCGGTTTGCTGGACAGGTGCTGACAGTTCCTTAGATCTCATGATTTGCATGTGCTCTGACATGCACTGTGAGCTGTCAGGTCTTGTATAGACAAGTGTAAGCCTTTTCTAATCAAGTCCAATCAGTTTAATTAAACACAGCAGAACTTGAGTAGAAACATCTCAAGGATGATCAGAAGGAAATGGACAGCATGTCGAGTGTCACCCAATGATCATCACATGCAACAGTGCAGAAATAAATGACCAGTCAGTGATTTATTAGTAACATTACATATTATTTTGGATGCAAACTGTACAAAAAAGCAGGGATGCCCATAATATATCATAGATTATGAAAGCTTTATTATAGGTAAATATCAAAACACATACATTTAAAAACATTTAAAAAGCACTACCAGTGCTAAAACATCCCGGAAGAAGCCGCTACTGGCGAAACTCGAGTCGGAAGCTCTGCTGCACTATTTTTTCCGTATCCCTTTCTTTCCTATACGGACCACTACGGAGTAAAGCGGAACCAAAAGCGCTGCGATCGAGTTTCCATCTGGAGGAAATAGTAACTCACACAGCCGCCCGCTGCATACCGCAAGTGGAAACATGGGATCCACGTGAACATCACAGAGCCAGTGACACATGGAGAACCTGATGATCTTACCTTGTTATTACATCACTTACCAGATTTAAGGTACTGTCCCACATCTACATTGAATACCTGAAAGACGTTGATGCAGAGGGAAAAGCTTCTTAGACAATTTGTGACTATAAGGAATACTGGACTCCCATTCCTTCCCTTCTCTCATTGCGCCGTCATTTCTGAACAACTAGCCTGATCTTTAGTTTCCAAAATCTTGTTTTATTTTTCTAAAACAAACCAGTAGACCCCGTGCCTATAGAATAATAAGTAATAGCTATAATCAGGAAAAACGTAACAGCAGCAAAAAAAGATATCATCAAGTAAATGTCAAGTCCACAAGTGTGGTATAAGTCAAGCTGCTGTGCAGCAATTCAAACCATAATTACCTATGTAGCATAGATGTAAGAGTTAGGCACCTAGGTTACAGTGAAGTTACTTGAACCTTCATTTTAATTTATACAACATTCCCTGCGGCCATTGTCATTTATTTAAACTCAACACAAATCCTTTTAACCCCTTCTATTATTGCCTCCTTCTTGTAAGATTTCCTACACACACATGTAAATGTAGCAGCTTTGCCCCTAAAAAAACTTTCCTGTTCTGCTTATTATACACTCACCGGCCACTTTATTAGGTACACTGGTCCAACTGCTCATTAACACTTAATTTCTAATCAGCCAATCACATGGCGGCAACTCAGTGCATTTAGGCATGTAGACATGGCCAAGACAATCCCCTGCAGTTCAAACCGAGCATCAGTATGGGGAAGAAAGGTGATTTGAGGCCTTTGAACGTGGCCTGGTTGTTGGTGCCAGAAGGGCTGGTCTGAGTATTTCAGAAAATGCTGATCTACTGGGATTTTCACGCACAACCATCTCTAGGGTTTACAGAGAATGGTCCGAAAAAGAAAAAACATCCAGTGAGTGGCAGTTCTGTGGGCGGAAATGCCTTGTTGATGCCAGAGGTCAGAGGAGAATGGGCAGACTGGTTCGAGCTGATAGAAAGGCAACAGTGACTCAAATCGCCACCCGTTACAACCAAGGTAGGCAGAAGAGCATCTCTGAACGCACAGTACGTCAAACTTTGAGGCAGATGGGCTACAGCAGCAGAAGACCACACCGGGTGCCACTCCTTTCAGCTAAGAACAGGAAACTGAGGCTACAATTTGCACAAGCTCATCGAAATTGGACAGTAGAAGATTGGAAAAACGTTGCCTGGTCTGATGAGTCTCGATTTCTGCTGCGACATTCGGATGGTAGGGTCAGAATTTGGCGTCAACAACATGAAAGCATGGATCCATCCTGCCTTGTATCAACGGTTCAGGCTGGTGGTGTCATGGTGTGGGGAATATTTTCTTGGCACTCTTTGGGCCCCTTGGTACCAATTGAGCATCGTTGCAACGCCACAGCCTACCTGAGTATTGTTGCTGACCATGTCCATCCCTTTATGACCACAATGTACCCAACATCTGATGGCTACTTTCAGCAGGATAATGCGCCATGTCATAAAGCTGGAATCATCTCAGACTGGTTTCTTGAACATGACAATGAGGTCACTGTACTCAAATGGCCTCCACAGTCACCAGATCTCAATCCAATAGAGCATCTTTGGGATGTGGTGGAACGGGAGATTCGCATCATGGATGTGCAGCGGACAAATCTGCGGCAACTGTGTGATGCCATCATGTCAATATGGACCAAAATCTTCCAGCACCTTGTTGAATCTATGCCACGAAGAATTGAGGCAGTTCTGAAGGCAAAAGGGGGACCAACCCGCTACTAGCATGGTGTACCTAATAAAGTGGACGGTGAGTGTATATCCTATACTGTACGATAACAAAAATGAATAATTATAAAATGTCCGTGTTTCCTTTATTTTGCATTCCACCATATTAAAAAATTGCAGGACCCCTGATGTATTTATTAGAAAATCACTAAAACCAAAAGTAGTCTATACATAGCCTATGCTATATTGTTTTCAAATGCTTTTGTCAGCATTCTGAATATTGCCACTCCCTTGATCATCCCCACTTCCTGTCATGTGCATTGAGCAGACAGGAGAATGGTGTGGAGGAAAGGAAGAGTACATGAGGAGACTGAGACACAGGCCGCTGCTGCCCCCCACCTTTGGAATCACCACATGCTGTTGGCAGTGAGCCAGGTGCAACATCCCTGCCATGGTATAGGCAAGGGGGTAGTTGCGAATAAGGCCCTCTACCTATCAGAATCCATATAGTGAGCCTGATCAACTCACCCAAAGGATAATGCAGGGAGATCTCAGGTAATCTGCAGCTGTAGCCTCTGCCTGGACAGGCAATAGTTAATCCAATGAGTTGCCTGTATTGTAAACTGGAGTGTGATTGGACAGGTGCTACCACCTGACCAGGGGAGTATAAAACCCCTGGGTAGTGGGAGCAAGTGGGCCAGACCTCATGGTCTTTCCACAGAGTAAAGTCTGTCAACGGTCTTACCACAAGGTCTCTTAGCACATGGGCCGAGTGAGCAGAGAGTCAGTGTGTAACACACCTTCAGTTCTATCACAGAAACCAATCCTACGAACAAAGTCAGGAGACTCTAACACAGAGCTGCAGCTTCCACAGTTTGGACACAGCTCCATCTCAATTCTCCCAGTCTACATTTACTACCAGACTGGTGCATTACTCCTGAGGACCCTCTCCATGACCACTCCAGTACCAGAATCTGCTGTTGACAGTTTAGGCCCGTTGCCTGTTACCTGTTGTTCAATAAAGAACATTGAGTTGATTTGCACAACGCTGCCTCCGTCTGATCCCTGATACGGCTTTCTACCACCACAGGCTTCCCCATCCACTGCGCAGGTACCTATTTTAGAGATACTCATGGAGAAATCAGTACATCAGCCTCTCCCTCCATATTTCTTGCACACACCACCTGCTGGAGACCTGCCAGGCTATAGGACAGCCCTCCGGTACCCATACCAAGCATCGTGACCACAGCGTGCCCAAGGCCGCAACCGCAAGCCACTCCGGTATTCTGGGCCCCGGCTGCCTCCAGGCCCACAAGAAAAGGCTAGGCCCCGATGGGGGATGTTGCACAGGTAACCTGAAATAAAGTTTTATAAAGCAGTAGTCTCCAGCAGAGAGGAGCTGTTGGGTCATCAACACCACTTGCAAAAAATGTCCTATGTTACTATGTGCAGATTTTCCAGCTGAAAATCTTTGTCAAATACCGCTGTGTGCATTTACACTTAGGATTAAGAAAGTGAACATGGCTTCCCATTATAGGTCCCAAGTATAGGTCATAGAGATTGCATTACACCATATAGGAGACTACTTGAAGCAACATTTATACATCAGGATCCTTTTAACTAATAGATATTGGGGAACATTTACAAGACTGTCATGGTAGCTCTTCTCAGCCAATCACAGAGAAGCTTTTATTTCTCAAAAGCTCTATAAAAATTGAAAGTTGTGCTGTAATGGGTTTCTATGGGCAACACATTTTACCTTTAAAAAGTTACCCTTTAGAAATTTTTTCCTAAATTTGCTAAATATTTAATAAATACTAGATAAATAAATAGAGGAGGGGCATTTAGCATGCAAAATGGAAGGGGGGTATAATGAAGGTCCAGTTTATGTAGGAAGTCTAATATTAATATTATGTAGGCTGGTTATTTTATAGGTATTTTTAGCAGTATTTTACATAGACATATGACATGGAGCGGCCGAGTAATTGATGATCATTGCTGCTTATTCTGAGTATATGTTAAACCTTAATCCTCTACTGCTAATGGCTGCTTTATATACAGTACATTTTTATTATTCTTAATATCAACCATTTGTTCTAGGTTTGTCAGCTCAATCACATACTGATGCCCCGGTCTGTCCTCCTATAGAGAAAGGAATAGAATCAGTCTGCGCCATGGATTGCAATGAAGATTACCCTTGCGCAGATGACAAGAAGTGCTGTCCCAATGCGTGTGGGACAAACGTCTGCATAAAGATACCACGATGACGGTCTATGTATAGCTGAAACTTAGCATATTGTCAGATCTTCTATCCACAGATAATGGGGGTCATTTACTAAGGGCCTGATTCGCGTTTTCCCGACGTGTTACCCGAATATTTCCGATTTGCGACGATTTTCCCTGAATTGCCCTGGGATTTTGACGCACCCGATCGGATTGTGGCGCATCGGCGCTGGCATGCACGCAACGGAAATCGGGGGGCGTAGCCGAACGCAAACCCGACGGATTCGGAAAAACCGCCGCATTTAAAAAAAAAAAAGTGTCGCGGGACTCACGCTTACCTTCACTCGGCCCGGCCACCTGGTGGACGTTGGAGGAACTGCCTTAGTGAATCCCGGCCGGACCTGAATCCACCGCAGAGAACGCGCCGCTGGATCGCAAATGGACCGGGTAAGTAAATCTGCCCCAATCTGTCAATCTCATGAATGAGACTACAGATATACCGGATTCCCTGTCTCACAATCAGACACTGTTACTGGACTCTCAAAAAGTTGTGGAATCTTGATTTGATAAATTGAAAGTGGGGAGATGCTGTAATTGAGAATAAAGCCAGTAATGGTTATTAAAGGGACTTTAAAGGGAAAAAAGTGTATGTAGCCTCTTGTGGCTGGTGGGTCTAGCATCGCTCTCTTGTCACCTCTTCAACAACATTCCCAACTAGGCCACAAGCACTTACAGGAAATTCATTGAGGGGGATTTAATAATACTAGAAGTCTTAAAATTGCCATCAGCTTCCAAGCTCTGGTGTCTTAGAAAATTCAGATGCAATCTTGCCAGGTCAGACCTGTTTAGACCAATCTGATCTGGCAGAGTTTTCTGCTATAGTTGGCGGAGACTATCGTTAATCCAGTGGGCTGAGCATTAATGTCCCTGCCCGCAGACCACCACCAGGAAACTGACAGCCCCAAGAAATCACTATATACAACCTCCCAGTAAAAATCAATCTTATAACAGAATGACAAACATATATACTAAATTAGAAATTAACAAATGACAAATATAAGTAATCGTGTTTGAGGTCAAATAAGTATCAATACATTATCAAACAACAGAACTGATGCAGAGAGGAGGGCAGACATATGGAGAGGCAGTCAAACAATCACAGCCATAAAGAGGTAAGTCTGTCTTGAAACAAAGAATTATGCCTGATGGTGCCTAAAACCAACCTCAGAATCAAATGAGGTTCACGAATTAACAGGCGACAGAAGATAAAGCTGAAAAATATTGCTGAAACAAAATATTGACAGTGCTCATGGTCATCCAGTCCAACCTCGAAAACCAAGGGAGGTCCACAGAAAGTAAAGCAGCAGGTTGTATGGCGCCAAGACATCGCTAAGACAAAATATTTGCTATATATTACGTTTGTGCTATTTGTTTGACGTGGTTTGTGTAAGCAACCGTGACATTTAGATTGCTATTTATATTGGACTGAATAAAGAGATTGAACTCTTTGGATTTATGTAGGGAAATATCCTAACCACTACATATATTTCATATATATATATTTTGCTTTGTATTATATTTTTTATTGTCTTTTAAATCAATGGAAATAAATGGAAAATAAATAAATAATAAGAAAATAAAAAATCAATAGAAAACTGCTTGCTAAAAATAATGTTTTTAGACGGTTTTTACATAAATTTAATGCACATACATTCTTATAGGTAACCTAGCATCTGGACGTTATCTAGATACCTATATACACATTTTAACTATGACATTAAATATTAAAAAACAAATCTCCAAGTAGAATGAATTCCACAAACTTTTTTCCCCCTTTTTTAACCAATAAATCAGTAGATGAACATCTGAGACACACTAATATATAACCCGCGTAATAACCCAAGAATCAACCAATATGATAACTCACGATCCACATACCTACTTGATCCAAAACTATAAAGCACATCACCTGCACAGCAATCGGATTCCCTGACGAAGGAGACAGCGTACGTCTCTGAAACGCGTTGGAATTTTGTCCCATTAGATCTATCGTAGTTTGGTGACGTCACCATCCGGAACTACACTGAACTGTGCACGTAGGTAGCAGCCACCGGCCGGGGCTCTATCTTTTTTATGTGCCAACAGTCGCATCAAGTCGGACCATACATCTACATGTGGATTTCATATTGGGCTGAAACAACACCCCTCAAAGATACCAACCAGCACTCCACGACTTTGAACAGTCCGGTACTGTGCCTTGAATCAGAAATGTTCCAGATACAGGTATAGTTTTTTTCATTAGAGCTATAGTAGCATAATACACCACCAATCTGCATATAGCCACCTATATAGTATCTGGACACACTGTTACATCTTATTGTTGGGCAAAACCAATTATCTTGAGCCACATGTATACCCCAATATTGGCGCAGGTATCACATTTATAATACTTTTAAAATTGGATCCTTTTTAGCAAGGGACCCAATAAACAGGGCGGCTGTAGGTCACTACCCCTCGATACCAGCGACATATCCAAGTAACACTCATAAGCTAAATAGTATTGCGCCAATCTGAACAACCCAACAGAACTTGCAAAGATTTGAATTTGTTGCATCTGCATCTTGTCTTTCTGTGTAGGTTTTTGATTCCTTTAAATAATAGGTATTGAGGAAGATTTACAAGCCAGTCATGGTAGCTCATTCCAGCCAATTCCCATAAATTAAAACCATTATTGTCTACTATTCGTTCTAGGTTTGTCAGCTCAATCACACACCAACACCGCTGTCTGTTCTATTAAAGAAAAAGGAATGCTGGGAGTCTGCATAATTGGATGTGATGGAGACGACGATTGCGCAGATGATCAGAAGTGTTGTCCCGACGGGCGTGGGACTGTCTGCACAGACATAGGTAATACCACAGTGACTGTATATGACTTCAAGGGTATAACGGAAACATGGCACATTTTCTACCCACAGATATTCCACCTGCCTCATAAATAAGACTGCAGATTCCATCACACAGAATTTTCATCAAGAAATCATACAATGCCACCTGTTACTGGACGCTCAAAAAGTTGTGAATCTGAAAATGAAAAATTCAAAGAGGTAGTAACTGAGAATAAAGCCCGTACCTGTAATGGTTATAGACAGGATTTTAAAGAGAAACCTAGGTAGCCAGTTCAGTCTCGTGGTTCTAGCATCACTCTCGTCGCCTTCACCAACCAGGCCACAAGTGTCAGCACTTACAGGCCATTCATTGGGGGGAATTCAATTTTAAACGCCAATCTTAAAAATTCCCTAGCCAGTGCTCCGGCACCTACAACTAGGCTCTAGCATGTTAGTAAATATGGTCACAATCTCCGCCAGGTTAGACCTGTTCTGGAAAATTTTCCTGCTATAGTAAAAACAGCGGGTCGGGTGTTCACGCCTTTGCACCCCACTGCACAGACTCACCCAATGGGTCATAGTAGCCACGTGGGGAGGAAGATTGATGTGCCATTGGCTTCAGTGGGCCTCAGTGAATGTCATGTGAAGTTTATGTGATCTCCAATGCCACCTGCCCAGCCGGAAGTGCCTCAGAAGAACAAAAGATGTCTGGACCAGACTCCAGAACAATTTTAATGGAATGAAGGTTATTCTCCCATTGGTCTGTAGGAAGGTGCTAAAGCCTGTTATCCCTCTTCATACATTTCTTGCTGCATCACAACATAACAATTCACTGTTTTATGGCAAGAAGTTAAAAAAACTGAAGATACATAAATCTAGAATTAGTCCTATTTAAAGTGTCTGCATGTATTCAACTTCTTCTTCTTCGAGCACAATTTTAACTGCCCAAATCCAATGTTATGATTTTCTTTTAAAAAAAAAGTTATAACTTTCAATCAAAATCACAAAAATTGTTGAGTGCAATTTTGTGTCAGATGTCAGATATCTCCTAGAATATCCAAAGAAATGGAATAGGAGGGAGCACTCCTGAGGTATTAACCCCTTAACGACCTGACCCTTTTTTGTTTTTTCATTTCCCCACCTTCAAAAATCTATAACTTTTTTATTCTTAAATAACGTCCATCACGTCTACTTTTCAAAAAAGTGATGTTAGATGTGCAAAAGGGAGAAACAGTAAAATTTTTGGGGGCCATGTGGCAGGAGTTGGCATACGTAGCTGAGGCCTCTGCATAAGGAGTGAGAGGAAGTTGACTATCAAGTCACTATCAAATATAAGTAACGGAGCTCTACTTCTTGGTACCAAAGGTTTTTATGCATTCATATTGATGTACATAGCCTTTTTATCCTCTCTTCAGATCTTGTGCACTGGCTAGATGTTGATGTACGCTGCCTCCTGATACCCGGATCTTCATCCTGATTGCACATATAAACATTTGGTAATTATAACCCTGAGCAAACTTCTAGACTTACAGTAAGTTTTAATATATTTTATCAGATGAATCTAAGTTACATAGTATCTCCTCAGCAATGAGACCAATAAACTCCCTGAAGCCATCACTGTAAGAGAAGATCTAACATCTAGATACATCTAGTTCCCTATTCCCATTCTGCTGCTCTGAGTGCTGAATATATAAAATGGCCACCACCACAATGACAGGCCCACTAGAGGAATTTACTCAGCTTGCCCCGCATCTGTACCAAATCAATTTCAGAATACTGCAGGGATTTTACTTACCTTTAACTGAAAAATGCAGGTACAGCTGGTAAAACCTTGTCTTTGAACCAAATTTGAAACTTCCTGTAAGGAGCTTGCCCTGATGCTCTTCTGGCACGTGATGCCAAGCTGCTTACTATCTTCCAAGAAGACTAGGCTGCCAACCGGCGAGGAAGCAGCCTGAGCCTACACAAGATGCCTACCACCCCCACCAAATTGCCTTACCATCTTCCTGTAGCTCCATCCGGAAGTGCCATTGTCTCCCTCCAGTAAATTGTGCAGAATAGAAACACTGCCCATTGCCAGCACATGCTTGGACAATCTCAAATTCATTAGACGCCAAGACCTTTCAATGGCCCCTACACCTCTGGCTCCTCTCCAGACCGTAACATAACATAACATCGGACCATGCAATAATGCAGTCCGCAAACAAATCCTGAAAACGGGATGGATACATTTTGATCAATGCTATGAATTCTCGTACAGCCCAGATCATTGCCTCCTGCATGGGAAACCAAAACTGTCCAAACGACTTCTTATGGCCACTACTTCAGCCAACAACTGGACCCACCTCAAAGCCTGAACAGCCCACCAATGGAAATCAGTTGCTGAGAGACCAAAATCCCATCCGCTTAGCCATGCCGCTGCTCTCCTCTCAGCTGAAAATATAAAAGAATGACCCAACAACCACACTTGTGGCCAGATTGAACTCTATATAAGAAGAAACAGATAATCAAAAACACAAATTAAAATAGGCACAAAAGAAGTAGCAAGAAAAGCAGCGACTTAAGAAACCACCAAATCCGGCAGGATGTAATATTTGTAACATACAGACCACCACCTTCCTAGCCTTCTGATGCCATCCTCCCCAAAACCAAGAGGATCTGCTTCTAAACTAATGAGTGCCAAACTCACTTTCCTTCAAACCAATCATCTGCAAACAGTTTTTAAACACTGCTTGAAACTGAAACGTAGTTAATGGTGACCCATGTGCATGCACTAGAAAAGTTAAACCGTCGCATAGAACGCCAGAGATAAAGCAATCTTCAACAACAGGCATTCATAGTCTCTGCAAACTGCCTGGGTTGCTACCATGAGATGCTCAAGGAGGGCAAATGACACATGTCTCCGATTATCCTTGATCATGGACTACTTTAGCCAACCTTGCTGAATGACAATTTTTTTAGTTCCTCTCGCAAGGATGCTAAAAAGGATACTGTAACTTGGAATCTACCTGCGACATCGCCAGATTGACTACCACCGGCAACTTGCAACCACTCCTCCCATGACATACAATGGCTACACCACGGATGTCTGTACGAATGGCATCAATTGGCCATAACCACTTCCCACAACAGCTCGGGGCCTTGTTCCCCCGGACCCTGGGCCCCCGAATGCAAGCTCCTGAAGAGAGGGAACTAAAAATGTGACAATGCATCAGCCATTTTATTCTCAATGCCGGCACACGCGTCATGTTAAGTTGTAAGCAATGCAGGACCAGATGTCAAAGCAATGCTGACACTGGTAAAGGCACCAAAGACAAACTATTCACAGCCTGCACCACAGCCATATTTTCATACCAAAAACAAAAACAAACTCCACCGTCACTACTATGGGGAACAACTCTAGCAAAGTAAAGTTCTTAGTTAGCTTGAAATCCGCCCAACTGTCAGGCCATGGCTTGCTATACCACCTGTCTCCAAATATTGCTCTGAACCAAAACTACCAGTGGAATCCATAAACAGCTGTAAATTACCAATGCTAACCACGCCCCACCTCTACTTCCTTCAACAATTTTTCCCGAGCTGCACTTAAGTTCTCTCGTACGGATTTAAGATTGTAAGCTTACAACATGACAGAACTACTTTTGGGAGCAATATAGAAACCTTTAGCTCTGGTCTCAGCTCACTGGAAACACTGTAAAGCAGAGATAGAGCACTTGTGTCTAAATTTACAAGAGGGGGCAATGCGACAGGGACCCTCATTGTAGGACCAGCACGCCCCTAAGGGCTTTAGGCCCCACTGGAGGGGCTGTTCCCAGGAAAGGGACAAGCTTGTTTTTGAGCCAGAATCAATTGCAACCATACTTTGGTGCAGGGCCGGATTAAAGGAGGGGCTGCTGGGGCTTGAGCCCCGGGGCCCCCACCACTTTCACTTTTGAAGGGGCCCCCACCAGTTTCTGACAGTCAGGGACTCAGCTCAGCACATCGCACATAGGGGTCTAGGATGTCAGATGTGTCAGTGAGGCTGGTGGCTGTATACTACTAGGGACTGGCGGCTGTATACTACTGGGGTCTGTAAACTACTGGGGGCTGGCTGTATACTACTGGGGGCTGGTGGCTGTATACTACTGGTGGCTGTATTCTACAGGGGGCTGGTGGCTGTATACTACATGGGGCAGGCTGGATGTATACTACTGGTGGCTGTATACTACAGGGGGCTGGTGGCTGTATACTACAGGGGGCTGGCTGGCTGTATACTACAGAGGCTGGCAGGCTATATACAGAGGCTGGCAGGCTATATACAGAGGCTGGCAGGCTATATACTACAGGGGCTGACTGTCTATATACTTCCAAAAACATTGTTGGAAGGGCCCCCACCAGTTTGCGCCCAGGGGCCCCCACCACCCTTGATCCGGCCCTGCTTTGGTGCCTTGGCAGTCCACCCGATGGCAGATATTCTTCAACATAGCTCCACCAAGCTGCTCCCCTGTGCAGCTTGTGAGCGCTATAAATCGTATCTATGTAAATAAACAGCCCTGTAATTACCAAATGTCTAGGCTACTTTTTGCTTCTGGTCGCCTCCTTTTCCAAAGAACCTTTCATTATCCACCGTCGCATAGGGAGGTTGAAGACGCCCACCCAATGCACTACTACGGCGATGGCTTCGACTTCTTGCAGACCTGCGTCGTCTCCTGTGACGGCCATCGGACAACTAGGAGGACGAAGAAGTGGAATCCGAAGAATCGCTGGAGCGCTGCTAGCAGGTGGCAGGTCCTGGGCTGAAGCAAGAAAATGCTTTGTGCTCTGGAAGCTCTGGGTTAGCAGGAGACATAGGTGATAGGCGTGACAGTAGGCTGACTCAGGAGAGGCAAATCCTATAACAGGACAGAAGAAGCGTCCCAGGGAGAAGCAGAGAATAACAGATTGTGCCTGTACATAGTGCATCGTGCACATGTGCCTGCACCCGCGCCACAACCTCATTGGATAAGCCATCTATAACAAATATGGGTTTTGGAGATTTGGGAGGGGGTGACTCTATGACTAGCCCGGCCTCACCTGGGACAGATCAGATGTTGTGGAGGCAGGTACAGCGAGACACGGCAGGATGAAAGCCATGAAGTGCGTGACTCTCCTCCTGTGCTTTTCCCTCTGTGTGCAGGAGAGGACAACACAGACAACAGGTGAGTGTACGGGAAAACTTCACAAACCTTACTACTAGGTGTTATAGAATTTCATGGAGGCTACAGGGAATCATGGAAACAGTTAACGTGCTACACTAATTAAGAATTTGGATTTTTTTGTGGTGGATCCTGAAAAGTTCTCTTGGTGGGTTGTCCAGTCACACCTATATTCCACTCACTCCCCCAGGGATCTTCCTCCCTTGGAGAGTGGGTGGATTCTTATCTCCAGCCTCTGACCAAGGTACAGACTTTGGATACTATGGACTGGTGTGATAGGTAAACAAGGGCCACATGTGATGTGGTGGCCCTGTACCCATCAATCCCATATGATTTGGAGTTACCGTTTCTGATCAAACACCTCCACACCCACAGTGAGAGTTTTTAATTAAGGCAACGGATTTCTTGTAGAAGAATAATTTCTTTACTTTTGCTGGTAAGTATTATTTACAGGTGCAAATATCTTGATATATATGTATATATACACATAAATTATATAGTGGAAAGAACTTTGTTTATGCCCAGGACAATCTACTTGCTGATGGCATACAATGGTGGCTCAGTGGTTAGCAATACAGCCTTGCAGAGCTGGGGTCCTGGGTTTAAGTCCCATCCAGGTCAAGATCTGCAAAGAGTTTGTAAGTTTTCTCAGCGTTTGCTTGGATTTCCTCCGGGTCCTCCTATTTCCTCCCACACTACAAAAAAACATACTGGTAGGTTGATTAGATTGTGAGCCCCATGGGGACAGGGACTGTTTTGGCAAACACTGTGCAGCGCTGCGTAATCTGTGTGCGCTACATAAATAAAGAAACTAAATAAATGAATGGATGGGGAAGTACATAGAGGGTGTGGAGAAGCATTTCACCAAGAGGATGGAGCACTTAGAACGCTCAGAACTTGAAGTTCACTTATGTTTTTGGCAACAACGAGGTTCTTGGATTTGAGAATTTAAAGTGCAGAGCGGAGGATAGAGGTTCTCCCTTACCGTAAGGAGGTCTCAGGTAACACCATTCTCTTGGCTTCATCATGTCATCCCAGACACGTATTTAACAACGTACCCTATGGCGAATGTGTCCGCCCTAAGAGAAATTGTTCAAGTCTATCGTCAGTGGAACAGGAACTGTCTTTAGCTAGAGATATACTCGAGGCAATTACTTGAAGCAAGGTTAGAAACTTGTCCCGTAACTTGTTACTAAGGCAAAAACCACCTACTAGGTGAAAAGAGACCAGTGACTTCTGTCACACAGTATAGCAGAGAGTTCAATGGGGTAAAGAGAGTGATTAAGACATTTTTATCTATCTTGGCACAGGATCCTGAATTATTTGAGGTGGTGGCATCTGGCAGCATGGTGGCTCAGTGGTTAGCATTACAGCCTTGCAGTCCTGGGGACCTGGGTTCAAGTCTCAGGGTCAACATCTGCAAAGAGTATGTTCTCTCTGTGTTTGCATGGGTTTCCTCCCACACTCCAATACATACTGGTAGGATGATTAGATTGTGAGCCCCATTGGGGACAGGGACTGATTTGGCAAGTTCTGTGCAGCGCTGCGTAATCTGTGTGCGCTATATAAATAAAGGAGTATTATAATTATTATTTCTTTCTAGAAGGGCTGGTACAATCACTGGACATGTTTCCCCTTTAATAGCAAAAATTCCAATACAGTCCTACAAACATGGATTCAGGCCTCGGGATGTCAGAAGCATGGACATGCAAGGCCTGCAGTTATATCTTCAGGAGGAAATATTTTACCTCTTATGCCACTACAAATGCTATAAAATTCAGACATAATAATTGCAATTCCCACAATGTAGTATGTTTTGCAAGCTGTACACAATGCGAAAAATAGTATGTGGGGCATGCTACACCAGCTGTAAAGGATTATCAATAAAGCTTCATTACAGACACCTTACAGCTGATCATTGCAGTCTGGAACTATAGTAATAGCATCTAGAGAGCTTCACCAGACGTCACAGTGGTCAGAGAGGTCCGTCTGTAACTAGGGGTCGTCTGTAAATCGGGTGTCCTTAAGTAGGGAACCGCCAGTATTTTTCTTTTAAGGCCAAACAGGAAGCCATTTGCAACACCCTCGCCGATGCAAGGCAGAGGAGTGGTTGCGAATACGTCCCACCATGTAGCTTGCAGCCTGTGTAGGGTCTAGTCAGCCCCACAGCATGTCACTACATCACACTACATAGTCCTTATAGGACACAGGGGAACATTGCAGTGGGAGATCCTGCCTGGCAAGGCAGGAGTTAACTGTTTTATGTGATGTAAGATGTGTCATCCAATCACATGTGTTACACTCTATTCTCTGTAAGCTGAGATGTAATTGGAGGAGTAGCCACCACCTGACCAGGGGAGTTACAAGACCCTGTCAGGAAACTTCCAGAAGAAGTGAGTCTCTCTCAGGAGAGAGAAGAGACCAGTTCTAGCCAGACCTAGGAGTCTGCAGAAGCAGACTGGAGTAACTCCAGTCTAAACTCTATACAGCTAGCATACCAGACCAGAGCAGGAAGAGCCTAGCCCCTGCCTGAAGAGTGGAACTAATAGCTAAGAGTTAGTGAGGAAAGGGGTATCATCCTACCTTCAAGGGTGATACCTGAAGCAATCCAGGACAAGCTGAAGCATCCTATTAGGACACAGCTACCTCCCAGCCTGCCCTCTGCATCCAGGCTGGCGCTCTACATCCTGTGGCTCCCTCCAACTGCATCTCAGTACTCCACTACTTTGTTAAGGCACGTTCCTGTCGGTTCCAATAAAGACCTGTAAGTTGTTTTTGTTCAACCTCTGCCTCCGTCTGGTCTCTGCTACTACGGCTGTCACCATCACGGGCACCCTGTCCACTACACAGAGACTCATACTCTAGACACCAAAGGGTTGCCCCAGGGAGATCCGCTATAGCAGCCTCTCCCTCATCATTTCTTGCCAACACCACCCTACTGGAGACCTGCCAGGCTGTAGGACAGCCCTCCAGTCCCCATACCAAGCACCGTGACACTAGCGTGCCTAGGCCGCAACCGCCAGCCACTCAGGTACTGCGGGCCCCGGCTGACTCCAGGCCCCGAGAAAAGGCTAGGCCCCGGTGGGGGATGTTGCACATTGAAGCAGGTGCTGTATTCATTCAATATTGTACTTTATTGTTTTTAAAAGATAGTAACCCCTTCGTGACTATGTTGCAGCTATGTGTGTCCGCATGATTTTTAATCTAAATAAAGGAAGATTTGTTTGACATCGTTTGGATCCCAAATTCGTTTCTTCAATTTTTTATAGTTATACACTTCTTTATAAGATGATATCTTTGGAAAATCTTTATATATCATAACAATTTTTACTTTTTATTTTGTGAGATTTTAACTTGGTTGGATAGTTTTATTCATTACATATGTTATTGTTTATAAATTTAGCCAATGACTACAAATGTGAAAAAATAAGCTTCTTTTATCACTTTATTAACCACTTCGCGACCGCCTGCCGTGTATTCACGGCGGCGGTCGGGTCGCGCTGCATGGAGAGGGCTCACGCGCTGAGCCCTCTCCATAGCCGGTAAGTCTTTGCTGCATATTGCAGCAAAGGCTTACCGGTAACACCCGCGATCGGTGCTAGCACCGATCGCGGGTGTTTTCACAGCGATGGCTGCCGGCAAAGCTGCCGGTAGCCTCAAAAAGATAGCGGCGCATGGGCGCCGCCATCTTACCTGGGATCGCCGCTCCCCGTGACGTCATCGGGGGGCGGCGATCCGTCTCCATGGTAGCCTTGGGTCTTCCGAAGACCCGAGGCTATTTCGTTTTAACCCCTTCATTACAATGTGCTGATAGCACATTGTAATGAATGAGGAGGAAAATCCCCATATACTGCCATACTGTAGTATGGCAGTATATGGTAGGATCGATCAGACAACCTAGGGTTAAAGTACCCTAGGGAGTCTGAAAAAATAGTAAAAATAAAAATAAAAAAAAGTTAAAAAAAAAAAATTATAATAAAAAAACCTAAAATTTCAAATCACCCCCCTTTCCCTAGAACTGATATAAATATAAATAAACAGTAAAAATCATAAACACATTAGGTATCGACGCGTCCAAAAATGCCGATCTATCAAAATATGATAACGGTTTTTCAATGCGTTTAACACCGTAACGGAAAATAGCGCCCACAGTCGAAAATGGCACTTTTTTTCCATTTTGAAAAATATAATAAAAATCTATAAAAAGTGATCAAAAGGTCGTACAGTCCTAAAAATGATATAATTGAAAATATTATCAAATTTCTCAAAAAATGACACCACCCACAGCTCCGTACACCAAAGTATAAAAAAGTTATTAGCGCCAGATGTTGGCAAAATCAAAAAAATAATTTTTGTACAGGAGGTATTAATTTTTGTAAATGTATGAAAACATTATAAAACCTATACAAATTTGGTATCCCCTTAATCGTACCGACCCAAAGAATAAAGTAGACATGTCATTTGGGGCGCTCAGTGAAAGACGTAATATCCAAGCCCACAAGAAAATGGCGCAAATGCGTTTTTTCACCATTTTCACTGCATTTGGAATTTTTTTCCTGCTTCCGAGTACATGGCATGGAATATTTAATACCATCACTATGAAGTGCAATTTGTTGCGCAGAAAACAAGCCGTCACACAGCTCTTTACATGTAAAAATAAAAAAGTTATAGATTTTTGAAGGTGGGGAGTGAAAAATGGACATGAAAAAACAGGAAAGGGTCCGGTCCTGAACCGGTTAAAGTTTTTTTTAATGAGTTTTAAACTGAATAAACTTTTATCAAAATCTGTTATAAATATGTACACCGTCATCTCATTGTTCAGCTACAATGCAGAGGATGGATGTACTTCTGCAATTCTGCAAACTATCAGCATAGTCTTTCTGCCTTGTCTTCTATATTCTCCCCTTTAACATGATATACCATATATACTCGAGTATAAGCCTAGTTTTTCAGCACAAAAAAATGTGCTGAAAACCCAAACTCGGCTTATACTCGAGTAAAAAAAAAAAATCAAAACTCACCTTACTGGCTTCCCCTGCTACTGGCTATATACTGGGGCAGGGGGCTGGCTATATACTGGGGGATATGGACTGGCAGGCTATATACTGGGGGGCAGGTGCTGGCTATATACTGTGGAGCAGGGTCCGGCAGGCTATATAGTGGGGAGGCTGTGACCAATGCATATCCCACCCTCGGCTTATACTCGAGTCGATAGATTTTCCCCAGGTTTTTGTGGTAAATTAGGAGCCTCGGCTTATACTTGGGTCGGCTTATACTCGAGTATATACGGTAAGTATTGTGTATGATGCGTCACAGAACCGGAAATACCTACTATTCAATTTACAGTTGGAAATCTCAGAAAAAGAAAGAGTTGATATCTCTGGTTCTATGAAGCATCCATGCACAATCCTTATGCACAATAATATATAGATATATAAATATGACTTCTAGTTAGTGTTTCTAGGTGCCGGGGTTCAGGAGATATAGCTACTTGAATATGGCCACTGTCATGAGGTTTATAAACGTGCTTTTTGTACGGGGCATGTGGAGATAGGAGGTATATAGATATATAGTTATGAAGGGGTTTATGTTTATGATCTGCTTATAATAATATGGGTTATCTATGTTCTTTAATGGTTTATAATGTAGCTCTAGGAAGGGTTTATCCCCTCACATTATTTTAACTTATATGGTTATGTCCTCCTGGTGGATCACGTGGTCTGGTGACTGAGGAGAGGGCTGTGAGATCATGAGTGAGGCTAAGCTGAAACGCGTGGATGGCTGAGGTTTACCCAAAGTGTATAATGCTGTATCATCATTTTCAGAATCAAAGTTGCGACCAAATGGAGTGCTGCATACGTTATTCTGCATTTTTCATATTACTTGGTATCCGGGCTATCCAGACAGCAAAACAGGTTGCAAAACTAAGAACGGTGAGCGTGTGTTACCTTATCTTGGATTTACTGTTCCAGTGACGTTACATGACCCTTTATGTTAATTTCTGCAACATTTCCTACACAAATCCCTTTAATTCTTTCTCTTATTTCCCCCTCCTTGTAAGATTCCCTACACACAGAAGTATATATAAGAGGTTTCACCCTGTAGGTATCCAAATCACTGCAGATACATGCAGGACCCCCTCTGATCTGTCAATTCACTGCTATTTACATGTAGAGGACGAAAAAAAAATGTTTTTCCGAAAACACTACCTAATCTGCTTATTATATCCCTAGAAATATATAGAAATATAGAAAATTAATAATTAGCCAACGGCGGCTAAGGTTCCTTTGTTTTGCAATCCACCATACTATAAATTTTAGGAACTTGGATTATATATTTGTCAGAAAATTACTAAAGACAAAAGTAGTCACACAAACAAAGTACAGGCGGTCCCCTACTTAAGGACACTCGACTTAAAGACGACTCATAGTTACAGACAGACCTCTCTGCCCACTGTGACCTTTGGAGAAGCTCTCTGGATGCTTTACTGTAGTCCCAGGCTGCAATAATCAGATGTAAGGTGTCTGTAATGAAGCTTTATTAATAATCCTTGGTCCCATTACATCAAAAAATTTTGAAGAGCCACAATTATAAAATATACAGTTTCGACTTACATGCAAATTCAACTTAAGAACAAACCTACCTATCTTGTAGGTAACCCGGGGACTGCCTGTATACTTTAAATACCAGTGTAACCTTAAAGTGAACCCGTCACTTTAAGGAGTGCCATTTCCATCTGGTGACAGGTTCTAAATACTACCAGTACTTTATAAAACTTTATTTCACATTACCTAGCAACTGCCTGCAGTGTTTGGTGAGACTCTTAGGGGGGGGGGCAGTTACAGCAGAATGGGGGTCATTTACTAAGGGCCCGATTCGCGCTTTTGCGACGTGTTACCCGAATGTTTCCATTTTGCGACGATTTTCCCTGTATTGCCCCGGGATTTCAGCGCACGCGATCGGATTGTGGCGCATCGGCGCCGGCATGCACGCGACGGAAATCGGGGGGTGTGGCCGAACGAAAACCCAACGGATTCGGAAAAACCGCCGCATTTTTTTAAAAAGAAGTGTCGCTGGACTCGCGCTTACCTTCACCCACGATGGCTCGGTGAACTTCAGTGCGTTCCGAAGGTCTTCTGCGCAGCGACACCTGGTGGACGTCGGAGGAACTACCTTAGTGAATCCCGACTGGACCCAAATCCTCTGCAGAGAACGCGCCGCTGGATCGCGAATGGACCGGGTAAGTAAATCTGCCCCAATGTGTTAGTCTACTCATGCATTCTTCCTGCCCTCCCAGGTTCCTATTAAATGCATTGAGCAGGCAGGGAAGGGGTGTTGTGTAGAGGAGAGGAGAGGAAGAATGCATGAGGAGACTGAGACACAGGCTGCTGCAGCAGCATCCCCACCAGGGACTCACCACACATTGCTGAGAGTCAGGTAATGTGAAATAAAGTTTTATAAAGCAGTGTCAGTATTCGAAATGCTGACAAAGAAATGTTTAAAATCACCAAAGACTATTAGAACCTGACACCAGCTAAAAATGACATTTCAGGGTTCATTTAAAAAATTGTGAATGACAGAATGAGAGGAGAGAATAATAGAACGTGTTCTCAAGGGGTCAGTGGGAGGCTGTAGGGTCATCAATACCACTTGAGAAATTGTCCTATATTCCTGTTAGCAGATTTTCGGCTGCTTTATATACATTTAAAAAAACAATAAAAACCCTTAATATCCATTATTTGTTCTAGGTTTGGCAGTGCGATCATACACAGATACTGCTGCCTGTCCTCCTATAGATAAAGTATTGTCGCCAAACTGTGTCACTGAATGCGATGAAGACCATCATTGTGAAAATGGCGGGAAGTGCTGTCCCAACGCGTGTGGGGGCAAATGTCTGCATAAATATAGGTAATACCACGGTGACTGTATGTGGCTTCATGTGTATAGCTTGAAACTCAACTTATTGTCACATTTTCTATCCACAGATGAATGAGACTACAGATATAGCGGTGTCCAACAACTACACTCACTCCTTCAATCAATAATCACTAAAGATATAGGGGGAGAATTAGAAGTTTCTGAGGTAAAACTGTTCTAGTTGACCATGGAAACCAGTCAGAGCTCAGCTTTCATTTTATAAACTAAATTGAAGTTATGGTGGCACTTATCGATCTCTGTTAGGCCGAGTTTGAGTGCATCCACAATAGGTCCCAACACCAGAAAAAGACCAAAGTAGAGAAATGGCTATTGCATAAACAAGTGTGGGCACGATCAAAACACGGTCTCAGAAATGAAATAAAATTTTTAATTTCAAACAAAGTGTTGGTTTTCTTCTAAAATATAACAAACATTAAATACAATAGAAATGGACAATATAAACACATCTACATACGAATGATGTACAGACCCTAGTGTGGACTTAATTCATCTTTTTTATATATGCAATGTCTTACTGACAGAAAGGTTAGTTTTTAACAATTAATAATAATATATAATCCTTATGAACAATATAGCAGTATATATCGTAATTCCAAATGTGTAGATTCCCAATTTTTCAACAGAAGGATAAGTCCTTAATTGATTCCTCTAGTGTAAACATCAATATATAGAATGGAAGGTAAAGATGAAAATTACATAAAAAGATCGTGAAAAAATTTCGTAAAAAGTTGCATGCATTAAAATGAAAAAGTTAAAAGGTAAAAATTTTTCTGAGGATACCACCGCCTCCCCCCACCGCGTGCCACGGAGCCCGCACTGTGAAGGGAGAGGACCGAGGAGTGGGGAACGTGCAGACTCGTCTTTCTTGGTGGCGTTCCCGGAGGATACACACGGACGCCGTTGCACGTGGAGGACGCCATCGCGTATCGAAAGCAGCCAACAAAGAAATCCCTACAATATAGAACTTCTCCAGACATCTCCGTTAACTAGAAACAGAAATACGGACACAAAGACAGCCACATAAGACCAACCAATCGTGAGTGCTCAAACTTCAAGTATTATTATAAAAGATCTGTAAGAGTCTGAACAGGTGTAGGGCCCTACACTCTGTGCAATTTTAAAACCTCCTGGATACCAATTTATCCTCAGAAAAATTTTTACCTTTTAACTTTTTCATTTTAATGCATGCAACTTTTTACGAAATTTTTTCACGATCTTTTTATGTAATTTTCATCTTTACCTTCCATTCTATATATTGATGTTTACACTAGAGGAATCAATTAAGGACTTATCCTTCTGTTGAAAAATTGGGAATCTACACATTTGGAATTACGATATATACTGCCATATTGTTCATAAGGATTATATATTATTATTAATTGTTAAAAACTAACCTTTCTGTCAGTAAGACATTGCATATATAAAAAAGATGAATTAAGTCCACACTAGGGTCTGTACATCATTCGTATGTAGATGTGTTTATATTGTCCATTTCTATTGTATTTAATGTTTGTTATATTTTAGAAGAAAACCAACACTTTGTTTGAAATTAAAAATTTTATTTCATTTCTGAGACCGTGTTTTGATCGTGCCCACACTTGTTTATGCAATATTCATTTTATAAACAGCTGTGGGAAAATGGAAGCTGAGCTCTGATTGATTTCCATGGGAAACTAAAAGAGTTTTACCTCAGAAACTTCTAATTCTCCTCCCAATAATCTAAATAAGTCAAAGAGGGGGGTGTAGTAATTGAGAATAAAGTCAGTACTGGTAATGATTATTAAAGGCATTTTCAAGGGGAAAACCTCTTCTGTCTGGAGGCTCTAGCATCGCTCTTGTCACCTCTTCACCAACATTCCCAGCCAGGCCACAAGCATCAGCACTTGCCAGCCATTCATTAGGACTCGCCAGTCTTAAAATTCTGGCGCCCATATCTACAAAGAGGCTCTGGGTTCTCAGTAAAATACGGGCGCAATCTACACCAGGCTGGACTTGTTTAGACCAGGTCTGATCTGGTGGAGTTTTCTGCTATAATCTCTGCCAGTTTTCCAGTGGAGACTGTAGTGAATCTGGTGGATTGGGCACTCACGTCCCTGCCCACGCACTAAACGCCCCCATTCCTAGCCACAACACGAGACCCTCTATGTCACAAAACTGGCAGAGAAGCCATGTTCTGTGACACTAGCCGGCCCATGTCTGTTCCCAGCAGGACACTCACAGGAATGTCAGATGGGTCACTGGGTTAGTTACTTTTTGCTGGAATAACAGGGAAAGAGGTTAGTCCAAACTTGAAGATCGTTCCTGCTTTTGATATGATGGTAAATAACTCCTACGGATAAATACCATGAGAAGAAGGGGTGATGTGCTTATATTAGCTGTAGAAACACCCAATTACACCCCCTAGGTGGCTCTAGAGCACAACGCACCTGGGATCAGATCCAGGATTATGGATGAGTTCTAGCATCTCAATGGGAAGTTATAAAATCACAGTTCTGGTTTCATCGGATATGTCTGGATCTATGGATTCTGTTAAGACCAGACATGACCTACTTCCTATGCTCCCATTGAGAGTTCAGTATACCTCCTTTTCCAAAACCACCAGAACAAAGTGAGATGCATTCGCCCCTGCTGCCCTGATCCCAGATGTGTATTTGGTCTCTGGCTGGAATTACTCCATTATGGGATTGGATTTATGACTCTTTTTTCTCATGGTAAAAAGTGGAAGGAACTCTGGTGACGTCAGGTCTGCGGAAGTGTTAGTTGCTAGTACCCCTCCCCCCCCCCCAATCTCCACATGGAGTAAATGACGCTCTCCAGCTTGTCTCCTGACTTAATTAAGCTATTTAAGATAAGGCTGGGTGAAGTGTGTAACATGTGTGAGGCATTGATGTACAAAGTGCCCTCTTCCTCATAAAAAACTGCGCAAAAATAAACAAGCACTACGGTGTCAGTCAATGATTTATTAGTAACATTACATATTATTTTGGATGTCGGCCTCCTGTACCTTGACACATCCCTAACATTCAGTGCCCCCTACAAGAGGTCATTTACAGTTATATGGGATGAGATTCGTACCACGTCAGGGAGGCTTCTGTAAGTACATGATCAGGTCCTCTCCATAAGTACCAACCTCTTTACAAAGAGGAAGGGGTTAAAAAAAAAAAAAAAAAAGACTCACTGAGTAGAGGCAAAGCCTGTAATAAGACAGAAGATGCCTCCCGGGCGGAAGGAGAGAAGAACCGATTGTGCTTTTTACGTAGTGCATTGTGCACATATGCCTGCGACCGCGCCGCACTCCGCTCCGGAGGTGATGGTAGTAAGCAGCAATCTGATTGGATAAGCAATCTCTAACATTAAGGCAAATATGGAATTGAACCGATTTGGACCCTACTGAGCTACGGACCATTGTTATAAGCAGCCTCCATCAGTACCTAGTAAAAAAAAAGAAGCTGGAGAGGGAGAGCAGCTGGCAGGTGAGAACTCTACCCATGGGACGACTGCTCTTCTCTAGAGCCGCAGACATCATGGAGCTCTGAGGACTGGGCCTGTGGCGGGGTGGTGGGCATGACTGTGTAATACATAAGCCCCCCCCCTCCCCCAGGGCAGACCTGGTTTGTTATACAACTTGTTAAAGAGGTGGGTGTGCACGTCCTCAATGATGGTCTCCAAATCAGCCATAGTGGTAGACAAAGTCATAACTGCTGGGCTCTTTGGGGATTGGAGGAGGCACCTCAGGGATCTGTATGTTCTCCAGATCCAGGAGACGCAGCTTCATCTCCATACTGAGCAAAGTGTCCATGTCACTGCGGGTCAGCTCACTGCTCATCTCTCTGCCCAGGAGAGCGTTCACTCCATCGATCCAGATGCAGTACTGATCAAGAGAGGGGAAGAGAGACAATCTAAAACTACTGGTCATTATGTGAGTTTATTCATAAAGCTTCTCTCTAGACAGAGATATCTTATCCATGGCCAGATTACAGTAAGAGCACTTGGGGCACAATTGTATATTATGAGGTTATGCAGCAGCTCAGGTGTGCACCCCCCCAACCGCCCCCCACCCTTAACCCAGTCCTCTACAAGGTACTAAAACAGCACATCACACTTAAGCAAAACAGGGATACTCTAAGGCCTCATGGTTGGCCTGATGGCTAGCATGTGGTCCCATGCATTTCTATTACCTCATACACACAGCTGTGGATACTATAACCCCATGTATGAGCCACCTGATATCCTTTAAGAGACAAGAGACACTTACTGGTAGATCCAGGCACTGTGACTATGGAAATCTTCTTATATTTGTTATTTATGGCCTCCTTTTTTGTAAAAAAAAATACTTTTTAAGTTATGCTAACGAGCAGTAAGGCTCCTGTGGTGCATTACCAGAGCCCCTCCACGCTGTAGCTTCACAGGCTGTTACACTGCTTCCCTCTCTGCTCCCTCAGCACTCCCCCTCCCTCTGTCTGGAGGAAAGAAGTGCTCCTGCACAGTGTAGCAGCCTGTGAGGGTCTATTGGAACTGCCCTAGAGCCCTTCTGGCTCATTAGCATTATTCTAAAAGTAGATTTTTGAATGAAGGAGACCATGGATAACAAATATAGGAAGATTACCACAGTCATGGTGCCTGGATCTATGCCTTACTAAAATGTATATCTCTGCTTCAGGGACAATCTTAGATGGAATCTCCAAGATGAGATTTTGTTAACTAAACTGTCAGGTGACAACCACTTACCTCGTATTTATTTGGTGCAATAAAGTTCAAGGTCTCGTCTGGATCGTACAATATGGAGAAGGCCAGTTCCAAGACCTCCTACATAGAAAAAATAATAATCCACATTGAAGAGGACATAGTGTGCGGACATAGTCATGGGCCATAAAATTCTAGTGACCCCACCTTGTTCTGCTTCAGGGCGCTCTTCTCCTTCATGTGCGGGCAGTCCTTCCCTGTCAGTACAGCCTTGATATCAGCCACCGGGACTGTAAGGAAAGTCATATGATGAGTATATGATGAAGATGTGTCCTTCCTCATTTTGGCTACATAAAAGACTTTTGGTGCAGCCTTCAACTAGAGATATCTAAAGCCAAGAGGAAGGACAGTAGAGGAGACGTTGAGGTGTTCTAGGTTCTTACTCTTCTCCTGCAGGGACTCATACGGCACCTCTCCTTGTGCGTTCTCCTCCAAGTCTCCATAGTGCAGAACCTTATGATTTAAGGCTAAACGGCAGAACCAGAACCTCTCTGTAAGAAAAAAAGCGATGGCCTCAGACAAGCCTCCAGGTACAGACTCAATGAAATTATACGAGACATCTCCAGTCACCTTGCCTCCGGCGGTTTCCGATCTTGCGGAAGCTGCTTCCTTCACATAAGCGGTTCAGCCGCTGCTGTTTGATTAATTCCAGGATTTCGGGTTGGATTTTCTCCCGCAATTCACTGAGTGAGGAAAGAGAAGACACTCAAAAACTTTCAGGAAAGGAAATACAGAGAATTTAGTGATACTGTATATTGCATTGTATTCATTACATTGCCTTACAGCGTGTGTTATTGCCAAGAGCTGAATTTATAATTCTACCCACTTCAGAGCTGACATCTCCCAGCATTCCTTGTTGGCTTGAAGTCTTGCTTATAACTTTTCTAATGCTGCTCATAGGCATAATACAATTCAGTCAAAATGGCCAATTACTAAGGCTGCCTAATGTCTGCAAAAAATATATTCTTCATACAGATGTTACAAGAAGATCCCAAGTGATCTGTTACTCACACAATGGGTGGAGACTGGAAGTCGTCCTGGCTGAGTCTCTCGGACTGGCGCAGGCGGAGGATTTCTGTGTAACTCAAACTCCGAAGCTTGTTCTTCAGCTGCTCCAATGAGTTGGGTTTGGAGGGCAGAGCGCGGGTGATCTGCTCCCTCACCACCTGCATCACCTAAGCAAAGTAGACAATTACTTAAAGGGGTTGTCCCAAGTTTGATTGTTATTAGCTATAGTCCCAGCAGTCTGATCCCAAGCGATCATGAGAACAGGGGTCTCTTCTGACTATTTGCAGTGATTACTTACATGTGTCTTGCAGCTCCATTCAATACTACAGCAAAGCTCTAGTATATCTCCAATATTCCTAATCTCTGTCTATGGGTCCCAGAGATAACTGAGCACTGTGCTTGGCAATTTCCAGAGTCCCCATGATATTGCATGGAGTGGTAAGAAATTGATGAGCAAAGTGCTTTTGTATGTCCAATATCTGAGAGCTTTGCTTCTAGAATTCCCATGGTATTGAATGGAGCTGCAAGACACATGCTCAACCTGCTGCTCCATAAATTAGTGATATCAGGACCTCTGTTCTTCCCAAACATTCCTGAGTTCAGTGGGAGTCCCAGTAGTCAGACCCTGTACTGATGTCATCAATAGGAGTCCCATAAATCCTCTTACATTAGCAAAAACTTTACTAGGGGGCTGGGGGTGGCTGTGAAAAAAAAAAAAAACCTACACTTACCTCCCTCGGCGCTCGCGCTGTTCTGCTCCACCGTTTGTTTACAGGTGCACGGCACCACCGCTCCGACATTGCAGCCCGTCTGGCACGGTCATCGGAGACCGGTGGGTGTGCCAGGTCACCGGAAGTTGTTGGAGCGGAGGTGCTGTCAGGGCAGCAGTGAGGACACTGGAAGCGTCGAGGGAGGCAAGTATAGGGGGTTTTTTTTCACGACCTCAAACTCCCCCCCCCCACCACCATTAACTTTTCTTTCAAGGGTCAGACAACCCTTTAAAAGTTTGATGTTATAGGCTCCGCCATCAGGATTGACCAGTATAATTACAGCTGTCTCCTTACTTACCTTTCCACTTGATATCCTCTAAAATCCTTCATCTCTCACCATGGAAAAAAGTTAAGGAAGATCTCATGCGTATACGATTATTCAGCTTTTCCCTGAGGGCATCCTACCTTATTAAAGTCCTCAGCGGTGGCTCTCATTTCCTTCCATGTCTTGTTAAGCAGCTGGATGCAGATGCAGAAAAACTCCTCAAACGCCTTCTCATGTGTGAAGAACATGGGGTGATAATCGTTCCGACCTTCATTAGCTGAAGGAAAGTATAAAGTATGAGATGAAAGGGATTCATTTTTATATCCATATTCAGTCACAATTCTGGGCTGTGCGCTCAATACTGTACAAGGATTTTCTTAAAACCAGATATACTTTGCCTAATGGGGCTAGATGGAGGGCCAGGGGGGTGTCCTGCCCCGGGGTTAGAGGGTTCTGGGAGCAGGTTCGCACATTTTTCTTTGATAAAATGGGAGTTGTTGTCCCTGATGACCCCCAAGCTTTGTCTCCTTTTGGTGGATCCTGAACTGTTCTAATCCACTGCAGAACGAGGTTTCCTTATTATGCTAGGAAGACAGAAACCTGATTTTGGATGGCTGCACATTCCCCCTCTCTCTCCTTGACTGGATCAAGGCTGTGAATAAAACTCTTCCACTTAAAAGGTGGCTATTTATTCACAGGAAGAAGGACTAGAGGTTCCATATCATCTGGGACAAATGGCTCGACTTTCCCTTTACCGCGGTTCCCCAAATTCCATTCTCTTTGCCGTGGAGACGATCCAGCCATGGTTGGGGACGGAGTCGCATACTGTATAACTGTACGCTGTTCTCTGTATCTCTCCCTTTTATACAGGGTCCTCCGAGGCCACCGTTTATGTGCTGTATCTTCTATGTAAATTTTATCTCCAAATGCCCTTTAATGAAGTTTATTTTTGATTTAAAAACCAGATATACAGTACTGACATTTGATTCTCCTGTAACCTGTTCTAACATAACAAGGACTGGCCATTTAAACCAGTACATTCAATGTTACTTACGCAGTTCTCCAACCTGCAGGATTTCACATAACATTTTGGTCAATTCGATAGCGCTGCGACCAAATGGACATTCGTGTTTGTCTTCTCTACTGCTATTCTCCAGGACAATCTACAGAGCACAGAAGTTCAATGAAAGGGAGATAATACTGACCGGCTACAAAAAGTGCAAAATTAAATGGAACCTGTCAGGGGTATGTTTGACAAAGTGGCAGCCATATTTCCTTATTGATCACATTGTTTCAAATTGTTCTATGCGGTTTAGGGCCACTTTAAAGAAAACCTCCACACTCCCCTAGTGCCGCACAGATCCTGAATAGTATATCCCTATTTCATGCACATGTGCAGTGATGCTAGGATGTATTTCCCTGACATCAGTGAACAATTACACAGAAGAACTGGAAGTGGGTCTGGTGAGATGCATCGCCTTATCGCCTGCACACCATTAGGTAACTGTGTGTTGTGGTGTGATAAGCTTGTGAGCTCTCTTCATACACAGTAGGTGTCTGCTGTATTATGTAGTACATCCACTGTAAACTGTTACGAATGGTGTTGTCGCCAATCACAATAGTCAACCTGTTAGCAGGAGCAGTGGTGCCACCTATCTCGTCATGGGGGGACTGATTGGTTGCAATGGCTACAAGGAGCCCAGGTCTATTACTCAAAAGTATCTGTAATATAGTCCCATAGGCAGGGATCAAGAGCAGTGAGTTACTCCATTTTAGACAGCCCCTCTAAACTGTCATAGACAAGTACTCATTAAAAAAAGACTCCACTGTCAGGAGACAAAGGGTTACTAAGTGATGGACTCACCCTAACGTAGGTGTCCTGATGAAACTTGGCCAGATACAGCATGTTGTCCAGCGCCAGCATGCCAGGGGGCGTCTGAATGAAATCCAACGCCGGGTTGACGTGATTCTGAAATGAAAGTATATGGATGTGTCAGCGCTTCTCTCCATCCCGAAAGGTGAATTCAGGTCTTCATTTGGCAGCACAAAATCTACAATTTCTATCAAACCCCGAGCTCATTATTATGGGGATCAACGCAGAGAGAAAAACTAAATTATACTTTCAAATCATCCGATGAGGAGACGTCAAGGGCACAGAACGAGTAAAGGATCACATTCACGTTGCACAGACTGTTTTCTTTTTGACTTCATTAAACCACAAAATGAAACATATCAATTATTTCTGATTTTATTTTCTGATTGTATATTTTATTCTTCTATTTTATATCTGCCTGATACATAGTGAGAACATTAAATCCTTTAAATCAATCTATATAGAGGTCATTGTACAGGGAGGGGGAGGAGATAAGCTGTGACATCATCTATTGTCAGTAGTGATGTAATGATTGGTCAGTGTTATCTATATAGAGGTCATTGTACAGGGAGGGGAGGAGATAAGCTGTGACATCATCTATTGTCAGTAGTGATGTAATGATGGGTCAGTGATATCTATATAGAGGTCATTGTACAGGGAGGGGGAGGAGATAAGCTGTGACATCATCTATTGTCAGTAGTGATGTAATGATGGGTCAGTGTTATCTATATAGAGGTCATTGTACAGGGAGGAGGAGGAGATAAGCTGTGACATCATCTATTATCAGTAGTGATGTAACGATGGGTCAGTGTTATCTATATAGAGGTCATTGTACCGGGCGGGGGAGATAAGCTGTGACATCATCTATTGTCAGTAGTGATGTAATGATGGGTCAGTGTTATCTATATAGAGGTCATTGTACAGGGAGGGGGAGGAGATAAGCTGTGACATCATCTATTGTCAGTAGTGATGTAATGATGGGTCAGTGTTATCTATATAGAGGTCATTGTACAGGGAGGAGGGGGGAGATAAGCTGTGACATCATCTATTGTCAGTAGTGATGTAATGATGGGTCAGTGTTATCTATATAGAGGTCATTGTACCGGGCGGGGGAGGAGATAAGCTGTGACATCATCTATTGTCAGTAGTGATGTAATGATGGGTCAGTGTTATCTATATAGAGGACATTGTACAGGGAGGAGGAGATAAGCTGTGACATCATTTATTGTCAGTAGTGATGTAATGATGGGTCAGTGTTATCTATATAGAGGTCATTGTACAGGGAGGGGAGGAGATAAGCTGTGACATCATCTATTGTCAGTAGTGATGTAATGATGGGTCAGTGTTATCTATATAGAGGTCATTGTACAGGGAGGGGGAGGAGATAAGCTGTGACATCATCAAGTTAGTAGTGATGTAATGATGGGTCAGCGTTATCTATATAGAAGTTATTGTGTAGAGTGGAGGAGGAGATAAGCTCCAACATCATGTTTTCTTTTGAGACAGTTTTCTTTAAGGGAACCTACCACCATGATTCTACCTATAAAGGTAGAACGGGTGGAAGGTAGATGTATGGGATGTGAGGATAGCCCCTTTGAGAGCCAATCTTCACGTCCTCGCTATCTTTTTAAAATCTTTAATACCCTAATATGTAAATTTTGTAAAGCGGCTACTGGGGCGTAGAGTAGCCGGGCATGAGGCTACACGTCGCGACTACTTCACGCCCCAGTAGCCTCTTTTCTCCTCCTACCCCAACATCTTCGGCGCGCAGCTCCTCGTAGCTGCGTGTCATCGTCCGAGAAGCCGGAGTTCTGCTTCAGGGTAGGAGGAGAAAAGAGATTACTGGGGTGTGGAGTAGTTGCGACATGTAGCCTCATGTCCGGGTACTCCACGCCCCCTTAGCCTCTTTACAAAATTTACATATTAGGGTGTTAAAAGATTTTAAAAAGATAGCGGGGACGTGAGGATTAGCTCTAAGAAGGGCTATCCTCACATCCCATACATCTACCTACCACCTGATCTACCTTTATAGTTAGAATCGTGATGCTAGGTTCCCTTTAAATGTTCTCTGTCCCCTACTGATTTATTACATCCCATATTTCTATACTTTGTGTTATTCATGAGTTTGTAGTGTAAACTCATCTTATATGTAAGTGGTGAAACCTTCCACCTAGACCTACAATCTCCTTTATTGGCTTATTTCCTAGCAGTTCTCAGGCCGTTGGTTACATGGAAGTGATACTCACAGTGAAGCCCAGCATCTTGTAGTCCTTGCTGTACATGGCTTTGCGTTTTTCAGTACCAGTGCCAGACACACCGCTACCATCAGACTCAGCATCAAATGCAATTCTTCTCAGCTCAAATATTATGTCTCTTTGCGCCTAATAAAAAGCACAGAAAACAATACATATGTATAAAGCCGGATATACGATCATGTGAGATATGTCACCCGGGGCCTTCTCCCCCCCCCTGTTAGTGGTGGAAGAGTGAATATCGTCAGGAACCAGTACTCCCAATGTTTGGGGTCTTTCCCCAGTGATGGCACTGTCCTTATACAAACAGTGACATCACTTGGGTCCTCCCTACTGTATAGGTACACGCTCAGAAAAGGCGGGGTGGGGATGCAGTACTGCAACATCCGCCCCCATAGAATTGAGTGGCTTACTACGTCTTTCAAACCTGCTTTTTGCACAGTATGCAGCATATACTGGGCAGACGAAGGCAAAAACTATGTGTCCATCTGCCAGTATATGTCTATGTATGCACTGAGCAAATATGTCAGAAGCCTTCCTGGCTTTTACATAAAATGTGGTATGAACCTAGCCTAATACGTAGTGTCCTGTCAGCAGGCAGCATGTCATAGAGCAACAGGAACTGAGCAGATGGTACATAGTGTCCTCTCTGCAAGCAGCATGTTATAGAGCAACGGGAGCTGAGCAGATGGTACATAGTGTCCTATCTGCAAGCTGGATGAGCTGAGCAGATGGTACATAGTGTCCTATCTGCAAGCAGCATGTTATAGAGCTGGAGGAGCTGAGCAGATGGTACATAGTGTCCTATCTGCAAGCAGCATGTTATAGAGCTGGAGGAGCTGAGCAGATTGTACATAGTGTCCTATCTGCAAGCAGCATGTTATAGAGCTGGAGGAGCTGAGCAGATTGTACATAGTGTCCTATCTCAAAGGGGCAACTTATAGAGCAGGGGGAGCTCAGCAGACTGATCTATAGTTTTGTGGGAAATGCAGCATGAATTATAGGCAGGGGGTTCTACTCAGTGACTGACAAAGTGATCTCTAAAATATATAGAGATAGTCATCAGTGAGTTGCTCCACCTACTGAGCACATGGGCAAAGAATGACAAATAAATTATGTTATCTAAACTCTGCTCTATAACATGGTATCCCCAAATCAAACACCATGCTCCACAGTAGCTGGTTCCCTTCCTAAGTTTGCTTCTTTGATAATTCTTATTTCTGGTGCAGATGATGTCACCTGATCATTGGGGTCCATTTTCGTCATCATCCGCTCCTCCAGGAGATTGAAGGTCAACACCTGCAGCACATAGAGTTGATGCGCCATCTCTGTCTTGATTGGTCGATTTCCTCGAATAATGTGCTAAAAAACATAGAGAATTGGGCATTATCTGCAAGTAAAACATCCGATTCATAAACATCTGAGTGGTGAACAGATTCACTATGCCAGACTATATAATGTCAAGGGCCATGACCAGAGCCGAGGGGGAGAGGAGGTAATCAGATGTGCCTGGCACTTGTGGGGAGATGTGCGCGTATCATACAGATCTTCACTTCTGCTGCTCAGCTATTAGTGCAATGTCCAGAACAATCCATCACCCGCCGCTGCACAACAATGCATCCAGATGGTGAGTAATAGCACTGGCCGGGGGTGAGCATCTGCCACCTACACGGACTGGCACCCGCACTCATAGCTAAGGCTCTGTTCACACTACACATTAGGTAGGGAGATATTATTAACATTATTACACTCCAGCTTTTTTGCATTTCAATAATTCACTCCCCTACTTTATAGGTTACAGGACTATATGAGGGCTTGTCTGCAGAACAAACACTGCTTCCAAGTGGCAGAATACATTTTTTTTGTTTCATTAAGTATAAGTAGATAACAGGATACTGTTATACAAAAGGTAGAACAAACCAGCACAAGAGTATAAGAAATACAAAGCACATGTCAATCCTGAATAGGGCAGTATATAAGTCGTGACCCATTACACAAGTTGTGCTGTAATTACTAATGGCGTATGTACAACCCAGATCTCACAATCATTCTATCAGGACCTGACAGATTGGACCTGTTCAGCATAGGAGACCATGTACAGAGTGACAGGAAAGTCGCACTATAGGCCCCACACTTTGTCAGGATACCTACTATTTTTATATACTAAGTGACTAAGAGTTTAATTGTCACCACATGGAGAGAGTGATAGTACTAAGTGCCATCCATTACACAACTATGGATTTTTGAGCTAAAACCAATGATTCCCTAAATATATTTTCATTTGATGATGCCAGGATTCCTCATCTATTACACCTAACAGGAGTTAATGGTACAGCCGAACTCAGGATGGATGATACTAGGTCCATTACTTCCTGCCCATAAGATTGGATCATTGGATAGTCCTAGACGAGTGATGGCTAACCTATGGCACTGGTGCCAGAGGTGGCACTCAGAGCCCTTTCTGTGGGCACCCAGGCCATCACCAGAGATGACTCCAGGCATCTTCCTGCAGTCCCAGACAGCCCAGGACTTGCTGTGCACAGAGCTATTTTAAAGTGACAGCTCTACCTGGGACTATTTTCTGCTATATTGGTGTCCTCAGGTGCTGGTATCAATGAAAACTGTGACAGAGCAGGGAGTATAAATCACAAATTAAATTTCTGTGTTGGCACTTTGCGATAAATAAGCGGGCCTTTGTTGTAGTTTGGGCACTCGGTCTCTAAAAGGTTTGCCATCACTGTCCTAGACCATATGCCAGTAATTGGCGTATAGCGAGCTACATCTAATTCACTCACCAAGGGGTACCCTCCCCATTCTTTAAAGTATCTTTGAGGAAGAAAAGTTGGATTATCTTATCATTGGCCGATGGGAAGATTCTAACTTCATTATTTAGATCAGTCGGGGGGTGGTTAATTATCATACACTGGCGCTTGTGCGCTGGCTAATGATAGCCCTGGCGCTCCTCCGGTCTAGTCGGATACATCAAGCGGCATCAAAAGATACATCTTGATGCATTCGGCGGGTGACTGCGCATATTTCTTTCCTACGTCAAGTCCTACCTGTTGTAGAAATAAGTGCAGCCAGCGACTTCTCATATTTAAGAAGTTGCTGGCAGCAGCAAGTGCACCGGCGTGGGGACAGAAATACTCAGCGCCGGACCACTCTCCCGCTGGCTGCACCCCTCTTTATGCCCTTCCACACCCGCCTGGACTGGAGGTGGCGGAAAGGGGGGAATTATCGCAAGTACTAGCAATACGTTAGCATTTGTGATAATTTTAGGGATTCTACACCACTTCAGTGACGTAAAAGTCCTGATACATACCCCCCAGGGAGTCTAACTGAGAAACCATAGCACTAATCGGATGGGAGTAAATTATAGAAGTCAAAGCTTGGACCCGTGAGAAGACAGAAGTAAGGGGATAACTAGAAAACACCAGGAAATTGTACGGACAAATCATCCTTGGGTGCATAGCAAAGAGAGTCAACTTTATGAATGGACTGTGGAACGTTACAGGCATGGCGAGGAACAATATAGGGATAGTTGTACTGCTGTATGAGGGCAGTTTTCATACATCTGTTTAGTTAGTACAGGTCCGTTTAACTGATTAAGTTTGCATCACTATTATAACCTGCCTCCCTCTTGATATGGCCACATCAAAGGAAAAACTACAACCAAGAGATGTGAAATAAGAACGGATAATGCAAGTATGTGCACTTGTGCCTAGTCAATGGATATCCCACTAATAACAGGATCAGTGGGTTATGTCCCCACATAAGGTGGCAGTCAAGCTTGTAAATGGATCAACGTCAATGGTAAAATGTAGCTTCTTATTACTTACATTCAGTATAATGGACCGGAGATGCTTCTGGACAAAGATATTCGCCATTTCCTATACAAGGAAAGAAGGAAAACAATTACCTGTAAGTCGGAAGTGTTAGCGAAACCAAAGTAAGCAGGGAAAGTGTCACGTGGAGAAGAAAAGGCTTGAAATTACTGAGGAATGTCACTAACAGTAAAGGTAGAAAGAGAATCCATGGGTGAGGAACAGAAGGACAACAGAGACTCCCACACGTGGTACTCACACTAACAGGAACCTCCATGATATTCTGCGGCTTCTCCTGAGTGCACCACGCACACAAACAGAAGCAGAGATGGGAGTTAAGAGCAGACAGCAACCAAAAGGACGCCACGGGATAAATACACAAGAAAACATGTAAGGACGTAGAGTTATGCGCGTCGTAGAGCATCAGCGGGGGGAATCACTCACCTGCCGCTTCTCCTCCGGAGCCTTCAGGAACAGGGCGTTGATGAGTGCAATGGCGTAGGTCTGGATTTCCTGGTTACAGCTGCAAATGAGGGGAAAAAAGCATCAAATCAGATTATACACAAAATATACCCAGAGCTAAGAGATCACTAAGAGGGATGGGTAGAGACTTACACTTGTAGGTGGCAAATCAGTTGTCCCACAGTGATTTCCTCAGCGATCTTATGGTACAGAGCCTGGCTGTTCAGCACCATGCTCTCTAATATAGCTAAAGAGCGCTGCAGAATGGACACATCCACTGACTGCTGGGATACATAGCCACAAATCTGAAGAGAAACACAAGAAACACAGAATCTGATAACATCCTAACAATATAGGCGGGTCCAATTGTAACAACAAGGACATTCAAATGAAAAAATTAAGTAAAGGCGATTTAAAAAATCGCTGAGGATTTTGCATTGTACTCAGCTGCTATATGGACTTATGTGTCTCTGTAGTAACAGACTATAAACAAACCATGTGTAGTCTGATCTTGCACGTATAATGTCATCTATATCCAACTATCAGAATTGTATGTTAGTGAGAACGCGATATGAGTAGGGGTTCAAAATACAATTTTTATTTACTTAAGGGAGTTGTCCAATCGTAGCAAGTTAGGCACTATCCGCAGGAATCGGTGGGGGTCTCAGTCATGGGACCCCCACAAATCATAAGAGCAGGGGTCCCATGTACTTCCTCCGTACCCCAAGATGACCGGAGCAGCTGGTCGTCCCGTTCATCTCTAAGTAGGTGACGGAGATTGCTGAGTATGGCGCTCAGATATCTCCGTCAGCTCCATAGAGATGAATGGGGCAGCCTGAGCATGCATGGCCAACTGCTCCGGTCATCTTGGGGTGCAAAGGGGGTACATCGGACCTTAGTTTTCCTGGTCTGTGGGGCTCCCATTACTGAGACACCACCGATCAGCAAGTTAGGCACTATCTTGTGAACAGGGCCTAACTTACTATGACCAAACAAACCCCTTTAAAGGTGAGAAGGTGTGGAGAAGGACTTATATTCATTAGAGCTTCTTCTCTGTAATTCTTGCTATTTGAGGGGCCCTAGAGAAGCTCCAATCAAATCTGAATTTTTCCCTCCTACTTGAAGCTGATCTCCAACAAACTTCAAGGATGTCAGAGAGCAATAATATAGCAATATGTTACTGCTGAGATTGCTGTGTTGGCACTCAGTTTGGGCGCTTGGCCTCTAAAAGGTTCACTGGGTTTAACAATCAGTAAAGGGTCCGACTACTGGGACAGGACCCACAGCAATTTAGAGAACAGGGGTCTCACTAATGGGTAAAGCGGCAGGTCAAGCAGGCGTCCTCGCGGTCTATTCAATAGTATGGGAGTGTCATAAATTGCTGAGCACAGAAATGGGGTATATTTGGCAATTCCATTCACTGTCTATGGAAATGCGAGAAATAGTCCAGCCCTGTGCTCAGCAATTTCTGACAATTCTTTAAAATGAATGGAGTAGGAGGATGAATCTTAGTCCTGACGCTCCACTCTTTAGTGAAAAGGGGACCTCAGTTCTCTGAATTTCTGGGGATCCCATTCTCATGATCGGTGGGAGTCCCATCAGTCCGATCCTCACTGATAAGTTTGTTATCCCCTATCCCTATAGGGGACAACTCAAATAGGTGGTACAACCCCAATAAATATGTTATAAAGTGGCAATAAACTTACCTGTTTTATAAAGGTTAGAGAGACCATGTCCCAAGAGACTATCCCATGATCCATTAACTCCAAGAAGGCTGTCAATGTGAAGGCCAACATCTCACTGTAACTGAGAAAGGGGAGAGATGGGGTTCAAGATTCCGCTAATAACCATGGATTACTATACCTGGCTACATCATGCATCATCTGGTTGGCACCAAGCAACCAAACAATGAACATGGAATCGGATCTGTATCCTAGTAGCTGCCAGCATCAAGTGGAGGGCACCACATCTGTAATTACAGCATCCAGTCACTACATGGACACAAAGACTCTTGCTTCCTTCTCGGTGTTTTATATTTACATTGAACAGGTTATCAACGTGTGAGCTATGTATCACCTCCCACCCATCAACTATTGAAGCAAAAACTTTAAACTCAATGGACAACCCCTTTAAGTGCAGAGGTTGCTAATTAGAGCTGAAGTCTTATATTACTGGCAGGCATCCCAGAAAAGTGAACGTGAAGCTCATGTGTAAGACCAGACACAAGGTTCTTTCCAAATACTGACTGTGACAAGAGCTTTGTGCCTCCTTCAACCAGTCGGGTGAGAACAGTCACTCCTTCCATATTAATGAACTCGGTAGCAAAAGTAGTGTCTGCGGAAAGCTTAGCCAGTTCCTTCATAGCGTCTAGCCTGGAGTCCATGCTGGAGCACTGTATCCTCTCCAGGAGCTGGCGGGCTGCACGGGACTGAGCAGAAGAAAAAATCACTGTTAGATGGATCGCAAAATATAGGAGGGGAATCATCTCAACCTAATAAGGCTGAGCTACACAACAGTCAATTTAAGTGAAAAGAGCTGTAATGTAAAGCATGGGGGAAAGATAGAGCAGAAATTTCATGGGGTTTTCCATGAATTGAAGAATCTTCTTAGGAGCAAGTCCTGCCACCCAGAGCACCCCCACAGCTTCAGCAGGTCATCTGCCATGACCCACTTCAATGTGAACCGATGCCTCTGAACTGTTCTGATAATAGGCTCCAGAAACATAAATAATTGAAAAATTGAATAATTGAAAAATAATTGATAATGTATATGTAATGAAAAGTTATACAATTTTCCAATATACTTTCTGTAGCAATTCCTTACAATTTTCTAGATCTCTGCTTGCTGTCCTGCTATAGGAAGCTTCATTGTTTACTTCTGAAAAAAACAGTCCCTGGTCATGTGATGTCACACAGGTGCACCACTTGTTATATCCCTGGTCATGTGATGTCACACAGGTGCGTAGCTTGTTATATCCTTGGTCATGTTATGTCACACAGGTGCACGGCTCATTATATCAATGGTCATGGGATGTCACACAGATGCACGGTTCATTGTATCCCTGGTCATGTGATGTCACACAGGTGCACGGCTCGTTATATCCCTGGTTATGTGATGTCACACAGGTGCGCGGCTCATTATATCCCTGGTCATGTGATGTCACACAGGTGCACGGCTCGTTATATCCCTGGTCATGTGATGTCACACAGGTGCACAGCTCGTTATATTCCTGGACATGTGATGTCACACAGGTGCACAGCTCGTTATATCCCTGGTCATGTGATGTCACACAGGTGCACGGCTTGTTATATCCCTGGTCATGTGATGTCACACAGGTGCACAGCTCGTTATATCCCTGGTCATGTGATGTCACACAGGTGCACGGCAGTACATGACCAGGGACCGTTTTTTATCCACTGGAAGTAAACAATGAAGCTTCCTATGCGATGACAGCAAGCAGAGATCTAGAAAACTGAGTGATACAAAAAGTATATTGGAAAAATAGATTAACTTTTCATTACAAAAACAATGTCAATTATTTGGTGAAAGTGCACACCCACTTCAAGGCCCTACACGGGACTTTATCACAAGTCACTTACACTTAAATCCATAATAGGAATCCATTCATAAATATAAAAGTGACTAAATATGATTAGTTCATTAACATCAAAAAGTTTTTAAGTAACTTACCGGTGACACAGCCAGGCGTAAGATGGTTCCATTCTTTATGTCTCCACGAGTCTGTAATACAACAAAGAGTTAACAGTTAAATAGCCCAGAAGACCCGGATATATACAACACAAAGAGAAAGAGCAGTAACATGAAGTGCATGGGATTCCATACGTAATCTGTCGCCCCCTACAAGCCATTTATAATATTCTTCTTGAGTCAGGGCGTTTTGGACTCCCCAAATCCTTACAACTAGAACGTGACTGGTATACTTACACCCCTGCACTATGATGGTGCACGGCCACTCACCTGCTCAGTGATGTACAGCTGGGGTCCATCCGCATAGCGAAAAGCGTAATATTCTGGATTTGGCAGGGACCACCTGAACGTGAGAAAAAAAATGGTGAAAAAAATATTTTTTTCAAGTATCTCTGAAATTATAAGACTGTAGCCACACAGAAACAGATTTTACACCAAAACATGCTTCACTAGTTAAAACCATTGTTCCCCAGACCTACAGGAAACAGACACGTATACAATACTCTATACATAGGAGGTAAGTGTCTTCCATCTTACAAGGTAGGTTCATATAGATGACACCTGAGCTAGCTGGAGGATCAGTATTGGGAGAGTGACCGAGCATTCATCTCCACCATCTCCATACACTCCCACCACTAGGGGGTACAACACAATACTATACAATCATTATAAGACATTGACATGAGTCCGTTATCTGTTATCTGCCGCATACTGTGCACGAAGTCTGTACCGGACCATACAAGTATGAAGAGAAAATCGTGACTACTAACCCGTCACACACCTCCTTGATAATCGACGCCAGAGGCCGTTTCTACAAGGGAAGAAAGATGTTACTACTGAGGAGTCCGAGTATTTCACTGGAATCAAAATAAAAAAAATTATGAAGACCATGTACCATCCGCAACAGGGGATTCATCTCCCATCCAACTGGAAGTTCTGGGAGAAGGGTCACAGGACCTGCTTCATCCAATGAGTGTTCTCCCCTAGACACAGGACGCAAGGGGACTTTACTTCCCGTGTTGTCCCCTGGTCCGATGAGGTCACATATTGGCGTGTCCCATAAACCCCCCCACCCTCCAGATCTTCCAGTCAGCGCCCCACTCCATAGGGACACCTGGTGCCCGGCCATACATACGGAAAAGATAGAGCATGCTCTAACCCAGGAATGGTACGGTAATACACATGTGCTCACCGTACCGTGGCCGGTTCCATATGCACCTATGGGCATGGATATCTGCCCCAGAAAGGCCTGTGAAAGGGGCCTAGGTATGTATTTGTTTTTTTGCTTAACCCCTTTAAAGGGGCTGCCTAGGCATAAGTTCCTACCTGATCTGACAATGTAAATAGAGGGATAGAACTGGAAACTTACTGACACTCAGTAATCATACATGCATCCTTAAAGGGATTGGCCACTTTACCTCATGTATTTTGTAATGTGTAAGCGTATGGGACGAGATATTAGGTAATTTACTAATATACATCTATTATAAGTTCTGCTCCGCTTTCTTGATATGTAAAGCAAAGACTCCTGTCTTTTATCTCATCAGCCAGAGATTCCTGTCCATAAAATGGATACTAACATAAAGTCTTGGCAGGGAGTTTGCTCATGGATAATAAAGAACACATGACCCTCCAACTGAGCCCATTTTATGGTCAGGAATCTCTGGTCTGATGAGGTAAAAGACAGGAGGCTTCACTTTACATATCAATAAAGCATGACAGAACTATTAATAGGTGTATATTGGTAAATTATCGGCTATCCTGCCACCAACACTTACTCACACATTACGGAAGGCATGAGGTAAAGTGGCCAATCCCTTTAACTCATAAATGAGACACATAACACCCAGCAAATATACTGCCTAGTGTATAATCCCAGCTGTTCAGCTCTGGGTGGGAGAGCTCCTGTAATCAGGGTACACCTGGGGGTACATGGTCCCATGTCACTGACCTGGTCTATTTCGATCAGCTGGGCATTAGCCCCGGGCCACTCGATGGCCACCTTCACAATATCTGGCGGTGGAGGCATGTCGCCGGGTGGCCAGCCTTCCGCTGGAGCGCTCACTCAGCTCTGAAAGAGGAAGAAAAGACAAATCAATAAAGTACTTCCGAATACCACTGGTTAGATATTGAGTGATGTCCCTGACTGACGCTCATTTCATCAGGGTAAAAGCCGTCGATCGATGGCAGCCATTTCTCTTTGTGACAGATTTCCAGATCTATTCCTACACAGAGAGCAGAACATTGTCTTCAATTCACCATCTGAAAACCCACCACACACGTAAGATATGAGACGCTACACCGGACTGATGTGTATGGGTCCAATGGTGCGGTCCAGTTGTTTGAGCAGGATTTTGCCCTACTTGACTTGTTGCTACTACTCTACCTAGGTCTGACTTGTAGCTACTAGGCCCCAATGCTGTATATGCAGCAGCCCCCACAACTACAGCGTATTATCTACAGTAGTAGCACCCCCCACCTTGTGGGCATCCAGCGAGGCTTCAGAGCAGCGCTCCTCGCATCTTCCCCTGCTATAAACAAGTCTCCGGTGCTGATGAGAAGAGAATTTCGCCCACACGCTGCTCCCGCTACACACACCCTTCACTTCCCTCCACATACAGGGGATTACGTCCGCGGAGGAGCTTACACTTGTGACTGCTGTAAAGTTAGTGATGTGCAGGGCACATATGGCCGATGATTAGGAGCTATGGCATCCAGACATCTGTTTCTATGGTGATTCTCGCAGAGTATTGCTCTGAAAGAGGTGATGTCACATAACAACAAGCTCCGCCCATTCATATCATCCCTCCAGCTATATACTGCGTATACAATCAGTGTATATATATTATAGATATATATAGAAAGTGTATGTCCCACCCGGTGCCTCAAACATGTGTGGGTAGGCAGAAGTCCCATAGACACGATGATAGCCCCATCTATAGAGCTCCAGCAGATACAGCCCCGCTGATAGGGAACCTGCAAATAACACCCCGCCCATAGGGCACCGGTAGTTTTAGCCCCGCCTATAGGGCACCAACAGATATGGCCCTCCCCAGGTACACCGAGAAACTAGCTTGCATAAAAATTAAACTCAATTATCTCTGCACTAACAAACAATTGAGAAACTTGCAGATATATTTGCATGTCCATGGATAGTTTGAGTCCAAAAATGTCCGTTCCTGCTCTGATTAACATATTTTTTTGTGCTCGGGCGTGTTCTATGGATCTGTCACCAATATATTTATTGGTTGAATTTATAGATCTCCAGGATTACAGGAAGGACGGCCGGACTGATGTCAGAGAGGTCTTACAGGCAGTGACATACAGGAGGAAGGACGATATTAGTCAGCGCAAAACCACAGCGTCCCCTCACGCTGCTCCTCACAAGACCTCAGTGGACGGAGTAAGACATAGTGTATATGTGTATGTATATATGATGTATATACCTGGTGGGCAGCTATTGGCATACCTCCCCCATACGGTGCCATTGAATACCACCCAAATGTCACCTCTGTCTAGTTCCTTACAATGATGGGGTCAAGTCCACTTAAGTGGTGTTAAAAACAATGAAAAACACATCTATATTCCAGGATTGTAGCTGGACTTGGCGCACTGGTGTGTGATATCTCATCACTGCTCTGCCCGGATGCTCTGATGTAATGTGCATGGAGTCTAAATGACATACACACAGGATTCACTACAAGTAGTGACATAATAATAAGATGGAGAGGACGCTCCGCTGATAAGACGTGTGCTGCATCTGCTGAGACATCGGAAGGAGTTGTGGGTAGGAGATAACACTCGAGTAGCCACAAGCAGCGCAGATATCATCTCTATTACTGCTGCACATTTGGTGGCGCTCCAGTCTCTTGCTGCTGTCATCAAAAGGTGTCACAAGTGACTGCTCACAACCCGCGCAGCCGTCTCATGAGCGCAGTGTAGTAAATAAGACACCCGCACAAACAATCTGCTCTCTGCATAGTGTGATCCTAATCTGCACCAGTACATTTAACCATTTATGTGCTTCTTCTTAGGGGAGATTTAGTGGCTGAGAGCAGACCTGCTCTAGGTGCTCAAAGAAACCAATCAGAGCTCAGCTTTCATTTTCCAACAGCTGTTTATAAAATGAAAGCTGAGCTCTGATTGGTTTTCATGGGAAACTAGAACAGTTTATCCTCAGACACTTGTGATAAATCTCCCTAATTGTCTTTATAAGGCAGATCATGCACATTAGATCAGGTGTCAGCTCTCCGGCCATTGTGGAACTACAATTCCCAGCATGCGCGCTCGTTGGCAGACATGAAGCTCACTAGGAGTTGTAGTGGTAACGTAGCTGACCATTGCATCAGAGAAATATCAGAAATGCCTACAGATCAGATCTTGTATTTGTTATCCATGAAGTTGTTGCTTCTAAATATCAACATTTAAAATTATGGTAATGAGCCTACAAGGCTACTAGTGGGGTTCCCAGAGTCCCTCTGTGCGTCAGATTCACGGGATGTTACACTGTTTCACTAAACACCCCCCCTCCTTCTGCCTGATGTAATCGCACTGCAGCACAGGACATTTCAGCCCAAAGGGGGAAAGGGAAGTGCTCCTGCACAGTGTAACAACCTGTGAATCCTGTATCTCCACATGGAACCGCAAAGCTGTTGCAATTTGAAAGATGAGATAAGGGAATCTGAAGTCACACTCCCCATGCAGCCTCTAAAAGTGATGAATCTCAGGTAAAAAAAATGACACTTCTCTGCTCATCTGCAGTTGACTTTGGAGATTTTTTTTTTTTTATAGGCCAACAGTGAGATTTAGCATAAAAGAAGAAATTCTATGAAAAAAATCCCATCTGAGGGGGTTGCTGGCTTTGTTGTGTAAAAGTTGGTGACAGAGTCCCTTTAATTATATGTTAGGCCCCTTCCACACTCGCGTTGCATTTCACGTCAGAGTTTGATCAGGGGGCGATCAGGGTTTGGTCAGTGAAAAACGCGCATTTTGCATCAGAGTGCAATCAGTTTTCAGTCAGAGTTTGTTCAGTGTCTCAGTCTTTCAAGTGCGTTTTCAATACAATTTCAATGCGTTTTTCACGTGCAGATAATCCGCGTGAAATGGACTCAGGACTGAGCTCTATCTTTTCTATGGCAATTGATGCGTGAAAAACGCATTGCACTTGCATTGCACTTGCATGTGTCTCAGAGTGCAATGCGTTTTTGATGCGTCTCCATAGACTTGGTGCGTTTTTCAAGCGCGTAACTTGCAAAAGTAGAGCATTTAAACCCGCGTAAAAAAAACATGCTTGTGTGCGTGAAAAAAATGCAAGTCTGAAAAGATCCATTGATTACAATGGGTCAGAGTGCAATGCAAGCTCTGCGCGTCAAAAGCACGTGCAGAAAACGCGTGTTAAAAAACGCAAGTGTGGAAGGGGGCCTAACAGTCTTTATCGACTAGCACTCAGTCCCACAATGTGAAGCTGTGACACATGGGACCCCACCAGTCACAGAATAGTGCAGAGGTCTCACAAGTCTGATGCATTCCTAGAAGTCTCAAAGGGTGATGCCACACACGGCGGTTTGAACCCGTTTTTGGTCCATTTTTAAGCAGTCCATTAAAAAACGCATGCGTTTTTGAAAAATGCATGTGTGGGTTTTTTAAAAATGCATTGTATTTGACAGGTTTTAACAATTATCTTAATTAAAACTGGTCAAAAACGGATGCGTTTTTAGACGGACTGCTTAAAAACGGACCAAAAACGGGTTCAAAATGCCATGTGTGGCATCACCCAAAGAGCCGTTTCAGAAGACCGAGTTAGGACCAGAACACAAGGTGCATTACATGAACAGGACTCCTTGCATCAAAGTCATACACGAGTCCCCGGAATCCCTATAATGATATTTCTGGTACAGCAGAGTTTTCCTAAGGGGAAGCAGGGACTCCTTGCATCATACATGACTATGATGCTTGGAGTACCCACCTTGGGGCAGTGTCTCATGGATAGAACGCATCATCTGATTCACGGCAGAAGAACAGAGGAGCAGCGCACACCCCCAATCCATTTAGATCTGGGATCCCCATTCTCATGATGGGCACCCAGCAGCACCCACCAATCCGATACTTACATTATACTCTCAGCCCTGCCCCTTTACTTATAATAAAGCATATAACAGAGCATCATGTTGTAATTATGTACGGCCTCTTTAAGGGATGTGTCCTGACATAAACCAAGTGAAATTAGAAAGTAAAATTAAACGCATCCCCCCCTACCGATACATTACACGAGACCCTGACAAGACCAGACTGATCTCCTGCCCCCCAATACAAATCCAACATCACACAGTCAATAGGTGATGGCTGGGGGTCTGGGCTGTTATCACAAAGTCTATAAGTGACGGCTGGGGGTCCAGACTGGATGTTGGGTTATGGCGGAAGTTGGTGTGTGCTGCGATATGTTGGGAATGTCTTGGGATGTTGGGGATGTGCTCGGATTTTGGAGGTGCTGGAGTGATGGGGTCCCGACACTCAGGGGTGATGGAGTGTTGGGGTGTCAGATCTCGGGGGTGCTGGAGTGTCAGATCTCGGGGTGCTGGAGTGTTGCGGTGTCATATCTGGGGGAAGCTGGAGTGTTGCGGTGTCAGATCTCGGGGTGCTGGAGTGTCAGATCTCGGGGGTGCTGGAGTGTTACAGTGTCAGATCTCGGGGTGCTGGAGTGTCAGATCTCGAGGGTGCTGGAGTGTTGGGGTGTCAGATCCCGGGGTGCTGAAGTGTTGGTGTGTCACATCTGGGGGGGCGGGGGGGCTGGAGTGTTGCGGTGTCACATCTCAGGTGCTGGAGTGTCAGATCTCGGGGTGCTGGAGTGTTAGATCTGGGGGGTGCTGGAGTGTTGGAGTGTCAGATCTTGGCGGTGCTGGAGTGTTGCGGTGTCAGATCTCGGGGTGCTGGAGTGTCAGATCTCGGGGGTGCTGGAGTGTTGCAGTGTCAGATCTCGGGGGTGCTGGAGTGTTGCAGTGTCAGATCTCGGGGGTGCTGGAGTGTTGCAGTGTCAGATTTCGGGGGGCTGGAGTGTTGCAGTGTCAGATCTCAGGGGTGCTGGAGTGTTGCAGTGTCAGATCTGGGGGGTGCTGGAGTGTTGTGGTGTCAGATCTCAGGTGCTGGAGTGTCAGATCTCGGGGTGCTGGAGTGTTGGGGTGTCAGATCTCGGGGTGCTGGAGTGTCAGATCTCGGGGGTGCTGGAGTGTCAGATCTGGGGGGTGCTGGAGTGTCAGATCTGGGGGGTGCTGGAGTGTTGCAGTGTCAGATCTCGGGGGTGCTGGAGTGTTGGGGTGTCAGATCTCGGGGGTGCTGGAGTGTTGGGGTGTCAGATCTCGGGGGTGCTGGAGTGTTGGGGTGTCAGATCTCGGGGGTGCTGGAGTGCTGGAGTGTCAGATCTCGGGGGTGCTGGAGTGTTGCAGTGTCAGATCTCGGGGGTGCTGGAGTGTTGCAGTGTCAGATCTCGGGGGTGCTGGAGTGTTGCAGTGTCAGATCTCGGGGGGCTGGAGTGTTGCAGTGTCAGATCTCGTGGGTGCTGGAGTGTTGGGGTGTCGGATCTCAGGGGTGCTGGAGTATTGCAGTGTCAGATCTGGGGGGTGCTGGAGTGTTGTGGTGTCAGATCTCGGGGGGTGCTGGAGTGTTGGGTTCTCAGTTCTCAGGGGTGCTGGAGTGTTGCGGTGTCAGATCTCGGGGTGCTGGAGTGTTGGGGTCTCAGTTCTCAGGGGTGCTGGAGTGTTGCGGTGTCAGATCTGGGGGGTGCTGGAGTGTTGCGGTGTCAGATCTCGGGGGGCTGGAGTGTTGGGGGTCAGATCTCTTGGGGGCTGGAGTGTTGCGGTGTCAGATCTCAGGGTGCTGGAGTGTTGGGGTCTCAGTTCTCAGGCGTGCTGGAGTGTTGCGGTGTCAGATCTCGGGGTGCTGGAGTGTCAGATCTCGGGGTGCTGGAGTGTCAGATCTCGGGGTGCTGGAGTGTTGGGGTCTCAGTTCTCAGGGGTGCTGGAGTGTTGGGGTGTCAGATCTCGGGGTGCTGGACTGTTGGGGTGTCAGATCTCGGGGTGCTGGACTGTTGGGGTGTCAGATCTGGGGGGTACTGGAGTGTCCGGGTCAGATCTGCCGGGTGTTGGGGTGTCCAGGGATGTCTTGGGATGTGCTGGGATATTAGGGATGTTGGGGGGAGTAGTCAGGACTGTACCAGACTTTCTGTGTATGGGAGCAGCAGATGAATGTCCTCCGGCAGTGAATGTGTTAATGGGTTAACCCTGTGTGTGCCGGGCTGCTCTCACACTGCGGATAGCGCTAAATATAGAGCCGTGATCACAGCGCCCGCCCCGGCCTGCAGCCCCCTCACCCGCCCGGACATCACTGCCCGGTGTCCCGCTACACCCCGCTAGGTGACCCGGATTAACCCCTTCCTGCCTCCCAGGGCCTCTCTCACCTCTTCCCGGCTCCGCCGCTCCCTTCAGTCTTGTTGCCGTGGTAACGCCCCGGGGGCGGGCCTTGCCAAGTCGTGTGCTCATTGATGCGATGAATCCGTCACTCAAAATGTGAAGCAGGGAATCTCCTGGCAGGAGGGGCGTGGCTAGTCATCTATTCTGCCTGTGATTGGTTGTGTCCGCTGTCACTCACCCGCCAGTTGTCCAGGACTCTGACTTTTATTAAAGTGGTAGATGGGAGCGTCCCACAATGCACTGCGGCAGTGATCCGGCCATAAGGGGTCAGAGAGTGCGGTCTGAGCTTTATAAAACGCAATTCACACCCTGCAGATACACTGCAGAAAGTTGTATCACTTCCATTCATCACATCAGGGAATTAGCACTGCAGGGATGTAGTGATTCCTATGTGATGTCTTGAGATTTCTGCGGGTCATAGGGGTCTTGTACCTACTGGGAAAACCCCAACATATAATTCACATTATTCCCTTCTGTAATATTCAAACAGCAGTGACTCAGAGCAGAAGGGAGGGATGTGCAGCAGTACAATAAAGAGAACTCAAAAGTCCAGCTACAATCCTTCAATATAAATGCATTTTTTACAGTCCTGCTGCTACACACACAAAGGTTACACAGATCTCCAGTGACAATGGCTGCAGCTTTGTATGGTCCAAGCGAAAGATTAAAGGGAACCTGTCAGGGCAATTTGATTTCTTTATGGTTTAGTGTTCCTTATCGGAATGTACTGTACTTTACACTTTCCTCGTCCTTGTCAAGGGAAGCCAGTATATTACATCCCAGCTACACTGCACAGGCATCACAGGTACGGCAAGGGTTGGATTAAGGTTGGTGGGGGCCCCTGGATGCAAAAACTGGTTGGGGCCCCCATTAAATGTAGTCTAGACAGGGTAGAGCTTTACCATATACTGCCCCCCCCCCCCAGCAATAACTATATACAGCTCCCAGAATTCACTATATACAGCCCCAAGTAATCACTATATACAGACCCCCAGTAATCACTATATAAAGCCCCCCAGTAATCACAATATACAACCCCCAGTAATCACTGTATACAGCCCCCAGTAATCACTGTATACAGTTCCCCAGCAATCACTATATACAGCCTCCCCAGTAATCACTATATACAGCCTCCCCAGTAATCACTATATACAGCTCGCAGCAACCACTATATACAGCCTCCCCAGTAATCATTATATACAGCCCCCAGTAATCACTATATGCACCCCCAGCATTAACTATATATAGTCTTCCCATCATTACCTATATAGTCCCCTATAATAACTGTATACAACCTCTTATAACTATATACAGTCCCCCTATGATAACTATATACATCTCCTATAATAACTAACTATATACAGTCCCCCTATTATAACTATATACTATAAAACCTATATACAGTCCAAGGTAAAATAATCTAATTGTAATTCCCCTTCCTCCGTTCCCCCGATGCGCCGACCGTCCTCATCTTCTTCCCTCATGGTTACCCTTGCGCCAGCAGCAGGGTGCTGCCATCTTGGTTAGTTCCAATTGTCTAATGGCAGAGCAGGGAACTTATTGTTCCCTGGCTCTGCCATAGGCTGAAGTCGGGGCATGCCCCAGATACGGCCCGGTCATCCTGGGTCAAAATACACATTGGGCGATTTGCGCAGTCACGTGACCACTTGAATTGCCCACATTTGGTGGGGGCCCTTTTAAAGGGGTATTCTCGTCTCGGCATTCAAATTTAATTTAACTCATCTGTCATATATATACATTTTTTCAAATAGATGTTATTAAAAAAATTACCTGTGTGAAGATAATTTATCACAAATGTAGTGATATGGTCCCTTAGAAACAAGACTGTGTCCTTGGATACGGCCACCTCTGCTGGAGGTTTTTATATGTGAAATTTCCGGGAGTTACTGCATGTTCCACAGCCGTCCTGTGGTAAGTGGTGGGGGCCCCGGGGCATGCACCCCCCTATAATCCAGTCCTCGGTACGGCGCATCCGAAATGAAGCTGTGGTTTTTTCTCCATGTACAGACTTCATAAAGATCGATTTGGAACCCTAAGCAAGAGCTCCATAAGGACCTGTAGTTGGTTTCGAGTCTGAAATCGACCTGACAGGTCCTCTTTAAGGTACAACTTGCAGCGGCCTGTCCCCCAGGATCGATCTCTGTATCTGCCATAGCCTGGCCCCCACCATGACACCTGTAGTTAACAGACCGTGAGACAAGGATCACACATGTGTAAAGTGCAGAGTCCAGCATTGCCCCAATCATCAGCTCATAAACCTCTGAGAGGAGCCGCGTTCTTCCTGTTAGTAGAAGAAAATCACTGCCCAGGCCAAGCCTTTATACTAGATCCAGGGAAGATTTGTGTCAATTTACTAACACATTTGCAGCTTTTTGATAAATGACAGCACCCGACTACTGGAGACCGAGAGTCAGCGAAACAAGAATAAAGAGACAAACAGTCAACATTCAATAGTGAATGTTCGCAGGCTTAAGAAAATGCGCAGGTCCAGGACCACTCCACCACTGGTATTAGAATTATTTTAGAATTTTTATGGCAAAAAATGGCGTACAAATCCTGATAAGTCTCCCCCAAAGTTTCTGAAGAGAGTGGATCAGGCTCTGCTTCAGTATATGTTGCAGTCATATTTCCCTCAATGAACTGGAGCCCCCACAGCTTTCAACCTTGTTGGACTGTAGGCAAGACCCATTTTTCACCATCTGAACCAAATAAGTTCATGTTCTTGTCATCAGAACACATGGCATGGTTTTACTAATCCATGACCTTAGTCTGTTTGTGATCAGTACAATATTTATGATGGAGAGGGTCTGGCCAGCTCTCCCATTCTACCTTTAGACTGCCTTCCCCTTTAAAACTGGAGTTCCCCGGATTTGACATCTATTTCAATAGTTATTTTTTGCCCCCGCCCACTGCCAAAAAGTAGTATTGTCACTTGCAGTAGATTATGCCTACTATTGAAGGGTTAACGTGTGCGACTTGCCGGCGGGCGCACAGTGCGATGCGGCGGTGTTGCCGCTGATGACGTCATCAGCGGCGACACCGCTACATCATATTGTGCGCCCGCCGGCAAGTCGCATAGACGCGACTGCCGGCACGTGAAGATAGAAGAGAGAAGCCGCCGCAGAGCATCGGGAGCTGCCGCCGAGGACCAGGAGCCGCTGCCGAGGACCGGGAGACGGAGGGTGAGTATTAATTTTTTTTTATTATTATTATTGACTCGTGTATAAACCGAGATGAGGTTTTTCAGCACATTTTTTGTGCTGAAAAACTCGGCTTATACACGAGTATATACGGTAAATGTTTTTTCGTCTAAAATAAATGCTGTGGCCTAACCACATACCCACAACAAGTATGGTGTAGCGTTCATTAATGGTTGATTAAGGGGGATTTTTAACAAGTCCTGGGTTAAGAGCTTATTTCGGGGTTTTTGGTTTACAAAGTCCCTACAGTCTAGACTACACTGTCATGGATAATGGGCTTGCATGGATCCCCTGCTCGAGCCAGCACATGTCCAGACCCATTTTAAGTTCCCCACTGACCATTTGGATGATCCAGATGAGGCATGGGAGAAGGTCACACTGTTTTTTATGTTTGGTTGCTCAAACATGCTTTCCGATGAAGTGCATCGAGCTGCCGAGCAGCGATCTGCGCAGGTGCCAGAGTGTGCGGATCACCACGCAGTTTGAGCTATTGTGTTGAGCTATTTTGAGGCCACCAAATTTACAGTGTTATACAAGCCGTGACTACATTACATTGTGCCCACTATGACACGCTCTGTTCACCTCTATGGGACTGTGGAAAAAATTGCGCTTAGTTCTGTCTTCATCGGTCCCATAAAAGTAAATGCACATAAAACTCTGTTCAAACAACATGCTAAGCGAGACCATTCCCCCCGGACCCCAATCTCGTGACCAGTGATCAGACATTTATCAATGCTCTAAACCCTTTAATGTCCATCTTGTAGTGTTCTAGAATATCACAGGGACAGGCCATCACATCTTGATTGTTGGGGATCTGACCTCCAATACTCCCACAGATTTGGAGAACAAAGGTCCATTTTGCTTTATTCGGATATATTCATGTTCCCAGCCGGCAGCTATGGAAGAAAGCATTAAAGTGAATGAGGCAGTGCTGCAGTTTCCTGCATAGCGGGAGGCCAAGAGTGTAACCGAGCAGGAAAATCTGTAAAGAGCACATACACAAATACATACATACAGTACAATACACAATGCATCATATACACAGACATACCCCATATACACATCACATCATATACACATCACAAATACACACATACAGCATATTCACATCCAAAAACCCAGATGCAGGGGCCCCCAGACACTCTGGGCCCCATAGGAGCTGCTATGGCTGCTACCCCTGTAGTTACACCTCTAAACAAAGGTTTAAAACAAACAGATCCCTAGGGACAATACCTGACACTGCCTGCATTCTTGAAAAAAAAACTACATCTGTGTAAGAATTTGTAAGATCAAAATAGTTTATGGTGGAATGAACTAATGGAACTAATATTTGTAATCAGGACAAAAATATGTGACAAAGATATGTTGCAGGTGGCTTAAAAAAAGTGACGGAGAACAAGATGAATATGAAGATAACCTTACTTTTCTTTCTATTCTCTTCCTCAATGGTGACACAACATCAAAGTCATAAAGCTCGGTCTGCACAGCCTTGAAGCGACACAAACCACAAGTGAAATGGAGAAGCATTGAGATCTATATTCTTTTGTAACCGCACCCATAGGTGTCATCTGCACCATCTGAACTTTGCCTGTTCTTTTATTTGCAAACTGCTTGCACTTGTATTTAAGAAGTGTCCGTGCACGTTACACTTTTGTGTCTTGGCTGCACTATACCCGACACGATACTGGTAGGTTGTCCCGGATTTTCCCTCCAGGTCCAGCACTTGCTGGGGTTGTCGCGGCTCTGTGTCCTGCATAGTAAATACTTTCAAAGCCCGAACTCATAGTACTGAATGGCTTCTACAGACATCAGGCAGGGAATCCTTTTGAGAGATGTGTCAGGTTAGTGGAGAGCAGGGACCACGTCATCAGGTTCAGATCACCATCTGTCCATATATGGTCACATCTCCTAGGGTTCCCCAGACACAAAGTTCAATTAAATAATTTTTTGTCCAGCCTGGGATTCAACCCCAAACCCTCTGAATCCCAGAAACGCATATCAATGTCTAGTAAAAATTTAATCATTGTCTAAGTCGGGGGCCTCCACCAGATTTTGCGCCCAGGGGCCCCCACCAACCTTAATCCGGCCCTGGCCATCCATATAGAGGACCCTGCACTCAGCTCCTGCCATCCATATATATAGAGGATCCTGCACTCAGCTCCTGCCGTCCATATAGAGCAGTGGTGGCGAACCTATGGCACGGGTGCCAGAGGTGGCACTCAGAGCCATTTCTGTGGGCACTCGGGTTGTCACCCCAGGACAAAGTTCACCCGAATGGAACAAATCCTCCAAATCTTCCTGCAGTCCCAGGCAACTTAAAGAGAACCCGTCATGCAAAATAACCCCCCTAAACTAAATATATTTTCATAAACTGCCATTAGAGAGCATTGCCTCTATCCCTTCATTGTCCCTCTACATGCCTGTAAACCTAAGCAATGAGGTCCTAAAGCTGTATGCAAATGACCTGTGAAATGTCCAATGAAGCATTAGCATATTCAAGCTGTCCACTCTATTCATGAGTGGGAGGCACAGCCACACCCCCAGTGCATGACTGACAGCCTGTATAATGGTGTGAGGCTGTATAATGATGTGCTTCCTGGTGCTGGCGCCCTCTGCAGCCTGTGTGTGTATAGGAGAGATACAGTAGCTCCTGGCTGCAGCCATGTTACAGCAGAACATGTCAGATTCATGTGTAGCTGATGTCTGTGTCTCTCACATGTATATTAGGACGATGCAGCATGTCAGCAGGTACAGCACACACACTAGCCATGCTTTACTATACATTACAGACAGACATGAGCAGGGGGAGGAGAGGGGAGGGGGAACAGGGGTGACATCACTGCCTCTGACCATGTGACCAGCCTCATTTACATGATAAAAAATAGATGATTTTACAATGAATAATGTATGAAATAACTAGATAAAGGCTGGGATGGGATCCTTGTGATCTGCTCCAACAGGTAGAGGTGACAGGACAAGTGACACAGACCTGATGACAGGTGTCCTTTAAGGGATGCTGCTCTCAGAGCTATTTTAAAGCGACACTTCATTGGCTGTTTGGAACTGCGGGAAAAGTGAGAAGGTGTGGACAGGGCTGCATTGTCTGTAGATCCTACTGCTGGACTTTCAATTCTTCCTCTACAGAGAGTGCCTGGAGAGAAGCTACAATGAGAGTCTGTGGCCTCTAGGGCTGATACAATTGAAAGATGTGGAAGAACAGGTAGCAATAAGTTACTGCTTAAAATTCCATGTTGGCGCTTCACGGTAAATAAGTGGATTTTGGTTGTAGCTTGGGCACTCAGTCTCTAAAAGGTTCGCCATCACTGATATAGAGGATCCTGCACCCAGCTCTTGCCATCCATATAGAGCATCCTGTCCCAGCTCCTGCCATCCATAGAGGATCCTGCACCCAGCTTCTGCCATCCATATAGAGGACCCTGCACTCAGCTCCTGCCATCCATATAGAGGATCCTGCACTCAGCTCCTGCCATCCATAGAGGA